>NC_133770.1:143201417-143217674 GCF_003597395.2 Chelonoidis abingdonii
ATCGATTTAAAGAGCCCTTTAAATTGATTTAAAGAGCACTGTAGTGTGGACGGGTACAGCGTTAAATTGATTTAACACTGTTAAAATCAATTTAACGGCGTAGTGTGGACCAGGCCTCAGACAGAGGCTAGAGATACCATCCCTGACCATCCTGGTTAATAGCCATTGATGGACCTATCCTCCATCAAAAAAGAACCGGATAAATTTAACACTGTTATAGCCTTGGCCTTCACAATATCTTCTGGCAAGAAGTTCCACAGGTTCACTGTGCATTGTGTGGAAAATACTTCATTTTGTTTGTTTTTTAAATCTGCTGCCTAATTTCATTTGGTAACATCTTTTTCTTGTGCTAAAAGAGAGTAAATAACTGTTCCTTATTTACATTGTCCACAGTCATAATTTCATAGACCTCTATCATATCCCTCCTTAGTCATCTCTTTTCAAAGTTGAAAAGTTCCAGATTTATTTATTGTTCCTCCTATGGAAGCCATTCTATACTCCTAATAATTTTTGTTGCCTTTTTCTGAAACGTTTCCAATTTCACTCTCTCTGTCTCTATATATCAATAAATGAAATTTTGAGATCTGCACACAGTATTCAAGATCTATTTATATAGAGGCAATACGATATTTTCTGCTTTATTATCTATCCTTTTCTTAATGATGCCCAACATTCTGTTCACTTTTTTGACTGCCGCTGCACATTGTGTGGATGTTTCCAGAGAGCAATCCAGAATGATTCCAAGATCTTTCTTGACTGGTAACAGGTAATTTAGAACTCATCATTTTATATGTATAGTTGGGATTATGTTTTGCAATGTGCAATACTTTGCATTTATCAGCATTGAATCTCATCTGCCACTTAGTTGCCCAGTCAACCAGTTTTGTGAGATCCTTTTGTAGCTCTTCACAGTCTGCTTATGACTTGACTATCTTGAGTAGTTTTTGTATCATCTGCAAATTTTGCCACCTCATTTTTTACCCCCTTTTCAAGATCATTTATGAATAGGACTGAATACAGAGCCCTGGGGGACACCACCATTTACCAGTCTCCATTCGAAAAAATTACCATTTATTCTTACCCTTTTTTTCCTATCTTTTAACCAGTTACCAATCCATGAGCGGACCTTCCCTTTTAGCCCATGACAACTTATTTTGCTTAAGAGCCTTTGATGAGGGACTTTGTAAATGGTTTTCTGGAAATCTAAGTAAACTATCTCCTGGATTACCTGTGTCCATATGCTTATTGGCCCCCTCAAAGATTTCTGCTAGATTGGTCAGGTATGATTGCCCTTTATAAAAAACATGTTGACTCTTCTCCAACAAACTATGTTCATCTATGTGTCTGACAATTTTGTTCTTTACTATAGTTTCAACAAGTATCCCTGCACTGAAGTTAGGCTTGCCGACTTGTAATTGCTGGGATCTCGTCTGGAGCCCTTTTTAAATGTTGGCATCACATAAGCTATCCTCCAGTCATTTGGTACAGAAGCTGATTAAAATGATAGGTCACAAACTAGTTAGTAGTTCTGCAATTTCACATTTGATTTTCTTCAGAACTATTGGGTGAATACCATCTGGTCCTGGTGACTTATTACTTTTTAGCTTATCAATTTGTTCCAAAACCTCCTCTAATAACACCTCAATCTGGGATAGTTCTTCAGATTTGTCACCTAAAAAGAATGGCTCAGGTTTGGGAATTTCCCTCACATCCTCAGCCCTGATGACCAATGCAAAGTATTCATTTAGTTTTTCTGCAATGGCCTTATCCTTGAGTGTTCCTTTAGCATCTCGATCATCCAGTTGCCCCACTGGTTGTTTAGCAGGCTTCCTGCTTCTAATGTACTTTTTTTTTTTAATCTAGTCATCAGTGTCTTAGAGAAGCTGGCAAATGCGTATCCTACAAGCTCAAAAATGAGAGGGCAAGTGAAAAGAACCCCAAATATTTTTAAAAAATCACAATTTGGAGGTGGGCGAGGATATGACTCATGATTTTTGAACACTTGATGGCAATACTGAAAACAACTGTCAATAATCTAATACCCTGCGAGGTGGGAGAGTCCCAGAGCCCAGGCTCCAGCCAAAGCCTGGAAGTCTACACAGCAATGAAAAAGACCGGCAGCCCAAGCTTCATTAGCCTGGGTCAGCTGGCATGCACCAGCATGGGTGTCTAGCTGCTGTGTTGACATACCCACAGGGGGTACATCTACACCGCCCTACTGTTCAGACTATGGGGTGTGAATAGCAGAGCATAACGAAGTGTGGCACTGGAACTCCTCCAGGTGGATGCTGTGGACCCAATTAAAAGGATACTACTTTGCATTAACATAGCCCTCTTCAGACAAGAGTACATTAATGCAAACTCAGAACCTTTTATTTTGTGCCTGCAGAGTTCACTTGGGGGAGATACACTGGAGCACTTTGGTGCACTCTGCTATTCACACCCCAAAGTCCAAACTTCAGCCAATGGTTCCATGCCCAGAATCTCCTGGAATCTAATTTCAAGATAGGGGTATAAATTTAACAGTGAAAATACATCGCAGTTTACACTCAAAATAGTGTTCACAGAACAAAATGGAGTTTGTAGTTTGAGATAGAACTATACAGACATACATTAATCCATCACATGCTGCTTTTACAGGTTTGCATCAATATAAAAAGCCATCCTGACTATTTGGCACATGTTATTCAGCAAATAGGTTTCTTTATCCAGTAATATTTCTGTAGAAGAAGGTAAAGACTTTTTCTATGGAAGATGAGATCCATTTTTAATTTTTTTTATTTATTTCCTCAGACGCAGAGAAGAACAAACTCTGACATAGACAACTGCTAAAATCAGTATTAAAACATTTTCAAGCTATAGTGCAAAGCACATCAATTTACAGGACTTCATCTGAAAACGTTCTTTAAACAGTATAATTTTGTGAGCTTTTGGCTATACATATTGTAGAAGTATAGAGTTAAATGGTCTTTTATTAGAAAAACTCCAGCTTTCTTCTCCACATGCTATTCTAGTGTAATATCTGGTGACTTCCAGCCATGCTGGTCCTCTCAAATTAAAAAGCAGTGGCCTTAACAGGACATGTCATTACTTCTATCTCACTTTGCTTTACAAACCCATCCAATTTTCTACGCCTAGTTTACTGTTACTGTTGTAGCTCATCATTGCTTTTCCTTGCTTGTTGTGGTCATATTCAAGAAATTGCTTTTCCACTTGTATTTGAAAAGGTTTCAAGGCTTCCACTTTTCAGAAGTTTCAGTAGAACTGCTATGATTTGGTGTCATTTTACTATGAATAGTCTTTCTCGTTTTATGGTGGTTGTATGCTACCTTTTCCCCAAGGAATTTTCTTATTTCCTTTGGTGTCTCTAAGGGAGCAGGAATGGAAGGAAATATGGATTTGTTTTCCTGGTTCAGTGTTTTCTCTGTGTGGGGGCAGAGGCAACTTCAGGCCATTTATAAAGTTCTTCCTCCCAAGTTTGCTGGATATGAGGGGTTTTCTAAGTAAAAGAAACAGACAAATGAGAGGTTCTTTCCTCTCTCCTCTTAGGAGAAAGGGGAATGCGAGTGAAAGCAAAAAGGCAAAGGTGGCCTGGCTCTCAGGCAGTCTTTCTGGGTTCAGCTCTTTGCATTTAGGGTATCAGAAGGTCTGTTTTTTTTATTAAGGTCTATCTCCAGCCTCTTCCTTTGAGGCATTCTGCTTTTGAGCTGGTCTATGCAGCTTCAGGGGTGATGAGGTCTGCAGTTGTCCCCCTCCTGGCTAACCTCTCTATCAGCAGTCTCTGAGGTGGGGCACCTCCCTCCCCACTTCTGTTCACCACCACTTCCAGCAGCAGGTTTACAGATTTTATGCTCCCCCTGCTCCAGGCAGAGCAATCCTTACAGGTGCTCCTCATTAGTACTGAACAGGCCCAGAAGAGCTCATTAGTCTCTTTGTCACCAGAATGAGGGAATGCCTCATTCACATACTGTTATGAGGCCAATGTAATCCCTGAGTTCTACCAACAAATTCCGCTTTGCCCATTTGTCTATGCTGACTATAGACTCTTCATTGTTGTCTGATGTAGCAGATGATATTTAACGTTCATTTGTGCTCCCTTTACAATGTCCAGATGGTGGACATTGAAAGGAAACTCTCCATCCTGGGAGAGGACATACACTCAGCCTGGCTGATACTGGTGTCACCATACAGACCCTGGGAAGAAAGGTATGTTTGGAACAAGGAGAGGCATGTTGCGGTGGGGAGGAGAAGTGGCCAGCAAAATGTTGAAAGAAAAAAATTGTGGAGGAGAAAAAGTCAAAATTTCAGACTCTTTTAATCTCATTGAGAAATGGTTAAATCCTGGTCAATACTATTCTTCACACTGGTCAGACATGTTCAGAATCTCAACTTCTCATTGCTATTTCTGCTGGTGTAACCCACTGATGATCATATTACAGACCCCCCTTTTGTACCTGAGTCACAAAGGATGGGAGTCTACTACAATCCCAGCTAGGGGGCCTTGGCTCTTGAGTTCAAGCTGTACCAGCTTATACTTACACCTCTGAGGGTTCCTGGTGTGTCACCCAAGATGGTGACCATCATACTAGCTCTTGTATATTACCAATTTACCATCTTAATTCTGTGTTTTAAAACTGCTGTAAAAGCATGGTAACTGGGTTATTGGAGAAATGTACAAAATGGACGTGTTTGAAAATGAGCTGTCATTTTAACAATCCACTGTTTAAGAAGTATTGGAAGCTGAATAATACTGGTTTCTCATCATTAGTATATAGTTTGTTACACAGCATCAGCTATTTAATCAGTAAAAATATTAGGAAATCTTTTTTCAGATCACATATTGATGTAATGCAGTTGCACAAATTTAGCAGTTTACTACAGCAGACTTGCTAAAGTGCAAGCTTCCCTTTTTGTTAAATGCAAATGTGTTACATGAATTATTGAATAAAGGCCTGATTCTACAAATGATAGCCCCCATGCAGAGCCCCATTGGCTTAAACTGAGTCTGTGTGGGTGCAGCAGTCTGCTCACAAACTACCAATTGTAGAACCAGGGCTTAGGGGCCTGTTTCTGCGGACACCAAGCACATGAACACCTTTACTCACACAAGCGATCCCATTGAGGTTAAAGTTGCTCATGGGTAGCTGTGTATGCAAATCAAAAACAGACTGGTGCCAGAAAAACACAAGCACCAGTGCTTAAAAATGTTAAAGGGGAAAAATGGGCCTGAAAAGGGGGGAGGGGAGATGTTAAAACTGATACATAGTTTTAAAAATCTCTCTACTAACCTACATGGATACATCATGCGGCAATGAAAACAGCTGCAGCTGGCAATCAGTCACAAATATATCCACACTTATAAACTTGCTGGTAATTATGTGTCAGTATGTAGATTTGTGGCTGTGATTACTGAATGGTAGCCTGGCTCCATTAGTAGGTAATTTAAAATTGAGTAAAGATACACAATAGTAGCTTGATAAAATACTTGACTGACCAGTTCCACCATCTGTGATGTATTACACTGATTTTGATGCTGATCAAAACCCCAGGTATACCAATTGCAGACTGAATACTTTTTTAATATTCTAAATCCCTAATGACTGGGTTATTTTGTTGTTTCTGTCCTAAACACCTTGGGCGCCTCTGCCTGTCTAGCTACTCTCTGGTAGAACCTCTGAATTCATAATGAAGGTGTAGTCTCAAGAACTCAACATGTGAGAAACATTAGATGCTATTATAGTTTATAATTATTAGAGACATGCCTGCCTCAGTTTCGCATCACTTTCTTGTAGAGTGACCAGATGTCCTGATTTTATAGAGACAGTCCCAATATTTGTGGCTTTTTTTCTTATATGAGCACTATTACCCACCACACTCTGTCCCGATTTTTCATACTTGCTGTCTGGTCACCCTGCTTTCTTGTGTACTGATACAGCAGTGTCTGATACACAAAAAGACCATTTTGTAGCTAAAGAATTATGTTTAAGAGAACTGCATCAAAGCTGACATTGGGCATTTTTTCAAGATCTAATTCCTGTATGTTCAAATAAACAGAACTTATAACCTTAATCATAACAACACCATCTGGTAACTCCCAATAATTTTACAGGTAAGATATCCAAATTCATGTGATTGTAAATTGAATGATGTACTGTGAAATCAAACATTCATTAAACAAATCACACTTGCCACTGCATATTTGGAAATGAAGATTGCAGCAACCTCACAAAATGCAACACACCTTTATCTGTACATTGATTCTTCTTCCAGATAAACATTGTTCTCATAGACCTGATATTTCTATGGCATATCCCAGTGTGTGTAAATATATTATGTTATGGAAATCATGCATATATCACTGACATTATAGTGGGATCAATGCCTATCTCATCTATTGTCTGTTAGTTCTCTGTAAGTACCCAAACATAGTATACAGAATACGGATGGTATGAATAGTTTAAAAATGATTATTTCCACGGCTAAGTCACTCCCCTGGTTGTAGTAATCTTTTAAACAACTAGTCCAGGGGTGGCCAACCTGTGGCTCTGGAGCCATATGCAGCTCTTTGGAAGTTAATATGCGACTCCTTGTATAGGCACTGACTCTGGGGATGGAGCTACAGGTGCCAACTTTCCAATGTGCCAGGGCCTCTGCCACAGGCCCTGCCCCCACTGAACCCGTTCCCATCCCCTCCCCTGTGTCTGCCATGCCCTTTCTCCTCCCTCTTGCCCCCAGATCCTCTTGCAAGCCACAAAACAGCTGATCTGGAGGTCCAGGGAGGGAGAATGGGGAGGTGCTGATCGGCAGAGCTGCCCGTGAGCTGGAGGTGCTGGGAGCTGATGCGGTGGGAGGCTCCTGACGTATTACTGTGGCTCTTTGGCAATGTACATTGGTAAATTCTGGCTCCTTCTCAGGCTCACGTTGGCCACCCCTGAACTAGTCATTTTTAAACAACTAAAATCATCTAGCGCACAGGACTTGGTAGTGATGGAGGATTTCAATTACTCAGACTTCTGTTGGGAAAATAACACAGCAGGACATAGATTATCCAACAAGTTATTGGAATGTACTGGAAGCATTTTTTTAAACAACAAAAGGAGGAGAAAGCTACTATGGGAGAAGCTGTTCTACAATTGATTTTGACAAATAAGGAGGAACTGGTTGAGAGTTTGAATGGGGAAGGCAGCTTAAGGGAAAGTGATCATGAAATGGTAGAGTTCATAATTCTAAGGAATGGTAGGAGGGAAAACAGCACAATAAAGATAATGGCTTTCAAGAAAGCAGACTTTAGCAAACTCAGGGAATTAGTAGATAAGATCCCATAGGAAGCAAATCAAAGGGAAAAACAAACTACCCCACTTCATAGGAAATATAGGAAGTATGGCAAGAGACCACCCTGGCTTAGCCAGGAGATCTTCAATGATCTGAAATTCAAAAAGAGTCCTACAAAAAGTGGAAGCTAGATCAAATAAAAAAGGATGAATATAAACAAGTAATACAAGTTTGTAGGGACAAAATTAGAAAGGCCAAGGCACAAAACAAGATCAAATTCGATAGAGACATAAAGGGTAACAAGAAAACATTCTACAAATAAATTAGAAGCAAGAGAAAGACCAAGGACAGGGAAGTCCCATTACTCGTGGGGAAGGGGGTTGGGCAATAACAGAAAATGTGGAAATGGCAGAGGTGTTAAATGACTTTTTTGTTTCAGTTTTCAACAAAAAGGTTAGTAGTGATTAGGCATCTAATATAGTGACTGCCCCTGAAAATGAGGTAGAATCAGAGGGATTCTAAAATAAGGAAAGAACAAGTTAAAAATTACTTAGACAAGTTAGATGTCTTCAGATCAACAGGGCTTGATAAAATACATCCTAGAATACTCAAGGAGCTGACTGAGAAAATATCTGAGCCCTTAGCCATTATCTTTGACACTGTATTTTCCCTTGTCCCATTCTCTGAAATCTATACTGTCTTCTGTAGGGATATCATCTTCCATCTTGAAGCGGAGGCCATTCCCCCGACTGGAACATCGCGTTTGTGGCCGTGGATGGGCACACCCAATCCTCTCTGACCGGAACGCGACCTTCCTTCCTCGGAAGGGAAGTTGTCTCCCCTTTGGCCTATTTGCATTAATCAAATATTGTTTTGCTCGCCTTTTGGCAATGTGCCTTATAGCCCTTGAGCTGCCAAATTCATGATAATTAGCTGATTGAGCAACATGTAACCGCAATATAATATGGCTTTGTAACCTTATATGTAGTGGAAAGATTTACCCTCTGAGCGTAGTAAACATGTAATTGCGCATGTGCAAGGAGNTCATGCTTCTTGGTATTGTGATGTAAAGAGATGTAAAGAGATTGCATCAGTACTCAGGTTAGCCCAGAGAGGAAAGTCTGGGTGGGAGAGACTTGTTGTGAGACTCAGAGTCTCTGATTCTTGGGGTCCCTCCAGGGAAAGTTTGGGGGACCAGAGCGAGGCAGGCGCTGTAATTCCTGTCTGGTGGCAACGAGATAAGATCCAAGCTGGTAATTAAGCTTGGAGATTCATGCTAGGCACCCACATTTTGGACGCTAAGGTTCAGAATTGGGAAAGATGCTTATGATAGCATGTTTATATGCAGTTTGGTGGTTGGCCATTATGACTCCCTACCCAGAAGTTGTGAGTTAGAAAATTGTTTTAATATAAGAAAAAGGAAAGGCAAAAACAACAACAACAAAAACTCCACTGTGCATAGGGATAGGGAACTGGATAAAACAAGTAATGAGGTGGAGCCAAGAAACTACAAAACTGGTTTCTAGCTGTAAGTATTTTATCCAAACATGGAGTTCAATCCAGTCTAGTAACCTGTTCGCAGTAAGATGCTAAACTCATATTAAGACCTCGTGTGGGTTTGAACAGCGGTTCCTAAACTTTATTATTTCATATACCACCTTCTTAAAAAAATGATGTTTTAAGCAGCATAAGCAAATTTCGTCTTTTGAGATTTTGGTGAGCTTCAGTTGAAGGTCCATTCTGCACTAAGGTTCATCCAATACTTGCTTTTTTTTATGGCAATTGGGACAGAAAAATAAGTCTCGTAGAGTTACATAGTACTGAAGGTCATCAAAAGTGCCAATGGTCTATAGGGTAAACTCCTCACTACTTCTTAAACAAAAGTCACTGAGTTGTACTTTGTTGAATTTGAGTTTGAGTCCACCATCAGATGACAGTTGAATCAACAATTCCTTTTTCAAGATACAATCTGACATGATTTCTTTTTTAATGAAAATGAGCCCTGCTCCAATTCTCATTTGTTATGCTATTGAGAAATTATTTATTAAACTTGATGACCAAATTCAGACAATATTTCCTTGTGACAGCCATGAGATCAGTATGAATCTTCAATGCATTCTCAATTAGGAAATTTTCCAAGGTTGGGAGTGATAATCAGTTTGACCTTTCTCTTTGTGCTATAAAGTGCAGTTTCTTTAATGTTGCCTTAGTATTGTCATGGACATTAAAAGGGCATGGTTTTCATTTCCTGTGAATAGGTGGTCAGTTCACTGAGATAATGAACAAATCAGCTAAATAAGCTAGTCTTAACAGCCATAATTCAACTACAAAGCAGTCAAAACATTCTAAAATAAAATCACTAAAGAAAACTTACCTTAGAATGGAGTTCAAAGAGACAAGTCTATACCCCTTACCCCATTATAGCATCTCACCTCTGTGTGAAGAAGTTTTTGATGATCGCTTCCAGAATCACTTTCATATTTACAGCTTTTTTTTTTACCGTTACTGCCTCATGATAAAAACTTTTCAAACAAACTCTTATAGGTCTCAGTTTTTGACAATATGAAAATGTTTCCCGGGGGGAAGGGGGAAACATTGACAAAAGTGAATTGCTCTTGAAGTCTTTAGTGGAGAAAAAAAAACAATTTTTTGGTCCAGGTGGCTCTTGCCATTGAAAGGACAAGGAAACTGTTACAGAGTTGAAATGACCTGACCAAGTCCATACAGCAGGTCTGTGGTGGAGGTAGGGCTAGAATCCAAGTCCGACTCATTCCAGTGCCCTACTAGTGAACTCTTCATGTGCAATGGGCATCCTTTCCAAGTCATTCTTAATGTCTTACATTGTTGTTCTGTTTGTTTTCATAATTTCCATTTTTAAAACAATTTTATACTTTTCATGTTTAATGCTAATGAAAAGTGCCATCTCAGCAGCCTTAGATTCAAGGCCTTAGAACACAAACCAAATATAAGCAACTTGGGGGAAGCTTTCCCCACATTTCTCCAACAATGTGTCTTATTGAATCAATATCTACGGGCCCTGATAAAACATTTTGAACTCTTAAGTTTGGAGGCTAATATATTTTGGTGTACCAATGATTTAGGCCAGGCATACAGTGTACAAGACTTGCTTCTAGCAGAGAAAGTTATGAAAACGTGACTCTTCAGATGCAATATCACAAAAGTCAGGTGTCAAGAGTAGGGAATTGTGAGTGCGTGCTGGAGACCAGGGATTTCTTGTGTACAGCACAGGAAGAGGAAAATATCCAGTTCAGCTGGAAGAAGAAAGAGGATGACAGAAAAAGGGCTTTCAAAAGGTTTGTATCACCTTCTCATAAGGCACCAACATTTAAGAGTTCACTGAATGAAAAGAACTCTTGAACATTTACATGATGACTTGTCATTAATTTTGAAATGGTCATCGGTTCTCTTCTCTGCTCCTCCCAAAAGCCTGCTTGCTTTACCCATATCTGAGTCCTAAACTAAGCACCTACAAGATGAATCTGGATTTTGTATTTTTTCCAGAGACACCAGCATATTCTTTCACTGGAAGCTCCATAAAACATTGCAATGATAGTACAGTTATTCTGCCATTAAAAAGCAACCCATTAGTAACTGGAACAGTACAAATCATTAGAATTGTTTAGTCTGTTATCCATTAAAACTATAGTTGTCTAGTCTGTGCAAGTGGACAAGTGGAGTAATTAATTATTTACACAATATCTTCTGTAATGATACATTTGGAGGAGCCAGAGAGTTTCCCAGACACCTTATGGTAAGAGTACATAATTAATCCAGGGGAGGTAGGATGCATAGGCAGCAGCCCTGAGACTAAAGTTATGTCCATATTTGGATCTCCCATCTTAAGAAGACATATCCTCACTAGTTCTGATTGAGTTAGCATACTAAAAATATAGTGTAGTTTCAGTGGCACAAGAGGCAGGGTGGGCTAGTTGCCCTGACTACGTACCTCAGATCTTGGATTATTAAGTATGTGGGGCAGCTAGCCTCATACGCTACCATGGTTACACTTTGTTTTTAGCTCTGATCATGTTAGCATAAGTAGGTCTCTTTGAGCTGGGATTTACATCTCCAGCTCAAAGTGTAGATATTCACTAAGAGTTTTTACTCCTACTACTGGGAGAAGAGCTGAGTTTCTGTGCAGCTCCTAACCAGGATAAAGCTTTTCCTGTTTTGCTTACCTTAAACTGTTTGACTAACTCACTTATTCAGGAGACTTGCTTCAAGCACTCACAACACATAATAGCAAAATAGTGTTAAAATCACAATAATTTGTAGTTTTCATTTAACCTTAAAAACATATTTTAAACTGTTTTATTTCTGTTTTTTAATTCATCTGAAATTTGATCTCAGATAAGGCAGTTTAGGAAACCCAGGCCTATTAACCAGGTTATTTTGTAGCCAATGCAGATTGGATCTAAAACCAGAGAGTTCATAGAAATGTTCATGTCCCATAAGATATAGTCCCAAGGTCATATATTCATGACATTCTCAGGAATCACCTTTTATTTTAATGGTTCAAGGCAGGCTTTGAATTGCTTTCAAAGTTTGTCATCTTCAATTGTTTTCTCTTCAAGACTGCTAAAACCTCATTTCTCTCAGCAAACACCACAAGGATTTTGGGGTATTTTTTAGATCTTTCACTGTATCATTGCTGGGACATGATGGCAGATATCACATCAGTAGATGTGCTCGTAATGCCCCTCTGCCACGTACATTGGCCAAACCGGACAGTCTCTATGCAAAAGNTTCCCTATCAACTAAGCAGTTAAAGCATAGGGATGACTTGTCTTATTTGCTTCGCAAGGCTCATCACAAATGCAGTGCTAAAGAGCTTTCTGCTATGCTTCAGCTAATAAGGGCACAATGTCCTTGGTACCCGGAGGGCGGGACCCTCCGCTTATCAGATTGGGAAAAGATCGGCCGTGTGTTACATGATGAGCCTTGGGCACCGATTGAAGTGCTGCATCCCTGGCATCTTTGCCGGGATGCGGTGGAACGCTTCGCCCCTCCTGTGGCTCAGCCCTTGCTTCAGTGTGACCCTCCGGCAGCCTTGCCTGCCATTCTCCTTTCCGCGCCTGCCTCGTCCCTTTCACAGGCGAAACCTTTTGCCCCTCAAAGTCCCGGGCCTCCGCCTGTAGCCTTGCCACCTCCCCCCGTCATGCCTCCCATGATGGTGGTTCAAAAGATGGTGGCTGCGGCCAAGGCATCTCCGGACCTTTCGGCCTCGGAGTTGGCTGACTTGACAGCCGTCTGCCATGTAACTTGGGCTCCGGGACCGAATGATGACGCAGGGAATCCTACCCAGGTCGGCACCTGGGCCACCCTCCCGTTTGCGGTGGTCCGTGAGATTCGAAAGGCCATTAATGATTTTGGACTGACTAGTATATATGTCAGGGGCCTTATTGAAGGTATCGGATCTGGTTATGCCATGGTCCCCTTTGATTGGAAGGCACTAATGAGAATGTTATTAAGCCCCGGACAATTCGTAATCTGGCTTAGTGAGTTCCGTCAGTTGGCTGAATTGCAAGCTCAAGCCCCAGCCAATGTCGAGCGGCAATGGACTTATGAGGTTTTTGCCGGCGAACCGCCGTGGCACCGCCCGGAAGATCAATCCCTTTATTCGGCTGACCTTGTCTCTCAGATTACGACCTGTGCCCAGCATGCCTTTAAGAAAGTTCCTATGACAGGTAAGCCCGCAAAAAGCTTCGCTTCTATTCGCCATGGGGCCACTGAATCCTTTCTTGACTTTACTAATCGGTTGCAGGAAGCCATCCACCGTCAGGTAGATAACCCGGACACAGCCCAAGAAATACTTCTAAAAATGGCTATGGAACAGGCTAATGATGATTGTAAAAAGGTGCTGCAGGCTGCTTCGGCCACTGCTAACCTGACCCTCTCTGATATGCTGCGTGCTTGCCAAAATGTCGGCTCTCAGACTTACAAGGCCGACCTTTTGGCTGCAGCCTTGACCTGGGGAAGTAAGGCTGGGAAGAACTGTTTTAAGTGTGGGAAGCCCGGCCGTTTTCAACGGGAATGCCGATCTACTGTTCAATCGGCTAAAAGACCCTCCAAGAAATGTCCCAAATGTCACAAGGGCTTTCATTGGGCTAACCAATGTTGCAGCTCGGGAGATTTGAGAACCTCGGGAAACCGGAGGGCGGGTCCGCCCCAGACCCAGGAACAAACAGGGGCGTTCCCTCTGCAGTCCAATCCCGCGGGGCTGCCAGGCCAGTAACTTCGCTACAAGCAGCTACGGCTGGCAGCGCTGGCTTAGATTTGATTATGCAGCAAACTACCGATTTCGTTCTCCCTGGTGAGGTGCGTGTAATCGACACGCAGGCTAGAGGACCTCTCCCAGCAGGGATGGTAGGTCTTGTACTCCCACGATCCCATGCGGGTCGAAAGGGATTTTTTGTTATCCCAGGGGTAATTGATGCTGACTATCAGGGGATTATCAAGGTGCAAGTTCGGACAAATCTCCCTCAGACACTGCCCAAGGACCAATCTATTGCTCAGCTCATTTTTGTGCCCTATTCTGTTCCTGGAGCAGTACAGCAGGAGAGGGGGGATGCCGGTTTTGACTCTACCCTGATAGGGCTGACCACCACGGTCACCGGCACCCGGCCCACATTGGCATTAAATGTAAATGGCCGCGTTTTCATTGGTCTTCTCGACACAGGAGCCGACGTGACTGTCATTCGCCAGCAGGAGTGGCCGTCTTCCTGGCCCTCTGAGCCCACTAAAGAGTTGTGGGGCGTAGGAGGGAATCAGGCTGCAAGGCGAAGTCTCACTTGGCTTTCAGTGTACTCCAACGACAAGGTAGTGGCAACTATATGTCTGTTTATAATGCACCTGCCCATCAATATTTGGGGCAGAGATTTGTTGGAAAAACTTGTTGCCACCATTGAGTTAAATTTGTAGTCATGAGAACCACGTTTCCCCTTACATGGTTATCAACAAATCCTGTGTGGGTGGAGCAGTGGCCACTACCTAGAGAGAAATTGAGATACTTGCATGCCTTTGTTGCGGAACAGTTTGCTGCAGGGCACATAGAACACTCCACTAGTCCTTGGAATACACCGGTTTTTGTAATACAGAAAAAGTCAGGAGGGTGGAGATTATTGCATGATTTAAGGGAAATCAACAAATGCATTCAGCCCATGGGCCCTCTTCAGTTTGGCCTCCCAAATCCAAATTTAATTCCTAATTCTTATCAGATGTGTGTTATTGATCTTAAGGATTGCTTTTTTACAATTCCCCTTGCTAAAGCGATAGGAAAAATTTGCGTTCACTGTGCCGGTCTATAATCCTGCCCGACCAACACAACGGTACCAATGGAAGGTTTTGCCCCAGGGCATGCTAAATTCCCAAGCTGTGTCAACATTTGTTGATCTAGCTTTGCGCGATTTTCGCTGGCACATCCGGAGCTGGAAATTTATCATTATATGGACACATTTGCTGGCTGGAGTCTTTGATGATTTTGTCTTACAGGCATTAGAACAACATCTGCGCTCGTTTGGCCTTGTAGTTGCCCCGGAGAAGGTTCAAAGGGCGGCACCATTTCTATACCTAGGGCATAAGATGCTATCCACTTATGCCTCTCCGGTAGCCCCGAAGTTGTACTCCCCCACCCCGACGTTGGTGGAGTTGCAACGCATTATAGGGCACTTGAATTGGATTAGGCCTTTTTTTAAATTGCCCACGGAATTGTTACAGCCTCTGTTTCAGCTGTTGAAAGGACCCAAACATCCAGCTGATGTGATTCAAGTTACTCCAGCTCTTACAGCTTGTGTTGATAAATTGAATGTGGCTCTCGCCGATGTGTTCGTTGACCGGCCTTCAAGCTTTGGCCCTTTAAATTTGGCTCTGTTACAAACTGCCCACACACCACTGGGGTTTGTATTTGTAAGGCAAAATCTTGTGTATATTATTGAATGGCTGTATTGCCTTCAACCCCCCAGGAATATCTACCCATATATGGATGCTTTGGCTGATTTGCTTCGTAAAGCTCAGCATCGAGCTTTGCAGTTAACTGGGTTTGACTTTTTAAGGTCTGTCTTCCAATTACTCGAGTGAATTTCATCATTTACAGCAACATTCCTTGTTTGGCAAATAGCCTTCTGTGATTATGTGGGAGAAATTGCATATAATTCCCCCAAGGATCCTCGTTTAGTAATTGTACAACGGTTCCACTCACGCTCAAGTCCAAGCTTTCCCCTGCACCCTTACAAGCCATTACAGTATTTACTGATGGTTCCCGACGTGGGGTTGTAACTTACCAACACCCGATACTATGCTGGCAAACTCGGTTTACCTTGCCTCAAAAGTCGCCCAACGATTGAGATTGCCGCAGTTATTTTGGCTTTTCGGCTTTTTTGTGATCAACCATTTAATTTGGTTGTCGATACTGTTTATGTTTATCAGTTATTGGATCATCTTCCACATTCCTTACTAACCCCTCACTTGGGCTGATTATTGTCCTTGTTCTCGCCTTCCAAATTTATTATCCCGACGATCACTTGGTGTTGTCTGCCATGTTAGGAGCCACACACTCTTCCAGACGTGCTTACTCAAGGCAATGCTTATGCTGTTCAGCACTTAAACAACTACGGATCCATTCTTTGTTTCTGATCCTATTGATATCATGCCTTTTTTCACCACATCTGCTAAGGTTTTGGCTAAGCAATTTAATTTGCCCCTCTCAAGCTCAGCAAATTGTTCGGTCTTGCCCTCACTGTGCTATGATTCCTGTTGCCTTCCCTCACACGGTCAATCCAGAGGGACAGAGGCTAACCAATTGTGGCAAATGGATGTCACAATGGTTCCCTCCTTTAAGCCATGTAATCATGTTCATTTAACTGTTGATACCTTTCAGGATTTATTTGGGCTACAGCCCAACGCGGTGAAACAGCAACCCAGGTTAGCAATCACGTTCTCCACTGTATTGCAGTTATGGGGAAACCC
>NC_133770.1:143217699-143348246 GCF_003597395.2 Chelonoidis abingdonii
TACTAGTGAACTCTTCATGTGCAATGGCATCCTTTCCAAGTCATTCTTAATGTCTTACATTGTGTTCTGTTTGTTTTCATAATTTCATTTTTAAAAAACATTTATACTTTTCATGTTTAATGCTAATGAAAAGTGCATCTCAGCAAGCTTAGTCAAGGCCTTAGAACACAAACCAAATATACAACTTGGGGAAGCTTTCCCCACATTTCTCCAACATGTGTTCTTATTGAATCAATATCTACGGGCCCCTGATAAAAATTTTGAACTCTAGTTTGGAGGCTAATATATTTGTGTACCAATGATTTTAGGCCAGCATACAGTGTACAGACTGCTTCTAGCAGAGAAAGTTATGAAAACGTGACTCTTCAGATGCATATCACAAAAGTCAGTGTCAAGCGTAAAATTGTGAGTGCGTGCTGGAACCAGGAGATTCCTTGGTTACAGCACGAAGAGGAAATATCCACGTTCGCTGAAGAAGAAAGAGGTGACAGAAAAAAGGGCTTTCAAAAGGTTGTATCATTCTCATAAGGCACCAACATTTAAGAGTTCACTAATGAAAAGAACTCTTGAAATTACATGTATGACTTGTCATTAATTTTGAAAGGTCATCGGTTCTCTTCTCTGTCCTCCCAAAAGCCTGCTTGCTTTACCCCCTATATCTGAGTCCTAAACTAAGCACCTACAAGATGAATCTGGATTTGTATTTTTTCCAGAGACACCAGCTATTTTTCACTGGAAGCTCCATAAAACATTGCAAGATAGCTACAGTTTATTCTGCCTTAAAAAGCACCCCATTAGTAACTGAACAGTACAAATCATTAGAATTGTTTAGTCTGTTATCCATAAAACTATAGTTGTCTAGTCTGTGCAAGGGACAGTCGAGTAATTAATATTACACAATATTTCTGTAAGTGATACATTTGGAGAGCCAGAGAGTTTCCCAGACACCTTATGGTAAGAGTACATATTAATCCAGGGGAGGTAGATGCATAGCAGCAGCCCTGAGACTAAGTTATGTCCTATTTGATCTCCCATCTTAAGTAAAAGACATATCCTCACTAGTTTTGATGAGTTACATACAAAATATAGTGTAGTTTCAGTGGACAAGAGGCAGGGTGCTAGTTGCCTGACTACGTGCTCAGATCTTGTGATTATTAGTTGTGGAGGCACTAGCCTCATACGCTTACATGTTACACTTTGTTTTTAGCTCTGATCAGTAGCATAGTAGTCTCTTTGAGCTGGATTACATCCCAGTCAAGTGTAGATATCACTAAGGTTTTTACTCTACTTACTGGGAGAAGAGCTGAGTTTCTGTGCAGCTCCTAACCAGGATAAAGCTTTCCTGTTTTGCTCTTACTAAACTGTTTGACTAACTCACTTATTCGAGAATTGCTTCAAGCACTCACAACACATAATAGCAAAATAGTGTTAAAATCACAATAATTTATGTTTTCATTTAACCTTAAAAACATATTTAAATCGTTTTATTTCTGTTTTTAATTCATCTGAAATTTGATCTCAGATAAGGCAGTTAGGCACCCAGGCCTATTAACCAGGTTATTGTCGCCAATGCAGATTGGATCTAAAACCAGAGAGTTCATAGAAATGTTCACTGTCCATAGATATAGTCCCAAGGTCATATATTCATGACATTCTCAGGAATCACCTTTTATTTTAATGGTTCAAGGCAGGCTTTGAATTGCTTTCAAAGTTTGTCATCTTCAATTGTTTTCTCTTCAAGACTGCTAAAACCTCATTTCTCTCAGCAAACACCACAAGGATTTTGGGGTATTTTTTAGATCTTTCACTGTATCATTGCTGGGACATGATGGCAGATATCACATCAGTAGATGTGCTCGTAATGCCCCTCTGCCACGTACATTGGCCAAACCGGACAGTCTCTATGCAAAAGCATAAATGGACACAAATCTGACATCAGGAATCCTAACATTCAAAAACCAGTAGAAGAACACTTTGGTCACTCAATAACAGACCTCAAAGTGGCAATTCTTCAACAAAAAAAAATTCAAAAACAGACTCCGATGTGAAGCTGCAGAACTGGAATTAATTTGCAAACTAGATACTATCAGATTAGGCCTGAATAAAGACTAAAAGTGGTTGGGTCATTACAAAACCTAAACTTAATTTCCCCAGTACTAATTTCTCCCTACTGTTACTCACACCTTCTTGTCAACTGTCTGTAACGAGTTACTCTCTTACCACTTCAAAGGTTATTTCTCCTCCCTTGGTATCTTGCTGTTAATTGATTTATCTCATTAGACTGACTTAACACTTGGTAAAGCAACTCACATCCTTTCATGTATTTATACCTGCTCCTGTATCTTTTACTTCATACATCTGATGAAGTGGGTTCTAGCCCACGAAAGCTTATGCCCAAATAAATTTGTTAGTCTCTCAGGTGCCACAAGGACTCCTCATTTTTTTTGTTTTGTTTTCTGATACAGACTAACACGGCTACCACTAGCCCCATCTCTCCAAAGGGTGTTCGTAGTCAAACCCTACAGCAGGGTTTCTCAAACAGGGGTTGCCACTTGTGTAGGGAAAGCCCCTGGTGGGCTGGGCAGTTGTCTTTACCTTCCCTGTCCACAGGTCCGGCTGATCACGGCTCCCACTGGCTGCAGATTGCTGCTCTGGGCCAATGGGAGCTGCTGGAAGCGGTGGCCAGTACGTCCCTAGGCCCGCAGCACTTCAGCAGCTCCCATTGGCCTGGAGCAGCAATCCGTGGCCAGTGGGAGCTGCGATTGGCCGGACCTGTGGACAGGGCAGGTAAACACAGATGCCTAGCCTGCCAGGGGCTTTCCCTACACAAGCGGCGACCCCTGTTTGAGAAACCCTGAACTACAGAATCTAGAGGTTGCATGTGTTTATGATATAACTCAGCCCATATATAACTTGAACAAGTTTACTGCATCTCAGTTTCCTAACCAATGACAGACCAAAGTGCAGCCCTTATGCCAAATGAAGCTCTCCAAGCTGCACAAAACAGCCTATGATTGCTTGCCTTTAGAACACATTAGTGCAGCCTCTGGAGACTACAGCTGTTGGCACACACCACCCTATCTTCATCCCAATGGTTTTTTTGATGGGACTGCGGTATCTGTGTCATTGTATTTGAGGATGACTGTAGTATGCTTTTTAGCAAATTAGGTGCATTCTTCTGGATCTTGACAAGTTGTCTTTTTTATACCAAGTTTGCATACCCTAGATTTAACGCCTTCCAACCATTGTGTTCCTTGTGCCGTGTCAGTGCATTAGCCACTGAGCTTTATGTTGTAGCAACAGTGTTACCCTGCATGTAATGATAGATTATCACCCCTTTCCCCAACTCCTTTGCTCCTACTAACTTCTTAGTGTCTTAGCTTTCTGTTGGCACTGCCTCAGGATTTGTTGCCAGTCTGAATGAAGGGGATAGGGCATCTCAAGATGCATGTATCTTGCTTCTCTCCCACCTGGTATGAATGTATAGCCAAGTAACTAACTCTCAGCCTTGAAACCTACCAAAACATGGCACAAACTATTAGGATATTTGAAAAAACAAACAAAATGTAGAGCCACTGTGTTTTGTTGCAGCATAAGCAACAGGACATATTTTTAATGATAAAATCTTTTTTTTTTTTTAAATTATCCAGAAGACCGTTAATACACTGGCAGCTCTATGCATCCTGCTCTTCTCTTAGGAATTAGAAGCCTGTGAAGGAAGTGATAGCGGTGGCCAGGAGAAGTGCCAGTACTGTTTGGATAGGGAAGAAGGAAGCCAGAAGGCTAAATCACACCCTGCTCACAAGAGCAGAGGAAGGATCAGAGAGTCTACTGGCTCAGATACAGCTCTGTTCCCCTTTCCCCCCACACACACTTGTGAAAATGTTGGTGGCCCAACTTTCCTGTTCCCTCTCCTATTCAAAATTTTCTTTTAGCTCCTGCATCCCTCCCAGACATCGCTGATCTTCGGAAGGTATAAGCAAAGTGGAGTAGGATTCCCGGAGCTGTCCAATTATATAACTATCTTATAGAGCTGGAAGGGACCTTGAAAGGTCATTGAGTCGAGCCCCCTGCCTTCACAGCAGGACCAAGTACTATGCCCCAGATCCCTAAATGGCCCCCTCAAAGATTGAACTTATAAGCCTAGGTTTAGCAGACCAATGCTCAAACCACTGAGCTATCCATCCCTTGGCCAGTGCCTCTTCCTGCAGCCCCCATTGGCCTGGAATGGCAAACCGTGGTCAGTGGGAGCTGCAGTCAGCCGAATCTGCGGATGCTGCAGGTAAACAAACCATCTTGGCCTGCCAGCAGATTTCCCTGATGGGCCGCATGCCAAAGGTTGACGATACCTGGTGTAGACATAGCTGTAAGATGACCTAAATTATGTTGACTTCAGTTACAGAACTTATATAAATGAAGTAGCATAACTTAGACTTACAACTTTAGTGTAGACCAGCCCTAAGTCAGGCAACTCAAATCAAGTTAAATCTTGCCTTCACAAAACTAATGTGTTTTTGTTTTTTTTCCCAGAGCTTAATGATACAGCTACAAAATTTACACATTCTCATACGGTGATTGATTGCTCTATGCTTATGCTTTGTTATGAGTAATCATTTATTATTTATCAAAAACTCTAACTATGTGATTAATTACAGTGTAAATCTGATGTAGTTAATGCATCTGGAGTCTAAGGATACGTATACTAAGCCTGTGATTAAAGAGGCAATAAGTAGTTTATCAATGTAAATAGCTTCCCAGTTATGAGAATGTTTAGTTATCAGAAAACAGAACCACACACACACACACACACACACACAAAAAGAAGAAAATAATAAAAACCTTAATGTGATGTATTGCTACTGCAGTAGAACCAGTCGCTGTGCTATAAGGTGTAACTGGCAGATTTCCATGGCACTGAAAAATTAATGTATGAAAGTGGCTTCCTAGAATTCTGTATGTCTTGTCTGTCAGTGACTTCCAAGTCAAATCTTTTTAAAAAATCTCTTTCCATGTAAATTAAATTGCCAAACCTACAAACTCACACTGGGATTTTAAAGTCAAGTGGAGTTCTTTCTGGTTCACACATCACCAGCAATAAGAAATTCTGTTCATTTAGCTCATAGTTCAGATAATGATGCCTGAGACAGGATAGAATCCTGCTCACTCATCTGAACTGGCTCTGCAGCAATAAAAGGAGTAAGTAGGTTTGGTTTGGTTTGTTAAACACCAAAGGCACAAAATAAGATTCTGAACATACCCAGGAAGCAAGTCTGTTGCTTAAGATCATACCACATTCACAACACTAATTGTAGTTCTTACTCACCTGTTCATTCCTCTCATATTTTCAAACAGAAAAAAGTGTGGTGCAAAATATATCTAAAAAATACTAAGTTTCATCTCAGATGTCAACACTGATACATTATAGGCCTTGAAAACAGAACTTCAGCGCATCATTATTCCTCTTCACAGACTGCAGCCTTGCTACAGGCAAGGTAATAGCAAGGGGACAATTTAGATGACCACTCCAAAACTAGTTTGGTCCCTTCCAGCCCCAACAATTCTGTTCTGAATGTTTATATTCCTTCAGCTGTTCTGTGACTTATTTTTTTCCTCCAAATTCTAAAATTAACATTTATATCCTCCAGGCTTGTCTACATGGATATTTAGTCATGGCAAGTCAGGATGTGACTCTGCAGCACATGTCCTTGCCATGCGCCGACTAGCCATGTGGACCCTGCTACTGTGAATTAAAAGTTCTGTTGCGCACTTTGAGTATGGAATTTTTACTGCATAATAGCAGGATCCACACAGCCAGTTAGTGCACCGTATGCTAGAGTTCTATAGATTCACACCTTGCTTTGCCAAGCACTAAGTTTCTGTGTAAATAAGCCCTCAGTTCTTTATTAATGGGTCATTATTTCATTCTTTACTTTAGAAGCTACTTGGATTTTTCATGGCCTGTGTCACCATTAACTAAAATATGAACTTTCAGCTTTTGCATTTTAATAAAGACACTATAGATTTCTGGATTTACATGTTGTCATAGTTAATAGGTTTTCTCCTCATTACTGGCTTATGCTTCCTAACCATGTTCAATTCCTTGGGTGGTATTCTCAACCACTCTGTGTCCTTTACACTATGCAAGTGGCTGAAGTGGTGTAATGCAGTGGTTTTCAACTTTTTTCGTTTGCAGACCACTAAACATTTCATATGGAGGTGCGGAACCCTTTGGGAATATTAGATATAGACTCTTTCCACCCAGTGGTCCACAGACTACAGGCTGCAAACCACTGTTCAATGGCAATGACAATCTGTTGCTGACCACTTAGACATAGTCTGAGGACCCCTAGGGGTCCACAGGCCACAGGATGAAAACCACTGATGTAAAGGTAGTTTCCACAGCTCAGTCATGGTAGACAGCTGTAAGGTTGTCTCCCAAGGACCCCTTTGCAAACCCTAGTGAAAGGGTGGAGTCTATGTGACGGGTTGGATCACAGAAACCCCCTGTGAGCCGCCACCTGATGTGCCAAGACTACCTCTGCTCCTGTTTTCCCTGCCAGCTCAGGACTCCAGCACCCTGTCTTGCTGAGCCAGACACTCCCGTCTCCTCCAACAAAGACCCAGGGTCAGAATTACTTGCTCCAAACCTGCAGGTTTACCTGAAAGCAGCTAACAGAAGTGTTCCTGTCTTTAGCACTCAGATGCCCAACTCCCAATAGGGTCTAAACCCAAATAAATCCATTTTACTCTGTATAAAGCTTATGCAGAGTAAACTCATAAATTGTTCGCCCTCTATAACACTGATAGAGAGAGATGCACAGTTGTTTGCTCCCCCAGGTATTAATACATACTCTGAGTTAATTAATAAGCAAAATGTTATCTTATTAAATACAGAAAGTAGGATTTAAGTGGTTCCAAGTAGTAACAGACAGAACAAAGTCACCAAGCAAAATAAAATAAAATGTGCAAATCTATGTCTAATCAAACTGAATACGGATAACCTCACACTCAGAGATGCTTCAGTAAGTTTTTTCCTCAAACTGGACGCCTTCCAGGCCTGGACACAATTCTTTCCCCTGATACAGCTCTTGGTCCAACTTAGGTGGTAGCTAGGGGATTCTTCATGATGGCTCTCCTCCCTTTGTTCTCTTCCACCCCTTTATCCATCTTTTGCATAAGGCAGGAATCCTTTTGTCCCTCTCTGAGTTCCCATCCCCTCCTTCTCAATGGGAAGACACCAAGTTAAAGATGGATTCCAGTTCCGGTGACATGATCACATGTCACTGAAAGACATCATTAACTGCTTGCCAGCACACAGATATACAGGAAGACTTACAGATAAAACAGCCATTTGCAGACAATGGTCCTAGTTAATGGGAGTCATCAAGATTCCAAACCACCATTAATGGCCGACACTTTAAGTAATTACAATAGGCCCTCAGAGTTATGTTTCATATGTCTAGTTTCAGATACAAGAGTGGTACATTTGTACAAATAAGATGTTTACACTCAGTAGATCATAAGCTTTGTAATGATACTTTACAAAAGACCTTTTGCATGAAGCATATTCCAGTTAAATTATATTCACTTATTAAATTTTTATAAAACCATATAGACTGCACAATGTCACATCCTCAACATTGCAGAAATTTTGGGCAGCACTGCAGTCAATAGGATGGCACATGAGGCTGTTGTAGTTCTGTAACTTAGACAGTCTAGAAGAGTGGGAGGGGACTGTTTACATTACATAAGGGGCCTCTCTAGCTCTTGGAGCACCTCAGGATTGGGAATCTGCAAAGGGAGCTTAAAGTTCCTTAGCCCAGCATTTCTCAAATGCAGCCACCCCACTGTGGCTACATGCAGCCCCCAGGGACTTTTCTTGTGACCACAGCCTCCTGGGTGGTGATGGGGGTGTGTGTGCAAACAAATGACTCCCTCCCCTAGGGCCACCAGCAGTGGTTGGGCCCTGACTCCCTGGAGACACAAACTGGGGGCGCAGGCAGCCAGTGAGTTCCCCACTTTCCCAGGGATGGTGGGTCAGGCTTCAGCCCTTGGGCGGCAGGTGGCTGGCTCCAGCCACAAGGCTTCAGGTTCCATTCCCCAGCCACATGGTGGTGGGTTCTGATGTCACAATACAATTGCCCTCTCCCCTTAGAGAGTTCCCTGGGAAGGCAGATCAGCCCTGTATATTGCTAACTCTGTTGCAAGCATCACAAAGCATCTTGGGGAGGGTTAAAAGTGTGTGAGTGGAGAGTGGAAGTTTCCTTACAGAATCTGAGAGGCCGAGGGCGGGGGGTGGGGGGAGAAGAAGAATGGGTTAACTCAACACTGTAGCTAGCAAGCTCAGTCCGAAAATGAGAAGCTGACTCCTGCCCAAGGCCAGTTGTTACCTGCCAAGACAGAAAGGGGGAAGTCCAACTCCCCCCACCCCCAAGCATGAGAAGAGAATGAAACGCAGAGTTGCTGAGATAACAACGAGAACAGTGAGAGCAACAGCAGAGACCAACAGAAGGGAAAACAGTCTCTAGAGCCAGGATGTTTTGGGAAACAGTGAAGGCCACCGCAAGCCTGTTTGGACTGATACAAAGAGCATCAGGCACATAGGGCCCTGGATGACGACACCCCCAAAGGAACCCAGGACTTAAAACCCTCCTGAGAGCTGGAGCAGTTCAGAGATTACAATGGATTCCCTGGATGACCTGGGCCCAGGGCAAGAACTGCCATCCACCCTTCCCCCTCTTCTTCTTACATTACATCCAGGGCTGGCCAATTTGGGTAGTGCGCGAGTAAATATGAAAGTGGGTTAGGGCTTGGGGCTCTAATGCTTTCTTTCTTCCCCTGAGTGACATAGGAGCATTCCCAGCACTCTTTGCTGTATTTTATTATTTTATTAATAAAGCAATAAAACTTAGACCCTTGGTGTGCTTCGTCATCTCCTCCCTGAAAAGATCCTGTAGCCCAGCCTGATCTACTGTGGCCTAGGCAAATTGGTAACGAAAATCTGTCACACTGACCCCCAGGTCACCTCCCTCCAGTGCTCCTGGCCCCCGCTGCTTCCATATCCATCTTCCCATCCAGGGTTTGCCAAAGCTGAGTAAGTCTGCTGTGAAAAGTGATGTTTGTTAATATCGTTTTTCACAACAGACTTAGTAACTAGCATGGCTTGAAAAAAAAGCAAAAGACAAGAAGGTACAATGCACCTTATTTGTGTTTCTATTCTATTTAGGTCCAGTAAAGAATAGAGACAACTGTACATTATTTTTATTATTGAATCTGGAAAAAAAAATCCTATGTAAATAAATTACAATGATTTGGACGTGGATATGTAAATATTTATTTGTTTTTTTAAAGTTATACTTAAATACTTAAATTTCAGCAAAAATTGTCAGAGTGGCCACCAGCAAGAGATGGTGGCTGCACTCTGAGGCCAGCAAAAAATTGTTGTGAGAACCCCTATCATAGCCTAACCCTGGGCTGCGAGTTCTGCACTGTACCACACTGAGGTTTTTTTTCTCAACCACATTGAGATACTTGTTAAATTTGTTATCTTCTGTTCTATCTCCAGGATCCTACTGCAAATGAAGTCAATGAGATTTTTGTTGTTGACAAAGGGAGCAGAATCAAGCCCTATATTCAATGTAAACTTGTTGTGTCTGAAATGTTTCAAGTTCTGCCACTGTTTTTTTTTAATGCATTTGAATGTCATACTTTTTTAAAGGTGTATCTTAAGAGTTCTTGACACAAGTTGTAATATTTATTTATATTACCCAAAGGCTTATACTAAAATAATATTTTAATAAGAAACCATGACAAGCCAGATAAATGATGGTTTTAAATAACTTTGTGTTAGTTAGCCATATGCCACTAAGTAAATCAGAATTTGAAAGAGCATTTACTTGTAACAAACAGCAGTATGGATGTTCCATAAATTAACACATACAGTTATAATTTATCTAAAATATGTGATCATGTGGGGGAAATAGAGATGAAAACAATGAAGTCAAACTGACTGTCCTAGAAGCTACACTATCTTAGAATGGTTTTATCTCATAGGATGTGATCCTAATTATTATAGAAGAGCCTTCACACAATATAGAATGAAGGTATTTGTTTATTTAATAACTTTGTGTTAATGGAGCAGTGGATTAGGGATAAAATAAGATGACTCTGCCCAGAACTTTCACCCACAGTTCTGAAGCAAATCCAGAAATGTCTAGTTAATTCTTTTAAATATTTCTAACTTCCTCCACACATTTTGGTTTCAGCTAGTGCCAAAAGGCAACTATCCAAATAAGTGCAAAGAGCTCTTCTCATGAGTTTCCAGGCCTTTTAGAAAATATTGTAATTTCATAGAAAAGCAGGTAAATATTGCACACTTGAATTTTTAACTCCAGTTTCTGAACAGGTATAGTTCCTAAAACCAAATGGAAAATGAGTGAATATTGATTACCCATGAAAAACAGGGTTTTTTTAATGTATTCCAGTGCTAGTTTTTGTAGGCTATCTGGCATATATCCAAAGCAAAATGAACATCCATGCCTTCTGAGCTTTTTTCCACTGCTGTTACTTCTGTGCCCCAGCTTCTTTATGTGTAATATTGAGATAAGAGCCTAAAATTGGTGCAACTCCATTTGCTTAATTATAAGTTGGATTGCTTAAGTGAAAGAAGCCTAATGTTTTCCATTATAAGACTTTGTTTTCATTTGCTGATCATTTTGCCAAGTTTTAACTGTTTAAGCTGAGATTTTCCATGCCGCCTCAGGCCAAATATAATTTTTGGAAGTTTCAGGTAAAAGATATTGGCCATTTCCTGGAATGAGATCAGGGAAAAATACAATTATTTTGCCCTGGAAAAAAAATGCACCTGTTTCTTTAAGAAATTGTAGCACCTCCATACTTTGGAACAAGGGCTTGAAATTGGGCAGGAGTGTCATCCTGGTGTCAGAGACATGCTATAGCAATCATCATGAAAATCTACCCAATTTTGGCCAGGTTTAAAGTCACTGGATAAAATCTGTTTGCAAATACTCAAGAGCGACTTGATGGAGTTTTGCTATTGAATTCTGTGAAGATTCTGGCCGCATCAAGTATGCTTCTGATCAGAAACAAAGGCTGAGCAGGGCTTTCCATGTAACTGCTTCTGGTGGCAGCTGAGAGTAGCTATGATACTTGGTGTAGGGAATGAGAACAAGGAGACTCGCTCAATATTCTGCCTCCTGACACCCACACAACACAGAGGAGGAAGCAGTTTGACTCAAATGCAGACGGGTGGGGTTCAGTGAGTGCAGACAGTGCAGAACAATGATCTGTCTGTAGTCCCTGAGTGGGACAAAATAAACAAGCAGTCTATGGCCCCTCCTGGCTGGGGCAAGTAGTAGGAATTGGGGGAATCGACCCCTTTTGAGCAAAGCAGATCAGCAATCTGAAGTCCCTGGGTCTGGCAGAACAAACAAACAGCCTATAGCCCCTAAGCCTCCTGGCTGGGGCTGGCAGGAGCAATAAGGGAATTGGCCCCCCAGGCAGAGCAAAACAACAATCAGTCTACGGCCCCTGGGTGAGGCAAGACAAACAGTCTATAGCTGCTTCACCTCTGGGCTGGGACATAGAGCAGACAGCATTTGTGCCTGGTGGCCCGTAAGGGTGGTAGGGGAACCTGGCCCTGCCCTCTCCGCCGGGTTCTGACCCAGAGCCCTATGAAGCTGGGGTACTACAGGATTCTACAGTATTTTAACCGGTTTGAAGAAGCATCCATGGAGTATTTCTCATTCACTTCTGAGGATCTAGTGTGCTGTTACTGGGTTTTTTATTTTTTGTATTCACACTCAAACTGCACAATCTTTTTCTTCTAATTTCTTTCTCTGTCCTCATATGCCTTAAGACCAACATCACTGTTTGTTATATTTTCTCTGTGTTTCTGACTCTGAAGCCGTTTGTAATTATCAGATTTGTTTTTGCACCTGTGCCTTATTGTAAAGCTATAATTGCCATGTTTGCTTAAAGAGGTCCAGGCCCATAGCTGGTTGCTATGTGCAAACATCCATTTACTCAGAGATAGTGGCTCACTGCACACATGTAGGAAGAAAGAATGTGGAGCATGAGCTAGGGTAGGGAAGACAGGCTGGAGGTGCAGGGGCAGGAAGTTCTAACCACTAAGTCATACTCCCTTCCAAAACCTGGACTTGAACTCAGGAGATCTGAGTCTCTACATTCCTCTGCTGTCAGTAAATAGCTGTGCAATCCACAAGCAAATTGTGTGTGACAGAGAGTCTACAGTCTACTGCTGACAGCAATTACTCTATTAGTTCGAATGGTAGAGGTCTGTGCTGTGGACCTAAAGGCCCGAACCACCTTATGACTCAAGTGGAAGGTCGATATAATTCTACATAACTTTCCACACCCCAATTTGTTGAAAGAAAGAGTTTTAAGGTTACAAAATAAAAGCTTGGAAATGCCAGAATTAAGGTTATAGGGGTAATCTTACTTGGGCTCCCTTGTGCACACGCACTGATACAGCATAATTACAGAGCACATTTCCCCCCCAAAGGGCTCTGCCTCATTCAATGCACAGGATGGATGGTACTCTGGGATTGAATTAGGATGGTGTAGTGAATAAGGCTGTTATCTGTAGGACCTCTGCCTCATTTCTTGTACAAGTGGAAAGGTGTATACCTATTGTGATTGTCAGGAGAGATTAGGCTAAGCCTGCCAATAGCTGACAGCTCTCCCACTCAACTGAGGGTAAGGGGCCATTGAACCTAGGCTACAGGTATATAATGGGAACAACAAATGAAAAAATGGGGTTGGGAGTGAAGGCCCTAGGGTGAAAATCAGGTAACCAGAAAAGGCTACTAAGCAGAGAACCCCCTCCGCTCCTTAGAGATATCTGTCCAAGGAACCCCACTCAGATGTGTGATGTAAAAAGGGATCAGCAGGAGACCCCACAGTCACAGAGCATCTTCCCCCGCATCCCAGAACTATCTCGACAACCCCCGGGACCTCAGGCTGAATGTCCAGGGACAACAGGGTGACCACCCCACTTGAGATAGTGTTGAGATGGCTGAAGTACACCCTGTCCTCCCTCTCAAGCTGTCTGCTGGCTTCGGTGGCTGGATCAATGTGTCTACTACAGGAATATCACAGACAGCTTTCTCGCTTGAAGGAAGGAGTGTGCCTGACATGTGGAGATTCACCCTACAACTCTTTATGCTCAGCAATGCAAAGGTGGTATGTCTCATTTAGAGGGTTGAGGATCCTTGTGGCCAGGGACACCATCCATCCCCATGGAGCCACACAGCAACCCATGGTTGATCCTGAAGGGAATTGTGGAAGCTGTGGGCCTCCACATAGGCTGCAGCATCCTGTTTCCTGATCCCCTTTCCTTCCTCCATCAAGATCTAGAGTATAAGATTAAAGTCGTCCCGCCCACTGAAAGGTGAGCTGCACTGTCCCGTTGGAGTCATGGGGATCTGCCAGATCCAGTGCAGGGGAGCTGAGACCTCTGTAGACTCAACCAAGCCCATAGACCCCCAGTCATCCTCTAAGTGTGCTCCAGGGGTGTTTGCTCCCCTGCCTTGATGGTAGTGGAACCCTAGTGCAGCAACACTCACATGGCAGGTCTGCCTCAGCCCCGAACACAGGAATGAGTGGTGAAAGGAGTACAGCAGTTCCCAGGGGAATGAGGCAGGGGAATGCAAGCACAACCTCCTGAGGGCTGCCCTTGAAAAAGAGGAAACAACCACCCCAGAAACAGCAGCAACATGGGAGATGGAAGGAAAAAGGTAGGAAGTGGGATTGAGCTGAGCCACTGTGATGTTGCACCACCTCACCAGGCATAGAGACAGATTGAAAATGAAGGCTGACCCCTCCTCTGCTTTAGGAGGAGGGTGCAAACAAAAACTGTGGGGTGGGGGGTAAAGACATAAATCAAGGCAGGCAAAGGACACAATAGCCAGTCTTAGGGGGGTGGAACTGGGTGTACTGGGTGAGGAGCAGCAATAAGTGTGAGGGGGTGCAGTGACAAGGGTTTAACAAAATGGTTCGGTACAATCAGAAGCAGGGAAAGCACAGGTGCACAGGGCTTGGTGGGTCAAGGAACAAAATGGCAATGCAGGGAACAAACAGGAAAAGTAGGAGAGGGGCAGGGCTTGACTTGCTGGTACCAAACAATGAGGAGGAGGCCTGGGCAGGGCAAGTACCAGAGAGCAACCTGAGGGGGTCTGGGTGGGCAGGGAACAAACAGTGAAAGCGGGATGGGGAGGGGCTGGGAAGGTACCAAAATAACAAGGAGAGGAAGGCAAGTAAACAGCAATAGGGGCTGCAGACAGGGGAAGGGAAGCAAGTAACTAAATGGGGCAGGCAGGGAGAGGGGAGTACAGAAAACAGGGTGAAGCAGCATGCTGCAAGAGGGGGGGAGAGTCATGTGAGACTGGGACAGGTGGCAAATTGGGAGAAGGAAGGGCTTATGAAGAGGCTGGGGGAGAACAAGAAGGTCCACTAGACAATTATGGCCTTAGTCTCTCTGTGTGTCAGATCCCTTTCTATAAAATGGAGATGACACCCATCACCCAGACAGGTGTTGCAGAGTTAAGTTAATTTAATATTTGTGAAGCACCTAGATACTATAGTGAGAGCATCATAGATTTTTCCCCTGGGTGTTGAATACATCTTGTAATTAGTGCAAGATTTGAGTGATGTGTGTTTAAATAAGCCATTGGGTCAGACACTAAATGAAGAGAATAAAGAGAAATATCGAATAGATGCCCAGTCACTGAATGAGGCAAGGACTCTGCAGAAGAAATAATATGTGATCATGTATTTAAATTAAAGACTGTATCATAATGCATAGACATAAGGACCCCAATGAAGGCTGCATAGTGTTAAATAGTGTTACTTAAGGCTTACGTGTGGGCTTGTATATACCACACAGCTTTCAGTGATAAGGTTGTGTCGACACAGCCTTGTCGCTAAAAGTCAGCATGTGTAAATGCTCTTTTTTGGTACTTTGTGAGCACTTTTGCTGGCAAAATACTTCCAGCCCTGTGAGTGGCATTAACTTTGTTGCTGCGTACACAGTGCCACTTGTGTCAGCAAACCGTTTATCTTTTGTGGGAGGAGAAGGGGGGCTTTTTGAAGTACCCACGGAAGACAAAAGTTTTGTCAACCACTTTGCAGTCTAGACAAGCCCTAAACCAGTTAAGGTTCTTAGAGGCTCAATAACTGGTAAATATCCATGTGATCCTTGTACAGAAGATGCTACAGCAACGCATAGAATTATTAGCCTTATTTTTCATTGCTTCACTGACGTTTGTCATGAGCTTAATTTGTATTTATGATAGACATAGCACAAACAAAGTTTTTAATTTCAAGTTCCTTCTAGCCAGGTTAGACAGCTTCAGCAATCAATATCTGCTCTGCTTTAACTGAGCAAGCAGATTGCTTTGTCTTCATACAACCACAGGACATATGTAAATAGCAATATGTTTTATGAAAAAATATAGTTTGATGAAGCCTGTGGAATTCCTGTTTGATATGATGTTTTCATACATGATTTCTGGCATTCTGCCTGCAGCCCAAATATAATTTGTATAGAATTCATCAGGATTTTTCTAATTTGCCTAAAGATTTTCTAATAACCAGCAAGAGACTTCAAGACCTGCATTCTCATATTGTGCATTCTGCAGACACTTCCATTTCATAAATGATGTTAAAGAACAAGGAAAAATTGTGAAAAATAGGATCCCTTAATGATCGATTTCTCCCTGACACCTGAATTCCAGGTTAGAATTAGCAGTAAGACTTTGGGCAAATGGGAATGTGAAAGCATACAGACTACTGTGCAGAGCTTAGTTCAGTTATGCAAACTAGACTTTCCTGTATCGTATGCCTACAATCTCAAAGGGAGAAGTGACTTTTTAAAGGGTTTTATCTAAAGTAAAGCCAGTTTTGTGCATTGAGGAGAGAAGAAATCCACAGGATAGTAGGTTTGTACAAACAGGTGCTTGGGAGCAGGTAAGCATTCCTACATTGCTTAGATGAGATCCTTCTGTGTTGTACAGGAGCAAAGTCACACTCTGAAGGCCTTTTCTGGATTGTGTAAAATGTTTTATGAATCCCAGCTGTCTCTGCTCAACCTCATAACTTAGCATCTTTTATAGTAGAAAATTGTCTTAATGGAGAGGGTCACTTGCACCTGGAAAAGTTTCTTGGTGTTCATTGGGCCGAATATAAATTGCTCTCCTTCCAAGATTGTGTCTTTGTTGCACAAGCAGTGGCATGGAAGTGCTGATGATAATCAGGGCTGCAATCCATGACTGATTCTTGCCCTTTCTGGCCAGTGAAAGGGCTGAGATCATCTGGGGTCTCTATTAAACAGTTAGTCAATACCCAATCAACAAAAATGATGAGACTTCAAGGGCTCAAGTGTCAAAATAATATTCAGATGACACACAGCACTATCTGTCCTTCATGCCCTAAGGAAACTACAACTACTACAGAAGGTAGAAGCATGCTTCCTCCCTCATGGATTACCAGAAGAATGTCAAACTTATCTTCTGCTGTCTAGTCTGGCTCTCCATAGAATATTATACCACGTAAAATTCTTTTAACAGTCAAGCTCAAGAATATTCAGGATGACTTCATGTTATGGATGATTACCACAGTTGTCCAGTCGGCTCTTGAGAAAAACCAGCACAAATGAGTTTTCCATTACAAGGACAAAGCTTATAAGGTCAAAGAATTCTTGGAGACCAGTCAAAGGGTTCTGAATTCATTTTTACCAGGAAATAAGAATTATTTCAGAGCTCACTAACAAAGTGTATTTTATCCCCTCCCCACTTCCTTACCTTACCATCCCTGGGGCAAAATGAAAAATAAAACGTGTGGCAAGATGGGTCACTGTACTTAATACACCTCTGAAAATGAACACAGATGCCAGGCTAATTATTGTAGTAATAAGCCAAGCCAAAATAGAATGTAATATGCAATAGTCTAACCATACTAAAGAGGCCATTACTCAGCACTAAATACATTTCTATGACCAATATCTAGCTTCCCCTTTTCTAATGAGCTAATTAATAAGATAGCAAAACTATCTCCAATGACACATAAAGGCTGTCAATATCTTGAATCCTGACCACTCATGCTTCAGACAGCAGTTTGTCCTTTGTTGGATGGGTTCCCACCCACAGAAAGAAGTACACTCATTCTCATTCTGTTTGATCCCTCAGAAGCATTTGCTACTACTGATAACCACCTCCTTGCCATGTCTCCCACCCCCACTCCAAGAGGTTAGATGGGAATGGGAAATTCCCTACAACAGTTCATGTCTTTTCTTTCAAACCAAACAGAGATTGTGCTTCCATCTCCAGAACTTTCTGTTAGATTCCCAGAAAGATCAGTCTTCTTCTTCATCCTGTGTGTCTCATTTGATCTGGAATAAGAAGTGTGGGCATCATTCTGACAACTCTCAGCTCTACATCCCTTATACAGCAAATGCATGAGCACCATCTCCCAGCTGTCTCAATGCCTAGCCAAATGTAGCACATGGAGATAAAGCAGAAGTCTAATGCTGAATCCAGGCAGCCAGAGAGGTTGCTGGTGGGAAGAAAATGTGCCACCTCTGTATTCACCTTCTGTAGAGGACACCATTAACAATATAGGTGCACGTCCACAGCCTTGGGCCATTCTAGAGTTCTTACTGCTGCTGTGTCCCCAAATGCCCACAGTACCCTGAAAATGCCCATAACAGTCTGCAACTGGCCAGAAGACTTTGCCTCATCCTATCAGACAAAACCCCAGCCACAGGGACCCAAAGACTTAGTTAGTTCAACACCTATCAAAGAATGGAGTCATCACCACATCTCTTCCATCTGCACTGGCTCCCCATGCAGTAGAATATAGGTCAAGATCTCTGTCCTGCTGTTCAAAACCCTATCAGTGCTTAATTTGTGTGGGGCTGAGCCCCGGCATCTGTAGGCCTGGCAGTTCATAGTCCCAGTATCCCTAGGCTCCTGGCCAGCAGCTGCTGCTCTCTGGCTGCCCAACTCTGAAGGCAATGCCACAGACAGCAGCAGCACAGAAGTAAGGTTGGCAATACACTATACCAAGCCATTCTTACTTCTGCGCTGCTGCTGGTGGTGGAGTTGCCTTCAGAACTGGGTTCTGGGCCAGCAGCCGCCACTATCCGGCCAACCAGCTTGAGCCTTGGCACCTCCTTCATTACAAATTAAGCATTGCTTTCTACCCAAGTGATTGCCTCTCCCACTATGTCGATGAGATGAAATGAACAATGGACATTAAAATGTCCAAAATGGGGAGGCTTGTAAGCATAATGGCATCTTGTGCAGGAGATAAAACTAGACTGTGGAAGTCACTCAGGAGAAGAGGAGGACAATCACTACCGTGGCCATGTTTACAGCTAACTGCCAGATTCCTTTCTTTGATTTCGCTTTCCCAGAGTAGATATCTATTTCTAAAGTGAAAACAATTCTAATCAAGCATCTTATACTGCTTTTTGAAAAGAGACAACCTTTTAAAAAAAAAGGATTACACTCCCTGTGTCGTGGTAAGCTACTACATCAATAACATACATACTACTGCTAATAAAATAACTGGGATAAGTAGTGGAGCTGACAAGGTGCATCTCTCCCTTTCCTTGCCCCTCCCTCCCATGACTCAGCTGAACTTATTCAACAGCTTCATCCTTAGAAATTAGGTTTGAAACTCCTATAAACTCAGTGAGTCAAAAGGTTCCTATGCAGTTTCTGAGGTCTTGCCATCGTGCCCCATAAACAATAAGAATATATACTTTTTAAACTGGATTTTTTTTCTTTTCCAGTCTTTCCTAGCCCATCTTTTGTCTATCCCCCAGACTTTCTTAAATTGACCACAAATTACTATGGATTCATTGATTCCAACGTCAGATGGATTTATTGTGATAATCTAATCTGACATAAGAGCCATGAACAGAGGCAGCTAACAGGGGAGTTTGGGAGTGCTTCACTCTGGACTCTGCACTTCTAGGTGCAGGAGTTGGTGACGGGTTTGCTTGGTCTATCTGTCAGTTGTTAGTTGTTTTGCTCTCTGTGTCCTGGCTGTATACCTGGGCCATGCACTCCTGAGTATGCAGCTGAGAGAGGTCTGTTTATTGGTGCCTTGGTATACTGTTGTTGGCGACCGTTGGAGAATTAATCAGTTCCTTGATAAAGGTCACAAGATGCTGATGACCTGCAACAGAAGTGCAGTGTTTTCTTTCCTGCCTGAAGCCAGAAGGGACTTCCTGTGCATGAAGTGCAAGTTGATGACTATGCAGGAGGAGATTCTTGTATTGGAAGGGCAACTGAGATTCAGAGAGATTGACATGTTGCTAGACAGACAGGTTCAGCAAACATCAGTACCCCAGATTCAAGGAAGAAAAGAGCTGGCCACCCAGGAGTCAGAGAGATAGAGGAAGTCAGAGAGGAGGTTGTACAGTTTGTAACCACCAGGAGCAAGAGGTCACGGTGACATTCTACACAACTGGAGATAGATGAGTATGGGCAGGCTGTGGCTACCAGAGTGAAGAGGACCAGGAGGAATTCCACAGAGCTAGAAGTTTCCAATCAATACCAGGTCCTTACAGTGGAAACTGTTTAACCCCAAAAGTATTGTGTTAAACTTCTGAAACTATAGTGTTTGACAGTTAGCAAAACATTTGTGTGCATTCCTCCCAACAATCATTTTTAGATGTAGAAGGCTGGTACAGATGAAGTATGTATTTATATATATTGCCTGCATGCTGTGATACAGCATGGCCAGAGGGCAGCATGAGAGTGTTAGCAGGGGGCCTTATTCCCTGCCAAGGGAGAAAAGTTTGCTTTAGATTAACTAGAACACCTGACTCCAATTAGAACACCTGACTCCAATTAGAGCACCTGACTTCAGTCATGTGATAAAACCCCCCTGCTTCAGTCAGACAGTGTGGGAATTGAAGGAGGAAGGTTTGGTTGGAGCAGAGTGCAGGTTGCAGAAGTTGGAGAAGAGAAGAGAAGAGAAGAGAAGAGAAGAGAAGAGAGAAATAGAACATTTGGAGTAGTGCTGTGGTGGATGGTGAAGTCCAGAAGAAACCCTAGGTAAGGGGCACCAGGCTTGTGTAGAAGGGAGGCAAGAAGCCCTTCACAAGCTGAAGGATAGGAGAGGGAAGTAACCCAGGGGAAGGAACCGCTAGTTCAAGTGGTTCATCACAACCCTCAGGGCCCCTGGGTTGGGACCTGGAGTAGAGGGCGGGCCCAGGTCCCTCCCTCTCCACTCCCCTCCTCCAAGGACACTAGTGGAGTAATTAAGAACCAGTTCAGAGGCAAGCAATAGTGCCCTGAACCTACCCCAGAGAAGAGAGAGCGCGAGACCCAGCAGATCAGTACCGGCAATTTGCCACAACGCATATTGCCAGAGCTTTCATTAAATGTCTGAGGATGATGAATCCAAGACAATTTGATTCATGTAGACAAGCTCATACAGAAGAATTATAGTAAGTTAATTTTGTTGTACAGTCACATTTATTTTTGCATATATTCTCTGCCATTTTCAACCTTGCTAAATATGGACAACATTACTTTGAGTATGCTAATCTATGAAGTGGGCATTTTTCCTTCATTCTTCTTAGATTTCTTTAATCTTTCGTATTACTTTGGAGGAGTAACTATTAATTCAGACTTGTATGCAAATGGTTCCTCTCATTTTCAGTGTGAAGATTCCAAATGGGGGAGGGAGAAGGAGAAGCAGATTTTAACACTTATCAAATTCAAAATTATTTTGCACCTCTAAAAACTTGCTTAGCCTCAAACACGAATCTACATAGGAAATGTACGGTTTTGTTTTAGTTTTCTTGATGTGACTCAGAATTAGAATTAAAAAAATGAAAATACATAGTGTGTGTATCAGTATTTATAGGTGGGATATATAATTCGTGTCAGTATAATAGTTTCATAGATTCCCAAGGCAAAATAGACTATTCTGATCATCTAGTCTGACATACTTGTATAACAGAAGCCATAGAAGTTCCCCCAAATAATTCCTAAAACATATTTTTCAGAAGAAATCCCATCTTGTCTTAAAAATTTCCAGTGGGGGAGAATCCACCATCATCCTTGGTAAATTCTCCCTCCCAGTTAAAAACTTATGTCTTTTTTCCAGTCTGAACTTGTTCAGCTTCAGTGTTAAGCCATTGGGTCATGTTATACCTTTCTTGGCTAGATTGAAAATCCCATTATCAAACATTTGTTTCCACGAGTAGGTTCTTGTAGACTGTAATCAAGTCATCCCTTAACCTTATCTTTGTTAATCTGAATAGATTGAACTCCTTGAGTCTATCATTCAAGGATGTTTTTTTAGTCCTTTTTAATCAGTTTGTATTCCTCACCTAACTCACTCTTCGCTTTACTAGTAAGTAATGGAGATCATTCCAACTGACTGGAAATAAAATCTTTGCCCCATTTCATGTATTTTTAAGCCGTTACAGAAAGGATTAGTAGGAATGCTTTGGAATTAAGAGTTTTAGAAGGATTCGTTTATCCTTCCACTAGTAAGGCCAAGTACTAGAAGGATTCATTTATCCTTCCACTAGTAAGGCCCCCTGAATTTGGGCTGTGCAGGTCTCAGATGGAGTCATCAAAACCTCTGAATGACTAAGTTTTCTGTACATGCAATATTATGGTCTGAGATAAGAGAAACTTTTCGAGGACTAGAAGCAAATGCCATGTGTCTCTTTGGGAAATGGGGACTCTCCTTTTCCGCTAGTATAAAACTACATTTTAGAGCACTGCAAGGGCAGAGAGATAAACAGACTTTACAACTGTATTTTTATGTGTAGGAAAACCTGTCAGTGGCACAGGATTGAACCTTGCATGTTCTAGGTTTTGCGTCGGGGTGGGGTTTTGTGGAGGAAGCGGTAGAAGCAATTCCTTGCCAAGTTTATTCATTTCCCCCTTCTCTGCCCTCTTCCCCACAACATGTTAGTAACTGCTCAGGAACTTGGACTATTATTAGACGTCATCAGGAGATGAGTTAGTGAGTAGTCATAGGTAAGTGGAAATACCAAAGTATGTGCCTATTCAGTTTATCACTTCCACCCACTTATCGTGTACATGTATATACACAAAAATATGTTTATGCATACAAAAGATTTAACAAAACTCACTCTGTGGGTGACCTTGGACCAGTTACTTAACCTTTCTGTGCCTGCTTTTAGTCATTGACTTCAGTGTGGTAGTACAGGTTTTAAGTCAGTGCCTGACATAACCTTTTAAACTTGTTAGGGTATTGTGAACTATTTTTTGCAAGGTGCTTTCAGCTTTTCATATGCAAATCCAATTTTGTTTTTATGTATATTAAACACAAAATATATTGCATGAGTGTTCCACGATTCTGAGTTCTTGCAATGTATATGAGAATTAACCCACTGTTTTACACTGAGCAACCTTTTCTACATTCTGCCACAGGACTAGTCATATTTAATGGTAATTATAGCACACTTATACACTAATTTATACACCAGTTTATGAAGGCAGGTGAGAACTATTTACCTGTTTGTTTGTTTTTTTCCCTTCCTCATTTCCAAATTGCTGTAATGACCCAAATTCCTTGAGGTAAACTCTAAGAAGTGTTCCATGCTATTACTATTATACTGTGAATTTCCATTTAGTGTTGGAGTAGCAGAATACAAATGGTAATTTTAAACTTCAAGTTTATCTTTTTCCTCTTTTCATTGATAACTGTGGTCTGTTTTCTGTTCGGGTTCCTAAGAAAGCTTGGCAGATTATTGTTTGTTCAAAATTTAATGAAAATGCTAATGTTGTTGCCAATCCTAATTGTCTAGCTGGAAAGAGCAAACATAATTTACATTAATTTGAGCACCTTAATAACTAATTAAAATCTTAGCCTTGTGGCTATACTTTCAAACATCTTTGCACTTTAATGCGACAACAAAATATTCTTAGTTACTTGCTTGTGTGAAATTTGGTCTTGATTTATTGACACTATAAGGGCATTTTCCAATCTGAAGCCTAATCAACCTTAACCACAGGTTTTGTACTCTGCATGGCTCAAAGATTTCACTCAATGGTTTACTGCAAAGTATTGCTTGTCACTGAGCCATTTTTCCTCCTAATTCACAGCTATGATTTTTGCTTAGGCCAGTTTTTGCCTGTGCATTGGTCAAGGATTTTAAAGGTTTAAAACTCATCTAATAAAGATCAGAGGAACATACTTAAAGGATATCTCTGAATGAATAATGCTTATTTGTAGAGGAGAAATAACATAAGAAAAAAGCTCATGTTTCTAACTAACTGAATGTACAGCTCAGCAGAAAGTGGAAAAAGGCCTACATTGATACCTTCTTATATTCTCTAGACCAAGGGTCCCCAAACTTGGTTCACGGCATGTTCAGGGTAAGCTCCTGGTGGGCCGCGAGATGCTTTGTTTTCCTGAGCATCCGCAGGTATGGCCGCTCACAGCTCCCAGTGGCCGCGGTTCGCTGTTCCATCTATTCTGGCATGAGGTTCTAAACATCACAAGTAGTCCCCCTAGTTTACTAGATTATTCTGCTTTTAGAAGCATGTGAGAATATTTGAAGTGTTGCTTACTAGAGTTTACTCACTGAGAAAAGAAACCAGAATGATAAAAATCAAAAGGTTTTAGGGCATGGCTACACTAAAGTATTTACTAATGCAGCTGTGCCACTGTAAGCTCTCTAATGTAGCCACTCTAAACCAATGGGAGAGAAACCTCTGGTTGCTATTTAACATTCTTTATCAATGACCTGGAAGAAAATATAAAATCACCACTAATAAAACTTGCAGATGACATACAGGATGGGGGAATGGTAAATAATGAAGATGTCAGGTCACTGATACAGAGTGATCTGAATCACTTGGTAATCTGGGGGCAAGGAAACAAGTATGGCCAAATGTAAATGTATACATGTAGGAACAAAGAATAGAAGCCATTCTTACAGGATGGGAAAAAGTGTCTGTGAAAAGGACTTGGATGTCATGGTGGATAATCAGCTTAACACAAGTTCACAGTGTGACAGTGTGGCTAAAAGTGTAATATGATCCTTGGATATATAACCAGAGAAATGTTGAGTAAGAATAAAAAGGTTATGTTATCTCCGTATCTGAAAATGGTGCAACTGCTACTAGAAAGTTTTGTCCAGTTCTGGTTTCCCCACTTCTAGAAGGAGGTAGAAAAATGGGAGACAGTTCAGAGATGAGCCACAAGAATTAAAGGATTAAACACCTTATAATGATAGACTCAAGGAGCTTAATCTATTTATCAAAGAGAAGGATGAGGGTGACTTGATCACATGGGGCATAGAAATTCAATAATAGTAGGCTTTTCAGTGTAGGAGACAAAAGTATAATAAGATCATATGGGTGGATGTTTAATCTGATTTAGTCTAGCTTTGAATCAAAGCACAACTTTCAACCGTGAGGGTGGTTAACTATTAGAACAGTTTACCAAGGTCCGTTGTGGATTCTATATCACTTGAAATTTTAAATAAATGTTCGATGTTTTTCAACCACAGCTGTTGAACTTGAAGTAGGAATTAATTCAAGGAAATTCTAAGGTATATGTTAATCAGAAATTCAGACTAAGTAATTGCATTGGTTCCTTCTGGCCTTAAAATGTATGAATCTATTAACATGGTAGCTGGAGCTCTACTGCTTACATTCTACTCTCCCTTCTTTAGCTGTGAAATCTTGAAAAGATTATTTTGGGACTGAGAAAGTCCATGTTTGCTGTCAGCCAGCAGCGTTTCAGTACCACAGTTATACTTTAAAATCATTCACACACAAACAAGTTAAGCAAAATGAGTCCAGCAGTTTCTGAATTATGCAAGAATGGGGGAAAAAATTCCCCAGATATTAAAATTTCCCAGAATGTATGCATATATAGCACAACAGATGAAGCTATAAACTTCAGACTGGGTTTGCTTTACTGTCCTCCAAATCTTGGTCTTGTTCTACGCGGTAGTAAGAGGCATGGCAGCCCTTTATCACTATGCTAAATGACTGCAGCAAAGCCACCAATCATGAGGATAATTGGGATCAAAGCAGAATAGGAGAAGTTATGAGATGTATCTGCTCCTTTGGCATATAGTGCAGAGCAATTTCAGTGGGTTGGAAGCTATTGCCACAAAAGAAAAGGGGACCAGATCATTTTTTTAAATAAGTCTTGGGGACTGTATCCTCACAGCCTTCACCTGTCAGGGAAGAGAGGAGACTCTTCCCTGATGGGATTCAAAGCCCTTTGATGGATGATTTTTATAAATACATGTCCAATAGCAACAAGGTGTTTGGCCTCCAATAAATCCTCACAGCAACCATATTCTGCCATTAGTAATGTGTGCACAAAAATTATGAAGTGGGAAAAATAAAAATAAAATTCAGGCACGGAAGTAGGGATCACTTTTGTTTTTTTTAATTCTCCAACCCTTTTCAATGTTATGAATTATTCTGTCCTAGCTCAGTGCCATTTGTTTCTGGATATATTTCTGTCCTTTTTTTTTCTTAATGGGGTGGGGAGAGACAGCATTTCATTTCTTCTTCTCACCCAACTCCATACTTTATTTGCTCCTTCATATTTTCTGCCTATGCCACTCCACCTTGATACCCTATCTTACCCTGTCTTCTCTTCCGTGGTCTGTCCCCTCTTTTTTTCCTCCCCTGTTCAATTCTGTCCATCCATCTCATTACTCTTTTATCCTCTGTGCTCACCTTGTTATTCCACATCTTCTTCCCTGGACCTTCCTATCACTTTTTGGCTGGTGCTCCCAAGTCTCTTTCCTTCCATTGATTTCCCACTCCCTCCACAGTGCCTTCAATCTTTTTTCCTTCCTTTCCCCATCGCCAGGTTCCTCCTTTCTCACCCAGCCAATCTCATGTACCTTATTCTTCAGCCAGCTGCACAGTAGTATTCTCACCATTTAATCTGTTTTTAAAGGTGACAAAACATTAATTTTGTAAGGCAGTTGGAGAGAGCGGTAAAGTCCTCACACCAGAGGAAATCTCTTTCCTTTCCTTTCTTTATCTTCAGGGTAATGTTTGTCACTTGTGGCTATTGGTGCTGGGAGAAGAAGTGACTTCATTCTGATGTGTGAATTGTACTCTTCCACATTGTGGAGAACAATTCACATTGACTTCATAGAGCAGAAACCTTGTATGGACAACCCTCACTTGGTTAATACATCTTTGGTCTCTTTGAGATCTGCTGACTGCTCAGTTCTAGATGAGTGCATGGAGAACCTAGAAAGTGAAAATCCTATGCTTTATTAGATATTTGCAGCATATATAGGCTCTAGTTCAACTATAACTATTGAACCTGAAGCAGGAGTTAATTCAAGGACATTCTATGGCCTGTGTTATACAGGAGGTCAGACTAGATGATCACAATGGCCGCTTCTGGCTTTAAAATCTGTGAAAACGTCTGTTCATCTGAGCTCCAAGTCAAAGGCCCAGGCATCCACAGAGAATGCTAAATTTCTGTGGATTCCCTGTATGGCTTTTGCAATTCTTTGGAATGGCTAGGTGAATGAGGGAAATGCATATGCATGCCAACGGGACCCGGTTTCCATCAGTCTTTGGTTAAGAAGTTCATAAGCAAAGAGCACCACCTCAAAGAATCCCTAGTATGACAGCTCAGTTGAATCCCACATTTGTAGATTTAGAGGAAATGGGGCTGTGTGAGAATAGTTCTCTTCCCTGCCATATGCACTGGATTCTTGCCGTCCCCCCAAAACCTGAAGAGAAAATCAGTGCAATTTACCAAGTTTCTCACCTCATGTGGAGCCCCTTACCCACAGAGGAGGATTACACAGACAGGCTAAGTTTGGAGGAGACCTTCGCAGCACAGCTCCTACCGGAGTCATGTTGTCTATGGGAAGCAAGGGCATGGAGATGGGGTCAAGAATCCAGAAGAACAGGGAAAGAGGACCTTTGGTGTGGTGCTCAGATGGCGCAGTATGGGAAATTCTAAATAGAACAGAAAATGCTTCTCAAATGTAACAGATTGCACGGTACACAGTGGTTTGTGAATGGCTGCCTGAGTCTCTTTGATGGTGGAAATAGTATACACTGGCCTTCTGACAATTATAACAACATTCTAGAACAGGGTTGCTCAAACAGGGGTTGCAGGTTGTGTAGGGAAAGCCACTGGCGGGTCGGGCCGGTGTGTTTACCTGCCCCGTGCGCAGATCCGGCCAATTGCGGCTCCCACTGGCCGCGGATTGCAGCTCTGGGCCAATGGGGGCTGCTGGAAGCGGCGGTAAGTATATCCCTTGGCCCATACCTCGTCCAGCAACTGCCATTGGCCTGGAGCAGCGATTCGCGGCCAGTGGGAGCCACGATTGGCCGGACCAGTGGATGGGGCAGGTAAACACACCGGCCCGGCTCACCAGGGGCTTTCCTTACACAACCGGTGACCCTTGTTTGAGAAACCCTGTTCTAGAAGCTTTTGTCTATTTGTGTGATAAGCGAGCCCAAGTTCGCTTGCTGAGATAATGAGTTCAGATGCACCTATTTTCACTAACCAATCCATTATCAGTTCATAATTGTATCTTTAGAGGTCATGTTACATAAACTGTCAATCACCATCTCTTACATTTAGGATGCCAGTTTTGGCACCATTAATTTTTTTAGGGTTTTTTTAATTTATATTTTATGTTTGAATTAAACAGCCAGGCACATAGCAATATCTATCACTTACTAAAAGGAAAGAATTTGCTAGTTATGTCAAGCTGATTTGATGAATCGGTGGTGTTTGGGAAACCTTTTTCCATTCCTAAAGATGCTGCTTTGATTCATCACTTTTTGAAGTGGGCCTATATATAGCAGAGAAAACTCAGTTCCGCTAGACAAGGACATGCAGAACAAATTCAGGGATTAAAATACCAGCAACATTGAAATACATCTTTATGAATTATTTATGAAAAGTGTTTTGATGATGCTTTCATACCTATTAAAGACTAAATTTTTCAGTGGTTTTTTCCATCTGACTGCCATCCTACTTAGGGCTATACACAAAAGCAGTAATTTTATTCATAGGCATTCAAACTCCATCTCAGACCAAAGTCATTTGGAACTTGTATGTCTCTCCATTTTGCATTAAATCCATTAGAAAGCAGAAAGCTAGCACAAACTCAATGTAGAGACTTAAATTAGACCATGTTAGTTCAAAACTGGGCCCTAAGTTTACTCAAAATGTCCCTGACCCAGGACAAGTGTTTAGCTGAATGTAGCCTTAGACTGTTAGCTACTTGTTCTACACAGTAGTTTAGCACACTTGAATGCTGCAAAAAATATGTCTAATGAATAATTTTCCTGGTTACTACTTGTTTGGTAGATCTATACTTCGAATACTTAGAGAGACAGCACTGTACATGATGGATTTTGTCAGGGTATGTCTAGCTGGAAATACCCAGATGTGGTCTAGCTTTAATCTTTCTAGCTTTGGTCCTGGAGTTACAAAGTCATGACAGCATGAGCTTTGGTGTGGATTGTACAAACCCTCCCAGAACTGTGGGTAATTACTTGTAGGACTAGCCTCCGGTGGATATGTTGGCTTGGATATGTTGGCTTGAGCTGCAGTCACACCCAGTTACCATGAATACACATGAGTGCACTGGAACTGAAGAGTACATCTTCTCATGCCAAAGGCCCAATTGTGAAACACTTAGGCTATGTCTATCAATACAGCTGTGCCACTGCAGGGCCTCTGATGAAGACGCTCTGTGCTGATGGGCATAGAGCTCTCTCCTATCAACATAATAAATCCACTTCCACAAGCAGCAGAAGCTATGTTGGCAGGAGAAACTCTCCTGCTAATATAACACTATGCACGCAAGCACTTAGGTCAGTGTAACTAATGTTGCTCATGGGGGTAGTTTTTTCACACCTGAGTGATGTAAGTTCTGGTGACGTTGGCTGTAGTGTAGACATAGCCTTACTTTTGATGAGAAGCATTCACCAAAGAGTTTCCGTTTGCAACATAGAGTTGAACAATTGATTAACTCTTTACCCAAATCAAGGAAGGAAGCCTGATAACACAAACACATCCATTCTGTGAAACTTTGTTTATTTCTAGGGCCCAAAGAGTCTCTAGGAATTTCTACATTAACTTTAGACACCCATGAGGATAACTAATTAACAATTACCTGTAGCAAGATAAAGAAGAACGGGGACAGCGCACTGAGTACACATAGCACATCTAAAATGCCTTTGTATTAGACTGTTTGGAAAGACAGTGGCTTGGCATACAGAAACATCACACAGAATTTGTTAATCTTAATGCATGTTTCTGGAACTTGAATCTTTAAAGATACTGCTGGTACAATACCAAGTTACCTCTGAGTTTTTATCATGCACCTGAGGGATGATGCTTTTAATTAAAGCATTACTAGCTGACACTGTGCAGGAAAGTAAGGACAAGTCACTTTTTATGCAGTTTTCAGAGTCAGTTACAGTTTACTTGATTTGGAGTAACGGAATAAATTATCTATAACTAAAATCATGGTCCACACCTGCAGAACTATAATGTAGGCAACAGTCCCATTAATTTAAAAGGCAATTACAGGCAGGGAATGCAGAATCAGACCACAAGTCTGAATAGGAAACCATTTGAATAACTAAATCATTAGCTCTGGAATACAAGGTGCTGTGTATTACATAAACATGAAGGATTCACCCCCAAACCATCAAATTAACCAAGGCAAATTCATCTTTACAAATGCTTGCAGCGTTCATATTCTATCTGAAGTATAAGAATTTGAGTAATCCTCAATATAAAGACATATTTCTCTACAGGTGACTTCATCTGATTACCTTATTAGTACATCAGTGTTTACACTTTAGACTGAGGATGCACAGTACGTTAGTCCAAATGTAGCATTTCAAATCCAGCCTCATTCATCTTTTAGGGCTCAATTCTGCAAGATGCTGAGCAGCCCCATTAAACCCAATGGGATCCAGCGCACAGTGAAGGTTTAGCAGAGGTCTTCCCTTCATTTCTGAACTCCTTAAACATGGACTTCCTGCCCTAGTCCCATTCTCCCACCAGGAGTTTGTTTGGGCTTATTATATAACCAATAAAAATTGTGCAATACGAGTTCCTAGTTCTGAAATTGCATGATATGATATGTTTATCAATGGAATATTCTCATTCCCCTGCTGAGAGCACCAGGGGTCAGAGCCTTGTGGGCTGGCGTCTTGTAGAAAGAGAAATCTCAAATACAGAGACTGGGTATATTCTTAGTACAACTTTTTTCATTCATACACACGCACACGCACACGCACGCACACACAGAGTCCCTGAAGAGAGATGCTCAAACAGCGTGCAGGAAATTCCTTCTTTCAGGAATTCCAGCCCAGAAGTACTGTCCAGGTTGCAAAACACATCTCTGCCTCAAGAACAGACTCTAGTTAAAGAGATTAAGATTGAGAGAAAACTCCCTTGCTGCTTGCCACAAATCTTTCCAGAGCCACTGCATCACAGACTTGCACACATCTAAGAAATACCTATGCCATCTGGTGACCTCTGTCACAACAATACTTGCTAGATTTCCCTATGTGGTTGTCACAAGGTTCACACCACTTGCTGTTGTAGCATCTTTTTATGGCTCATCTGAGGATTAATTTACTGCTGGTTGGATGCCTCCTCTTGCGATTTCTCAGCCCCTTGTTCCAATCTATCACTCAGCATCCTCTCTCATGCCCTACAAGCTGCAGCACTTCCTCTTCATGGCTTGGCCTCCAGCCAGGTCACTATAGTTTCTCCTCTTTTAGCGTATCAAAGTCTCTCTAAGTCCACTACCCTGCCCATGCCACTCATCCCCAGCAGCTGGTAGGGGAACCCAGGCCTGCCCTTGTTAACACTGGATAATTTTGTTGAGGCATCAGAAACTCCACTGATGATCTGGAATAGGCTTGTGCAACTACTAACCAGAGTTTGCCTTTGGGTCCCATGATGGAAAAACTCAGCTTGCTTTTAAATAATGTTTCTGGCCCTTTTTGTTGCAAAGATAGCTCTGACAGTGTAAACAGATGTAAAGAGCCAGTGTAAACAGCCAGTCACTAGGCAATTAATACAGAAGTAGTGGAAGCCCCAATATAGCGATAGAACACACACATGCTTATGTAGAGAATATCAGTGAGATTTGAATATGACTCCTGAAGAATTACCTTGCTAAACTTGCTCAAATCTTCAGGCCAGACCTGTGTATAGAGGTGCAATAACTGCAGACTAAAATTGTCTATGGAGGATAAAAAATAGCTTCACAGGCCCATTCAGAAGTGTTAAGCAGAGCCAGACTTAATGCTTTTCACCCTTTCTGATGCCAGGAAGAGCAAGCTTTGCTCATTCAGGTACATAAGAACATAAAGATAGCTATAATGGGTCACCAGTGGTCTATCTAGCCCAATATCCTGTCTTCTGACAGTGGCCAGTGCCTGATGCTTCAGAAGGAGTGAGCCAAAAAGAGCAATTATTGAGTAATCCATCCCCTGTCCTCCAGACCCAGCTTCTGGCAGTCAGAGGTTTAGGGACACCTGGAGTGTGGGATTGCATCCCTGACCATCATGGCTAATAGCCACTGATGGACCTATGAGCCATGAACATATCTAATTCTTTTTTAAACCCAGTTGTACTTTTGGCCTTCACAACATCCCCAACAATAAGTTCCGCAGGTTGACTGTGTGTTTTGTGAAGAAGTACTTCCTTATGTTAGTTTTCAACCAGCTGCCTGTTAATTTGATTGGATGACTCTGGTTCACGTGGTATGTGAAGGGACAAATAATACTTCCTTATTCACTTTCTCTACAACAGTGGTTCTCACACTGTGGGTCAGGACTCCAAAGTGGGTCACAACTCTGTTTTAATGGGGTTGATAGGGCAGGTGTTAGCAGGCCGAAGCCTGAGCCCCATTGCCTGGGGCCTAAGCCGAAGCCTAAAAGCTTCAGCCCTGGACAGTGAGGCTCAGGTTACAAGTCTTCCACCTTTGGCTGAAGCCCTTGGGCTTTGGCTTTGTTCCCCCGGGGAAGTGGGGCTCAGGTTTTGGCTTTGGCCCCTCCCCTTGGGGCAGTGGGGCTTAGGCGAGCTCAGGCTTTGGTCTCCCCTTCTGGGGTCGTGCAGTAATTTTCGTTGTCAGAAGGGGGTCTTGGTGCAGTGAAGTTTGAGAACTCGTGCTCTACAACATTCATGAAAGGGAACTCCCTAGCAGTGCTGTAGTGGGACACTTGGAGGAATGCACACCTCAGTAGCCAGCGACTCCAGCACTGCAGAAGGCAGAGAAATAGCAGAACCAAGTTTCTTCTGCACGGGGAGGGAATAGGGCAGGTGCAGGCCAACTCTACTGTAGCTAGTTAGGTCGCATTTTTCTAGCATTACGTTTCTGTTGTCTGTTTGATAAGGTAGACAGAATGATGCAGCTTGAAGGAAACTAATGTGATCCAGCATGAACTGAATAGCTAAGCAAATGTAAGGAAATAACCCATTTGTTTTCACATATAGGTAGAACAGTCACAAATGCCAAAGGCTATATTGTTTTCACAAGTATGTATGTAATGTAGCACATAATTAACATTCAGTTTCTCAGTGTTTCAGGAGAATATCTTGTTACACTGAGAGGAAGAGGAAAGTTGTGCTTGTGGTTTTGGCATAGCACAAAGAATCAGGAGACCTGGTATATAGGTTCCTGGCACATCCTGAGTGATGGGAAAGAGGATAATCACTAGCTTCTGCCTTAGTTTCTGCCTCTTTCAAATTTATATATTTCCCTTTCTTCCCTACACAGGTGTTTTGAAGCTAACAACTATTGCCAAGTGCTTTGAGATCCTCTGAGGGAAGGTGCTGTATAAGTGCTACATTACTGCTATGTGATTTGTGTTTTACAGAAAATTTTAATTGTTCTAGACCATGTTATTTCTGTAACAAAAGAACTGAGATAAATATTTCATTCATCTGTGCTTCTCATACTCTGGTGTCTACCTTGGCATTTATCAGCTTGATTGTTGGCTCAGTGGTGCAGTGTCACTTGGAAGGCACGATCCTGTTTGACCCTCTTTCCTGTTTTTTAAAGAAGTTTACTAGTCTGGAGAAGGCAGAACTTCTGATTGGTTAACTTGAACACAACCATGTTCACTATGCAAGTTCTAGTTTATTTATCTAGTTAGATTTTCAATATGGCCATACTATATCAGGACAATGGTCAAATGCATGTGATCTTAAAATGTTGACCATTTGCATCCCAGAGATGCAACAACAGCTCAAAATACTGGATGTATTTCTGGAAGCTAACCCTGAATAAATAAAACTTATGTGGCCTGGCCACCAAAATATCTCCCCTTCACTCTGTTGACATATCCTCATTTCCCTCCAAAAATACCCAAAGAATTAGTCCCTATTCCAACAAGTAAGATTATTTCTCTGCTAGCTCAATTCCCTCCACTTTCAGGTGAGTTCCTCTCTCTGTGGTGGCTTCACTTTCTGAAAACTCAATAAAATGGAAGCCTTCCTGAAATTCAGCCAGCCTTTCACAGCTACAGAGCTGCTGAAGCACCACAGGTATTTCTAAATATTTATTTTCATTGTAAGTTATTAAGTCTTCTTTAAAATCTCCTCTCTTTACACTCTGATAGAGGAAAAATTAGTTTTCTTGGAATAATTTAATCCCTCAGAACTAGTGCATTATACTGAAAAGCAAAAAAACCTTTAAATTAAGAGTCTGGTAATCAAAACTGAACCACAAATATAGTTAAAAATCACAATCCATTTATCCGTGTATTACTCTGCTGCCATTTAGCACTACTGAAAATATTTTAATGCATCTTGCACATTAAAACAAGACATTTTGCCAGTTTGCTAATGTACCATTATCTGACAAAATTACATCAAATGTGATTTTTTTTGTTTCTTTCTATTATTCCATTACTTTAAGACATTATATAACTTCATTGGCTGAATGCTGTGCTGGGAGAGCAAGCCTGTGTCTTACTCTGAGTTTTTATAACACAAGGAAATAGGAGTGTGTACTAATAGCTCGGGGGGGTGGGGGGGGTGGAATCTTTCTTTCTCAGCTCCAGTACCATGCGAAAAGCATGTATCTTAGAATTCAGCATTAACATTTAAACAACTTGATTTTCAGATTTTTCTGCAATTATATATAATGAGCAAAGCTCAATTCAGACTCTTATTTTTAGGAAGATTTTAAATTTTTATTTAATTTCTCAGCGAAGTAGATCAAAGTACAAATAGTACTTTGTACAGTCATATTACAGTGCAAAGTGTCTCAGTCTGGTTTAAAGCTCCAGACCCTCATTGCTCTCACTCTTGTTTTGACTAAAAGGCAACATAGCAGTGTAACATACTTTGATCACGCACGGTAGATTTACAGTACTTTTTGATGTGTGTGGAGGAGCTTCCCATTTGCTGTGCTTTGAGAATATAGTTCTATTACTTCTTCAGATAAATGGCTTATTTCTTGTTACCATCACCTTTTTTATTACTGGTGGGAAAAAAAACAGATTTCAGCAAAAGCCAAATCCATAAAGCTTTCACAAAACTTTCATCTAATTTTTCAACTAATTCTCTTTATAAAGTTTCCCAAAATGGGGAGATTAGAGATTGAGTAACAGTTGATGAGATTCCAAGTGTCAAGAGAAAAAGAGTTTGTTATGTAAGAGAAGCCAGAAACTTTCTTCAAGTCAATGAAGTTACCGCGGGTTCATGCTGGCATAAATGAAATCCAAATCTGAAATATAATACCTCATTGTACTTTAGTTTCCAATTCTTGCTAGTTTCCATATTCCTTATTTTGGGAAATTTATAGAGAAAATGGCAAAGCTATTCTGATATTACTTGGAGCCTTCAAGTTTCCTTAACTTTCCTCCAGATAGCTTTGGCAGTGAGTATGTTAGAAAGACTACATTGGTCTCGCTAGCTAGCTATTCTCTTCTGGAGATTCATTAAAATCAAGCGCTCATGCCAATTCCTTTAGGTCACTCAGCTACTTTTGATACCACTAAGAGTAGATTTTGACATCTGGCATGATTAAAGAATTAACTTTACTGAAAATCAAAATATACACCAGAACTATATCAATGTAAATGAGATCAAAGGTGTCTTGTTTTTACTGGTAGATTTGCAGCCAAGTGATAAATGGGACCAATTTGTAGGCGATAACCTCAGCTCCTTAAGGACCTCTAGATCCTTAGCAAATCAAGTGAGGCAAAGAAGACTCAGCTTTTATCCCCTTTAGAAATCTCTGTCCCCATGACAGAGAGAAGTTCAGTCTAAATCTGAGCCGTTCTAGCCATGAAGTAGACTGAAAATCTTCACTGAAATCAATAAAAGACATCCGGACTGTATTAGACTGTGCATGACAGTTCTGCTGACTAGGAGTCCACGGATGCTGTGGTGGAAGTGAAACACCCTTCCTGCATAGTCCTGGCATTATATTTTAAAATGTAGACTGCTATTCATATATAACCTTGTCTTCTGCCTTTAGTTGTGCTCTAGTTGTGTTCGCAGAGATTCAGATCTCAGTGCGATTATCAGCTCCCTCTCAGAAGAGGCCCAACAATTTACTAGAAGGGAAGTGCTGGTAAACAATTACACATAGAATCTTTTAAAGTCATCTATCTGCTAGGACTGGCAATAAATATATAAAAATGAGACTGATCAGTAATGATAGAAATTGATCCAACCCAAGAAACTCACAGCTGGATCTAGATTGAGATTTCACTTCTCCATCTTTCTAGCCCTTAAAATTTGCAATACTTGGATCTGGGCTTCTTTGGGGTTCATCACTGTGCTTGGAGATGCAGATGTTTTGCTTATTTTAAGTAGTAAAATCACTGATTATTCTGTACAGTGTGGGAGGATGTGTGAAGTGCTTAATTTGTTCCAGGGTTTGCCAGGTCTGAGCCCTGGCACCTCTAGGTTTGGCAGTTCATAGCCCCAGCGCCTCTGGGCTTGCCCCATCAGTTATGAAAGTAAAAAAAAAAAAAAAATCTTAAACCTTGGAACCTAATTGCTTGAGCCAGGGAACCTCTTTCATTGCAAATTAAGCACTGGGTATCTAACACTTACTCATCCTAGGGGACAGCTGACCTCTCTTGAACTACAATATGCTTTTTTGTTGCCAATTTACTGCTGAAGTTAATGTGCTATATACTGTAGGATTGCTTCCAGAGATTTCAGCTTTAGTATGTGCGTACATGTACATGTGTAAAAAAATGTTGTCTACATCCACTTAACCTATATGTACCTATATATGAACAATCAGTTAACAGCTAGCAGAGTATATTTAGAGAAGCTGCTTTAAATCAACTTTTAAGAGTGTGTTCAAGTTACTTAATCATTTAGATCTCTCTCCATTACTTATAGGAGTATATACTATGTTTATTAAATAAACAATGCTAAAACTGTCATTGAGGTTGCAAAGTCAACCTCTCAAAAGCTAGACCAATCAGAGTCAAGGTCTCCTATGCAATTGTAAGTCAGCATATGCATGATACCGTTTTTTAATTACATGAGCACATTCTGTTTTTCCCTACAGTATTCTTGCCTCACTCAATGCACAGGATGGATAGTGCTCAGGGAATGAGGCAGCTGTTCATTATTTCTTCTTATGTTCATTCAGGATGTGCCTCTGTACATTAATTCACTATCTGAGACAGAGTGTGGATGGTACGGTAAGTAGTTTTCTCTTCGGCTTTTCCTATGGCACTGATCATCTTAGTATCTCAGCCTAACAAACATTAATTAATTAGTTTTCACAGCATTTCTGTGAGGTACAGAGTTTTTGATAGATAGGCACAGAGGCACCCTAGGCTCTTAGTGTCCCTACACTTCTGACTGCCAAAAGCTGCAACTGGATCACCTGATAATTGCTTTGTGCTGTTCATTCCTTCTGAAGCATCTGGCCCTGGCCACTGACAGAAGACATGATCTGAGCTGAATGGACCATTGCTCTAACTCAGTGTGGCCATTCTTATGTTCTTAGGGAAAGTAAGGCCAACATTTGCAAAGTCCCTTTATTTTCAGGAATGTTCAATGATTTGGTCATTCAACTTGAAACAGCTAGGGCCTGTGTTTTTCATAACACTTTGATTTCAATATATGTAGTTCTATAAAAATGATGAATTTGGACATTGATTAAGCCTGACAACTACCCTGTGAGGTAATGGAAATAACACTTGCCATTTTACAGATGTCGCAACTGAAACAGAAGGCAAAATGACTTGCCCAAGACAACCCACAGATTCAGTAGCAGAATTAGAGCTCAGGACTGCCTGACTCCCAAATTAACATTAAATCCTCTTCTTCAGATTTCCTTACTTCCAGAGGTATTAAGGAACGACTCCTCCCATGGATTTTAGTTGCAGTGGTGAGTGCTCAGTACTTAGTCATATTTTTCCTTGGGGTCTCACGCTGGACATCCAGAAAACGAGATACAGTTAGTGGCCACCAGCAAAAATTTTGATTGAAGTAACTTGTGCAGTTTCACATAGGACTTTTACAGCAGAGTCTCTTAGTGGCATTCATCTACCTCGATAACAAAACCATCTTCTCCTAATGCACTCAGCAGATTCTTTCACTTCATGCCTTCAATTTTTGCAATAAATCAGAGAGGTGTCCTTCAAACAGTCTCATTGACTGTTCAACTCTGATTCATCCCCAAAGAATTTCCATCCTGGCAACTTATTGGGGCAGGAATCCTGTATAAAAAGTAATGTGATTATGCAATTCAAAACAGCACCACAATGTACAAAAACAAGGCAAATCAAGATTGCACCAGTAACCATAATTCTTACACTTCTGAACTACTTAGTGCTTGAGTATGCAATGTTCATGTTCTTTTTTTAAAAAAGAATAGGAAATTACATAGTTAAATATGAAATTTTATTCTGTGTCGCTGTAAGAGTTAACTGAACGCAGAAATATTTGTGAAAATGGAGCAATTTATGTGATAAAGCAAATATCATACTCTTTTTCCTGGAGAATAATGAGACATAATACTGACTTTTTTAGTAGAATATCAAACCCTAACCCAGTGGAACATTTGGGAACTAAAGTGGCAAGTTTATTTCTTCCTTTTCCGAGTTGTATTTTTTTTAAGAGCTTATTTTTATTTGGGCCAATGTTCTCTTAAAGTCTTATATTGGAGTTTTAGTATTCACTCCTGTTCCTCACTAGAAATTGATCATAAAATTGGAGCAGAGAAAAATATACAGTACATTGTGTATTTTCCTTTTGAATGATGGAGTGTAAAAAATCAGAAATGGATATTTTTATTTGAAAGATTTCTCAAGGCAAATCATTTAGGAAAAAAAGAAGGTAGAGATACCATAATTATAATATGATGAATGGTAGAGTTCCTTTCCTCAGAAAGAAGTGAGAAAAAAACTAAATACTTATAACTGGATTCTGATCTTGTTTATACTGGCTTAAATCCAGAATAAGTTCATTGACTTCAGACGATTTACTCTCAATTTACATTGTTGTAAATAAGATCAGCCTTTAGTTTCTAACTCTAGTTAAGGAAGCCACAAAGTTCTTGATACAACACACATTCAGATTCTGCAACTAAAGCTCAAAATGACAGAAAAGATTGTTCCAAAAACCTTGCACTCTTGAACTAAAGCCAAGATTGTGATCTTTCTTCCAAAGAAGGCAGGTATTGTCCAAAATTAAAAACAGCTTGAAAAACTGTATAATGCATTGCAATTTTGTCAGTACAGATCTGTCTTCAGGTGGAGCCATAATTTCCCTTCAAAGGAGACATCTTCAGTCCATTGTTGCTAAAAAGAACATCTAATTTCTAGAAACTTGTCTGAATAATGTAGGGTTTAACAAGGGCCTAGCATGTGCATTTTCTCCCATAGTTTTCCATTCAACCCTGTTATCCACAAACAAAGGTTAACTCATCTTTAATTGCACCTTGTACGTACCCTATGAGTGCATGCACATTCAGCATGATTTCTTTTGAAAAAATTGAGAGACAGGGTGAGCAAACTGTGTACTTACAACACAACTGCACTCTACAACACTGTATAAGTAGACCTGGCAGTATTCCATTTTTTAAAATAATTTTGTTTGGATAATATCAGTGTTTAGTTTTAAGCACTTTTTCTATTTTTATCAAAATGTTCACATGTCGGAAATTATCAGTGGTATCAGATAACTGTTTAATGACTAAAATAAATGACATTCAAAAGTTTTATAACCATAAAAAACAAATTGTATATTTTGATGTGTGATTTTGACAAAGTAAATGTGCTTAAATCAAAGTCTAATAAGTTCAAGCAGCATTTTTCTTACTTTGCCTATCTGGTTCATTATCAATGGAAATATTTTTTCATCAGTTTGTGTGTACAGCATTTACCAATTAAAAATCTAATCCTTCCAAACCAACTGATGGATTGATAGAATCTTAGAAAAATATGAATAAAATACACAGCATATCTTTAGGCACATGATATTTAAAATATCAACTCAAAATGTTTTCTAATTATACCTTCACCCCCATCCTCAAAAGAATCCACAAGGGTGAGAGGGAGCTATATCTTATGAGCAAGTTGTGGTTTCACTTGGAGATGCTCATTGTTCCATCTACAGCCTGTGAATATGACAAAAAGTTAAATATCACCATTTTATAATTAATAAGGAATTAAAGATTTTGCTGCCTCTGAGCTATCCTTTCAAGCTAGCCAGTTGTCTATACTAGTGCTAAATATGGGAAGGCAGCTCAGAAGCCAGAGAACTGAATGATGATCAGTATGAAAGCCAAACCAAGAGGCTGGGGTGGCATTTTTCTGACACTGCAGAAAGCCCTCTCCCACTCCCATCCGCAAAAAAAAAAATCACTATGAAGCAGTAGAAGAGCTGCAAGTGTGAGACAGTTTGTCATTTACAGCAAAAGTTACTGCATTGCTTACCTGAATGCAGGACCCAAAGGGCAAAGCTTTTGATTCTCCTAGTACTGTGTTTCTGCCTAGAAACTCCGAAGCTAGCGAGAGGGTGACTTCCTCTCTCAGGCTCATGGAGTCATGTGTCCATTTCTCTCTGAATCTGGAAAATATTCTTTTAGTGTGATAATGGAGTGGAGAGTATGTTCATAAAATTTGAAAGTGACATCAAGCACGGAAGGGTAGTAAACAGTTTGGAGGACAGGATTAGAATTCAAAAGGACCTTGAAAACTTGCAGAATTGGTCTGAAATCAACTAGATGAAATTCAATAAAAACAAATGCAAAGTACTTCATTGAGGGTGGATAAATCAAATACAGCTACAAAATGACGAATAACTGGCTAGGTGATAATACTGCTGAAAAGGATCAAGAGGTTAGAGTGGATTACAAAATGAATATGCAAAAGCAGAAGAGTCTTGTGGCACCGTATAGACTAACAGATGTATAGAAGCATGAGCTTTCATGGATGAATACCCACTTTGTCAGATGCATTGAATATGAGTCAACAATGTGATGCAGCTGTGAAAAAGACTAATACCATTGTGGGCTGTATTAATAGGATTGCCATATATGAAATAGGAGGTATTCATTTCACACTTATTAAGCACTGGTGAGGCCTCAGCTGGAGTACTGTGTCCAATTTAGGGCACTACATCTTTCCTAAAGTGTAGACAAATTGGGGACAGCAACAAAAATGGTAAAATGTTTAGAAAACCTAACCTATGAGGAACGATTTAAAAAATTGGGCATATTTAGTCTTGACAAAAGAAGACTGAGTGGAGACCTAATAAATACAGTTAGTGATGTTAGAAAGAGGATGGTGATCAGTTGTCCTCCATGTCCACTGATGGTAAGACTGGAGGTAGTGGGCTTAATCTAAAGCAAGGGAGCTTTAGGTTATATATTAGGAAAAACTTGCTAAGTTGAAGGGTTATTAAGCTCTGGAATAGGTGTAGGCCAAAAACCTAATGAGGAGAGATTGTCTTGAGTAAATTGTACTCCATTTTGCTTATTTTGTTAGCTTTGAATTAGTAAGAAGAAATTGTTTGGGTTTAACTTTTTGCTTTTCGTGTTAATGATTGTTTTTAGAAGGATAGAAGTGTTATGGCTGTAATTCTTGCTTTTGAAATTATTTACTGTTTTGTGTGTGAGTGAAGACTGTATGGCATGCTAACAGAAAAGAGATAGGAGGCGCCAGTACTGATGGGTTGGATGGTTGAGAGGGGAGTGAAGAAGTCGAGGCACCAATCTTATTATCAGAATCATCCAGATGGCAGATTGACAACTCTAAAGCAAAAGCATACACTCCAAGGAGAAGATAAAGAGGGGAGCCAGAGGGATGAGATAAATAACAGCTGTGGATACTCCCAGTAACAACACAAAATAATGTTGATTGGGAGTAATTTTGACTATTTCGTGGTTAACAGCTCTGGTGTGACAGAGCAAGGTCCATAGACTTGTATGGGAACTGTCAAGTTTCCTTCCCCACTCTGAACTTTAGGGTACAGATGTGGGGACCTGCATGGACACTTCTAAGCTTAATTACTAGCTTAGATCTGGTATTGCCACCATCACCTCCAAGCACCACCTTTTTCCCTGGATAGTTTTGAGGGACTTCACCAATTCCCTAGCGAACACAGATCCAAACCCCTTGGATCTTAAAACAAGAAGAAATTAACCATCTCCCTCCCTTTCTCCCACCAACTCCTGGTGGATCCAGATCCAACCCCCTTCGATCTAAAAAACAAGGAAATTATCAATTAGGTATTAAGAAAAAGGCTTTTAATTAAAGAAAAGAAAGGTAAAAGAAAACCCTCTGGGAGAGATTAGCCTACCAGCTACTCTCACAGACAACAGATTCAAAACACAGAGGATGTTCCCCTGGGCACAAATTTAGTTACACAAAAAAATACCCAAATACCCAATTTGATTCTACCTCTAATTGCATAAGACAGGTTACAAAGAAATAAACATAAACCTATTTATTCCTTTCTAAAACTTACTACTCTGATAAGAGGCTGGTTCCTTGATCTTTTTCACTCCGGCTGAAACTGAAACTCTAAACAAAGGAAAAACTTCCCTCCTTCCTTTTGAAACATCTTGTTCCCCCATTGGCTCCTCTGGTCAGGTGTTAGCTAGGCTAGGTGAACTTTTTAACCCTTTACAGGTAAAAGAGGCATTAACCCTTAACCATCTGTTTATGACAGGAACTTATTACTATGAAAGAAGAGTGTATTGCCATGGGACTTTGGGTTCATTCTGCATCAACATCAGCGCTTCAGACATGTCCAACAGAGACCCAGCTCGAGCTCCTCCCATCCCACGTGTGCAGTTTCAGCTGGCCACTGGAACTGACAGAGCAACACTAAGGACTGGTAACTATAAGATCCAGCTGCAGAACCTTTTGGGTGTGTGTGTGGGTGGGTTAATGGAAGCACATGCTGATTTTATGTTTAAATTGTACTCTCAATGAATGTGACATATTGCCTTATCCCCTTGAAAAAGATTCTGTGTGCTTCTCATAAGCATAACATAGGTTTCCAAGGGAGGTTGTTGGATCCCCTTCATGGGAGGTTTTAAAAAACAGGTTGGATAAATCCTATCAGAGATTGTCTAAGTTTACTTGGTACTGTCAGAGTGCAGGGGGCTGAACTTGATGACTTCTTGCGGTCCCTTCCAGCTCTAGATTTCTATGATTCTATATTATTAATATTGCTTGGCTGTGTCTTCACTAGGAATAAAATGTGTGTTCTTAAGTCAGCTAACTCAAGGTAAAATCCTAGTGAAGACAAGGCAGTTTCATTTGCACACAAATTAGCAGGTCAATTTAATTAGTATAAGGGAGCCAATTTTTTGCCTAAACCTGGTCTTTACTAGGATTTTACCTTGAGTAAGCTAACTTGAGTTGAGAACACACACTTTTTCCTAGCGAAGTTAAGGCCAGTGTTTAGCAACTAAAGATGAAGTTGTTAGAGAGAAATAGTCCCAAATTTCAAATCACTGTCTGCAAATTGAGTCATTTAATACAAGAAACCCTGCATAGCATGGTCTTTCCATATGCTAAACCATAAGGAAGTTATGAACACTTGAAATATTAAACATTATTTTTAATATCTTTCAAGCATGCTGGCATGCAAACCAGTGGAATAATCCTCCAGAGTAATTCTACTCGTGTATGCCTATGTTTCACCTTCTCCAGATCACCCAGTCATTGTGATGTTAACCTTAATAAAAGTCTATTGGAGACTACATTTTGCCCTGCCCTTTTTTGGTCTAATTCCTGAATCTGTCAACACTATATTTTAGATGCCAGCAGAGTTAATGCAAGAGGATTTTTAAGTGTAAAACAAATAAGCAAATGGTAATATTGCATTTGATCCTAGACGCATCTGCTGAGACCAGCTGAGTGCCCTTAATTCACCTTAAAATCAAGCATAAGTTGAGTGCTTGGCACCATATAGCATTGGGTCTGCTGTGATAATCACACCTCATATCCAGTGTATTAAATGAAAGAGCACCAGCTCTTGAATTTTTATGTTTGATTGAACACGTGTCAAAATATATTAAAATAATGTTCCATTCATGTCCAGTGAAACTGGGTATCAGCCTATATAGTTATGTTATGGGGAGAGATTAAACAAATTAAATACAATTTCTTTTCCACCAATGTATTAAAAAAAAAGGTACAAAACTTTATTTTATTTTCCAAATTTAAAATATAAGAGTGCAAACAGGATGCTCTAAGTAACCAAATATTCCCCAGTTAGTATCCTTTTGTCTTCTACTTAGATTGTAAATTCTTTGGTCCAGGGACTATCTTTGTGCTCTGTGTTTGTAGAGCGCTTAGCGGAATGGGTTCTAGTCTATAACTAAGGGTCTTATGTCCCAGTAATACAAAATAATAATAACAAGGCCAAAAATCAATCCCAGAAAGACATCCAGAAACAATGTTAAACTGTATCAGCGTCCAGACTGAAGCTCTGAGGAACTTTGCAACATAAGGCTGAGCTATGTGCACTTTCATTAGATCTTTAATAATTTATCTTGTTCCTGTTTTTTTCACTCATTTGAATGGATGAGTGGGCTGTATGTTGCTTAAAAACTTGACTCATGTCTCTAGCCTTCACTACGGTAGTAACTTGGCTTATGTTTTGCATGTTCTTCCTGAGAAGAGAATTTATCATTCAAAGCTTTCAGGAAAATGTGGGCAATGGACTGAGCTCTCTGAGAGAGGGACTTGTTTATTAGTTTGTACAGAGCGCCTAATACAGTGAAACCCTAATACCAGTTTAGAATCACTAGGAACTACCACAGGAGACATAACGGGTGTAATGTTCAATCTTGGTAAGTAACTAGATATGAGGCGTGTGCAGTGGAAGTCAAATGGTTAATATTCATCAACATTCCCCCCTTTCCATCAATTTAATATTTGATTGTTTGGGCATGTGTATTAGCTCTGAGGTATTTCTCATTTTAGAAACGTCACTCAGTTTAAACTGGAACATTTTCCTGTCAGTGGGAAACACAGTACAGAGGATCAATTGAATCTCATTCACTCCAAGCATGAGAGTCTTGAGGGCAGTTACCAAATATTCATAAATTGACAGAGTAAAAACAGTTTGATATGGTGATTTGTTTTAATGGAAGTTGGGTTTTTTTAAGGCATACATCATATTTTTTCCCTTCAATGAATCATAGAGATCAAGCAGATCTTTGGGGAAATATAAAGAGATGGTGTGTCCATCCAGTAAGGAGGACTATACCATGCCCCTCAAATTATGCATCTTTTATACTGCAGCCTGACAATGCATAAAAGGATTTTGTTTCACTTGAAGAGTCTCAACACTCAGGCAGAGAATCCACTACCAGACAGTTGGGTAATGATTTCTAAGGTACACCATGTAAAAGAAGCAATATGAGATTGTCATAAACAGATGGTTAAGGATTAATGTCTCTTTTACCTGTAAAGGGTTAAGAAGCTCAGTAAACCTGGCTGACATCTGACCAGAGGACCAATAGGGGGACAAGATACTTTCAAATCTTGGTGGAGAGAAGTCTTTGTTTGTGCTTTTTGTTTTGTTTGTTGTTCCCTCTTGTTCCTGGCTAATAGCCATTTATGGACTTAGCCACCATGAATTTATCCAGTTCCCTTTTAAACATTGTTATAGTCCCAGCCTTCACAACCTCCTCAGGTAAGGAGTTCACAAGTTGACTGTGCGCTGTGTGAAGAAGAACTTCCTTTTATTTGTTTTAAACCTGCTACCTATTAATTTCATTTGGTGACCCCTAGTTCTTGTATTATGGGAATAAGTAAATAACTTTTCCTTATCCACTTTCTCCACATCACTCATGATTTTATATACCTCTATCATATCCCCCTTAGTCTCCTCTTTTCCAAGCTGAAGAGCCTAGCCTCTTTAATCTTTCCTCATATGGGACCCTCTCCAAACCCCTAATCATTTTAGTTGCCCTTTTCTGAACCTTTTCTAGTGCTAGAATATCTTTTTTGAGGTGAGGAGACCACATCTGTACACAGTATTCGAGATGTGGGCGTACCATGGATTTATATAAGGGCAATATATATTCTCAGTCTTATTCTCTATCCCCTTTTTAATGATTCCTAACATCCTGTTTGCTTTTTTGACCGCCTCTGCACACTGCGTGGACATCTTCAGAGAACTATCCACGATGACTCCAAGATCTTTTTCCTGACTCGTTGTAGCTAAATTAGCCCCCATCATATTGTATGTATAGTTGGGTTATTTTTTTCCAATGTGCATTACTTTACATTATCCACATTAAATTTCATTTGCCATTTTGTGCCCAATCACTTAGTTTTGTGAGATCTTTTTGAAGTTCTTCACAATCTGCTTTGGTCTTAACTATCTTGAGTAGTTTATCATCTGCAAACTTTGCCACCTCACTGTTTACCCCTTTCTCCAGATCATTTATGAATAAATTGAATAGGATTGGTCCTAGGACTGACCCTTGGGGAACACCACTAGTTACCCTCTCCATTCTGAGAATTTACCATTAATTCCTACCCTTTGTTCCCTGTCTTTTAACCAGTTCTCAATCCATGAAAGGACCTTCCCTTTTATCCATGACAGCTTAATTTACGTAAGAGCCTTTGGTGAGGGACCTTGTCAAAGGCTTTCTGGAAATCTAAGTACACTATGTCCACTGGATCCCCCTTGTCCACATGTTTGTTGACCCCTTCAAAGAACTCTAATAGATTAGTAAGACACGATTTCCCTTTACAGAAACCATGTTGACTATTGCTCAACAGTTATGTTTTTCTATGTGTCTGACAATTTTATTCTTAACTATTGTTTTCGACTAATTTGCCCGGTACCGACGTTAGACTTACCGGTCTGTAATTGCCGGGATCACCTCTAGAGCCCTTTTTAAATATTGGCGTTACATTAGCTAACTTCCAGTCATTGGGTACGAAGCCGATTTAAAGGACAGGTTACAAACCTTAGTTAATAGTTCCGCAACTTCACATTTGAGTTCTTTCAGAACTCTTGGGTGAATGCCATCTGGTCCCGGTGACTTGTTAATGTTGAGTTTATCAATTAATTCCAAAACCTCCTCTAGTGACACTTCAATCTGTGACAGTTCCTCAGATTTGTCACCTACAAAAGCCAGCTCAGGTTTGGGAATCTCCCTAACATCCTCAGCCGTGAAGACTGAAGCAAAGAATCCATTTAGTTTCTCTCCGCAATGACTTTATCGTCTTTAAGCGCTCCTTTTGTATTTCGATCGTCAAGGGGCCCCACTGGTTGTTTAGCAGGCTTCCTGCTTCTGATGTACTTAAAAAACATTTTGTTATTACCTTTGGAGTTTTTGGCTAGCCGTTCTTCAAACTCCTCTTTGGCTTTTCTTATTACACTCTTGCACTTAAGCTGGCAGTGTTTGTGCTCCTTTCTATTTGCCTCACTAGGATTTGACTTTCCACTTTTTAAAGGAAGTCTTTTTATCTCTCACTGCTTCTTTTACATGGTTGTTAAGCCACGGTGGCTCTTTTTTAGTTCTTTTACTGTGTGTTTCTTAATTTGGGGTATACATTGAAGTTGGGCCTCTATATTATGGTGTCTTTAAAAAGGCCCATGCAGCTTGCAGGGATTTCACTTTAGTCACTGTACCTTTTAACTTTTGTTTAACTAACCCCCTCATTTTTGCATATAGTTCCCCTTTTGAAATTAAATGCCACAGTGTTGGGCTGTTGAGGTGTTCTTCCCACCACAGGGATGTTGAATGCTATTGTATTATGGTCACTATTTCCAAGCGGTCCTGCTATAGTTACCTCTTGGACCAGCTCCTGCGCTCCACTCAGGATTAAATCTAGAGTTGCCTCTCTCCCCTTGTGGGTTCCCGTACCAGCTGCTCCATGAAGCAGTCATTTAAAGTATCGAGAAATTTTATCTCTGCATTTCGTCCTGAAGTGAAATGTTCCCAGTCAATATGGGGATAATTGAAATCCCCCACTATTATTGGGTTCTTAATTTTGATAGCCTCTCTAATTTCCCTTAGCATTTCATCATCACTATTACTGTCCTGGTCAGGTGGTCGATAATAGATCCCTAATGTTATATTTTTATTAGAGCATGAAATTTCTATCCATAGCGATTCTATGGAACATGTGGATTCGCTTAAGATTTTTACTTCATTTGAATCTACATTTTCTTTCACATATAGTGCCACTCCTCCCCCCCTGCATGACCTGTTCTGTCCTTCCGATATATTTTGTACCCCGGAATGATTGTGTCCCATTGATTGCTCTCAGTCCACCAGGTTTCTGTGATGCCTATTATATCAATATCCTCCTTTATCACAAGGCACTCTAGTTCACCCATCTTATTATTTAGACTTCTAGCATTTGTGTACAAGCACTTTAAAAACTTGTCCTGTTTATTTGTCTGCCCTTTTCTGATGTGCCAGATTCTTTTTTTATGTGACTGTTTATCATCTGATCTGCCCTTACATTATCCTCTTCCGTCCTCTGCTCCTGACTATAACCTGGAGATTCTCTATCATCAGACTCTCCCCTAAGAGAAGTCTGTGTCCGATCCACATGCTCCTCTGCAGCAGTCGGCTTTCCCCCATCTCCTATCCTGGATTTCAGTCTCTTCCCTAGCAGCTTAAATTTGTTTCCAGGACATCTCTCCTACCCTTCCCTATGTCATTGGTACCTATATGGTACCACGACCACCGGCTCCTCCCCAGCACTACACATTTTTCAAATCTGTCTAATAGCCAGGCAAGGTGGATTAGTCTTAGTCTTTTGTTTTCTCAACTTGTAAATGTTCTTTTTGTTTCTGGAAGGATTTTTTACCTCTGTTTGCTGTAACTTTGAATCTAAGGCTGGGGGGGGGTCCCTCTAGTCTATATGAATCTGAGTACCCTGTAAAGCATTTTCCATCCTGATTTTACAGAGATAATTTTTATTTTTACCTTTTCTTTTTTCTTTCTAAGAATTAAAAAGCTTTCTTTCTAAGAGTCTGAACTCACCAGGGACTGATTGTTTAATTTCCTCCTTGTTTTAAGATCCAAGTTTGGATTGGGTCTGAAAATGCCACCATAGAGGTCCTGGATTTCATTCTCTTCACTAGCAGCTTAAATTTGGCTTCCAGGACATCTCTCCTACCCATCTGTGTTCCCCAGGGAAGGTTTTGGGGGAACAGAAAGTGTGCCAGACACTAAATTCTGGCTGGTGGTAGCATTACCAGATCTAAGCTAGTAATTAAGCTTAGAAGCGTTCATGCAGGTCCCCACTGTTGTACTCTAAAGTTCAAAGTGGGGAAAGAAACCTTGACAGGGACACTATACCATCATCTCATCCACGCAGGTACTGAAAATATCAAGTGATCTAGAATAACAAAGTGATTGTGATCCCCTGTTCATTGTGCACATCCATAGACATATTCCCTGCCATACCTTGGTCCATCAATGACCCTTCCTTACATAGGAAGCTACAGAACATGTTGTGTTGTAATGTACCACGTTCCCCATTTCAGTGTCTCAGCTACTTTTGTGCCTGCTGTTCTGTCAAATGTTCATTTTTTTTAACTCTCTGCTATGTTATTTGGTGGTGTATAATTTTGAGTATACCTGAAAAATTAACCTTTAATACCTCCCAATTATATAAAGATAAAGCTGGAGAGGTTTTCCTTTAATATTTGAGGCTTCCCTTATTGATCTACTGTTTTTAGAGTTTGGTTTTAAAATAAGTTTCTTTTGAGTTTCTCTTTTCTTAACCCCTGTTAGGCTGGATTGTCAGGTCTTTTGCTCAATTATGCAAGGGAATAAATTCTGTTCTGATCATTGGGACTACAAATTTGCCTCAGTTGTGAACTCAACTGTAAAAAGTGAGTGAAAGTTCATAACATGTCACAATAACCTATAAAAATAAGTGATGATGGAGAAAAGGTGCAAAAATGAGACAGGCTGAATTAGTTGAATCAATTACAGGCCAGTAAGCCTGACTTCAGTACCGGGAAAACTGAAACTACAATAAAGTTTGAACTGAACATTCAAACTGTAGTAAAGAACACTGAAAAAATTAAAACTATAGTAAAGAACAAAATTGTCAGACACATAGATTAACATAATTTGTTGGTGAAGGTTCAACTTGGTTTTCATAAAGAGAAATCACACCTCCCCAATCTACTAGAATTCTTTGAGGAGGTCAACAAGAATGTGGACAAGGGTGATCCAGTGGATTCAGTGTCCTTAGATTTTCTGAAAGCCTTTGACAAGGTGCCTCATCAAAGGCTCTTAAGAAAAGTAATCTGTCATGGAATAAGAAGGAAAGTCCACTCATGGACTGGTAACTGGTTAAAAGATAGGAAACAAAGGGTAGGAATAAATAGTCATTTTTTGGAATTGTGAGAGGTAAATAGTGGTGTCCCCAAGGTGTCTCTACTGAGAGCAGTCCTATTCAACATATTCATAAATGAACAGGAAAAAGGGTAAACATGAGGTGGAAAAAAATTGCAAACGATACAAAACTGCTCATGATAGTTAAGTCCCAAGCAGACTGGGAAGAGCTACAATAGAATTTCACAAAACTGAGTGACTGGGGAACAAAATGGCAGCTGAAATTCAATGTTGATAAATGCAAACTAATGCACATTGGAAAACATAATCCCAACTATACATATAAAATGGTGGCATCTAAATTAGCTGTTACCACCCAAGAAGGAGATTTTGGAGTAATTGTGGATAATTCTCTGAAAACATTCACTCAATGTGCAGCGACAGGCATAAAAGTGAACAGAATGTTGGGCATCATTAAGAAAGGGATAGATAAGAAGACAAAAAATATCATATTGCCTTTTTATAAATCCCTGGCATGCCCACATCTTGAATACTGCATGCAGATGTGGTCACCCCATCTCAAAAAAGATATATTAGGATTGGAAAAGGTTCAGAAAAGAGCAACAAAAATTATCAGGATTATGGAATGGCTTCCATATGAGGAGCGATTGATAAGACTTGGACTTTTTAGCTTGGAAAAGAGATGACAAAGGGGAGGATATGATAGAGCTCTATAAAATCATGAGTGGTGTGGAGAATGAAAATAAGGAAGTGCTATTTACTCCTTCTCATAACACAAGAACTAGGGGTCAACAAATTAATAGGCAGCAGGTTTAAAACAAAGAAAAGGAAGTATTTTTCACACAATGCACAATGAACCTGTGGATCTCCTTGCCAGAGGATTTAGTGAAGGCCAAGACCATAACAGAGGTTAAAAAAAGAACTATATAAATTCATGGAGGATAGGTCCATCAATGGCTATTAGCTGGGATGGGCAGGGATGGTGGCCCTAGCTTCTGTTTTCCGGAAGCTGGGAATGGGCAACAGGGGATGGATCACTTGATGATTCCCTGTTCTGTTCATTTCCTCTGGGGCACCTGGCATTGGCCACTGTCAGAAAACAGGATACTGGGTCTTTGGTCTGTATAGCCATTCTTATGAATGGCCATTCTTATGAATTCAGTGAACTAAAATTTGTGTGTCAGAAACCCGGCCTCATTGGTGGACAATCTGTGAGGATAGACTATTCCACTCATCACTCCCCTTTTGAGGTCCTCAAAAAGAGACTTTGGGGGGAAATCTGGCTACTGAAATGTTGACTAACTGAACAATAAGAGAAGGGGAGGGAAGGGTGGAGGTTCATCATCATGGTTGCCATTCCTACTGTTTATTGAGATCCTAGATCATCTTCTTCCTAACCCTGAAAGATGTTCTAACAAGACTGGACCAGAGAGAGGAAGCCAGATGACACAAACACTGCCACCTTCACCAGCTCCATTTATATCCCAAACACCACCTAGGGTGTGAGACTTTGTCATCTCCTCTCTTGTGTATTCTTTTCCTTCCCTACCTTATTTTCTTCTCTTTCCTATCCCTTTCTGTTTTGCTTCTGTCTAGTAAGTCTCTGGCTTAGCTGGAAAATACTATATTTTGTTACACTGCAATAAACCTGTGTCCAGAAAGAGGCCACTAAAACAATGTCCTGAACAACTTGATGTTTGTACAAGTTTGCCCAGTCTTAAAGTGTCTGACAAGACCATGTGGTGGGCTAATGTTTTTCCAGCAGTGAGGTTGCAAGTAAAAATTAACACCAGAAATAGAAGCTGCATGTTCTGTCTTTACTCTTCTTTTCTCTCCCCGTTTTCCTTCTTTGGAAACAGTATCAGACTCTAACAACAATAGCTCCAGCTCATCTCAATTAGCTTCTTTTCTTTTCCCCCAGTTATTACTATTACTATTATTGTTATCTTTGATACCATCTAAAAGACTATCAAATATATTTTTTTTCCTTCTAAGAACTCTCTCCAGGTAAAGGGCAAGGGAACAAGGGATGTTGGAAAAATAAAAGCTTTATCTGATACATTTCAAATACTGTAAATGTTTTTTCTGTTTTCTGTATCTTTAAGAAAAGGTTACATGGATGTATAATGGTGTGTGTACCATGGTACTAAACAGGCTGAGGTCTCTATATACCAAACTCATACCTAGTTTTCAACTGTTTAATGTTGGAAAGTGACTGGATTACATAACACCTTTATATTTTTGTGCCCGGTAGCGGGGTAACGACTCACCACTGCGACACCTCCTGCTGGTCGTCTAGGGAATTAGCTTGCCAGCCTCTGGAGAGCCCTCTGCAGGCCACTGTCTTGCTTGCTGCTGGCCCTGGTGCCCTTCCTGGACCCTGGTGCCCCCTCTCTTGGTGTTCTGCTTCCTGAAGTACTCTGTAGATCTAGGTCTTCCCTCCCCGGGGAACCCCCACCCTCTAGTCCCACCTCTCCTCAGACTATGGCTACAGCCAGTCACCATTTAGCCCCTGGCTCACTGGGGAGGACTGCAGTATAATTGCCACTCATCATTGGCAAGGAGGATTTGGACCTGCTGCCTCTGTCTACCCTTGGGCTGTCCCATTGCAACCCCAGTACCTTTTTGGCCCTTAACAAGGCCTGCAGCCCTGCTGTTTTTCCAGGCTGGCTCTCCCCAGCTCCTCTGGCCTTTCCCAAGCCCTGCTCCACATTAGGTACTTGGTTCAGCTTCCCAGCAGCCAGACCCTTCTCTCTCTAGAGACAGAGAGGGTCTCCCTGCTCCTGGTCCACTACCTTCTTATAAAGGCCAACTGGGCCCTAACTGAGGCATGGGCCCAGCTGAGGCTGCTTCCCCAATCAGCCTTCCCCCAGCTACAGCCCTCTCCAGGTCTGTTTTTAACCCCTCCGGGCAGGAGGGGGTGACCACCCCGCTACATGCCTGGACAGAGCCCTTTTACTCTCCTTCTCAGATTGTGTCTCTAGCAATGGGGACAAGAGTAGGGGCGCTTCCAGGCAAGCAAACACACAGGAAGTATATGGACTCTGGCCACTGGGCAACACTGTCCTGACTCTTTCAGTGAGCTACATGGATTCTGGCCACTAAGCCGCACTACCCTACCTGTGAGGGGGGAGTTATATGGACTCTGGCCATTGGGCTGTACTGCTCCAACGCTGGGAGCGATTTACATGGACTCTGGTCATTAGGGCCCACTACCCCGACCAAGGGGTGATTGCTTGGAGACAGGCCATTAGGCCACACCAGGCACCCGGCAGAGAGGCAAGCATGTGAACTTGGGAGTGGTGAGGTTCCAACACCCCATCCTACCCCTGCCTCAAAGGGGCAATGTGGTGGCAGACCCGCCACAACTGGTGGAGAATGTGGGCATCGATCAGGGCCTGAAATAAGGACCCAGACACCCAAGATGGAGCTAGAGAAGCTCTTGAAATGACTGATGAACAAACAACAGCAGCAGGCGGCGGAACAGCAACAGCAGCAAGCACAATTGCTCCAACAGCTAGCAGTGCAGCAGCAACTGCAGGTGATGCAGCAGCAAGAACAGCAGCAACAGCTGATTTGGGAGTTGACTGCCCAACAGCAAGCCAACCAGGAACAACTATTTCAGGAGATGGCAACGTTGCTAGGGCACACACCAAGTCCTTCCCCAGGCACGGCTGGGGGTGGAGCCAGGGATGGCCTCAGAGGACTACCAGTGCGCCTAACAAAGATTGGGCCTGGGTATGACCCTGAGGCCTATCTCGTGACTTTTGTGTGGGTTGCAACTGCCGTCCAATGGCCTACTGCACAGTGGGCCACTATCTTGGCCCCTTACTTAATGGGTCCAGCTCAAGTTGCATATCACAACCTCGATCCGCAGGAGGTGCTGGACTACTCTAAGGTCAAGGCAGCCATCTTGGACCAAATGGGTGTCAACCCTGAGACCTACCGTCAGTGACTCCACCGAGAGCAGTACCCACTGGGGGCAGACCACCAGCCGTGGCACAGTGGATCTGCAACCTCTGTTGGAGGTAGCTAGAACCAGAACGCCAGACGAGTGCTAAAATAGCCGAGGCCATGGCCCTAGAGTAGTTTCTCCAGACCCAGCCTACTGGGGGGAAAGAGTGGGTGCAGCAGCACCATCTGAAGACCCTCGCTGACACAACCTCAATAATGGAGGATTACCTGGCAGCAGAAGGAGACGCGAAGGCTGACTCCAAATTGAGGAACTCGGGTGAACGGAGCCCACTTCTGGCACAGGGGGTGCACAAGGTGTGTGTGGGGGGGAGACCACACCAATCCTCAGTGATAGGGACCCAACTGTTGCAAAACTCATGCAGAGCTGAGATGACCTGTCAGGAAGGCAGAGCATCCCCCAAAGAGAAGGAAAGTGAGCATCCCACCCAGAGAAGGAAAGCGAGACCAGTGTTATGAGTGTGAACAGATAGGGCATTTCCAGAGGGAGTGCCCATACATGGATTGTAATTATGGGCAAGTTTGAGATGCCGGGCAATGTGCCTGGAAGTAGAAGCTGGATAAGATCATCGTACCAGTGAGCAAGGATGGGATGCCTACCCTGGCCTTGGTGGACTCCAGATGCAGCCAGACAATCATCTGAGAGGGGCTGGTAGAGCCCACCGGATCCACCATGGCCCCCATACGCCTTCAGTAGATTCATGGGGACATGAAGCCCTACCCCACCACCTGGGTGCTGCTTGAGGCTGCTCAACAAGGAGGGAGGTGTCTAGTTGGGGTGGCTCCGATGTTAGCTTACCCAGTGATTCTGGGATATGATTGGCCTGGCTTCGCTGACCTCCTGTAAGAGTGGGGTACCCGGACTATGAGAAAAAGCGGGGTGAAGGCTGAAAGGCCTGGACTACTAGGTGAACCAGCATCAGATGACCCTCTGGGGGGGGGAGCCTTGGAAAATCCCAAGATAGCTGAAGGAGGCCGAACCCCTACCGAGGATCTGACAAGGGATGACCAAGAATGGCTGGATACCAATGTTGATTTCCATGAAGAATAAAGGGGGGATACCACCCTCAGCTGAGCCTGGGAGCAGGCGATGGGCTCTCCTGGGGATGAAGACTCACCCTGATGCCTGCAATAAGGTCCCCACTTTGAGATTCATAACGACCTGCTCTATCAGGTGGTCCAGGCATCACAAATGAAAGAAGATCTGCGCCAGCTGATGGTCTCGTGGAGGTTCCAGCGGAATCTGCTCCACTTGGCTCACACAGTACCTTGAGCTGGGCATCTGGGGAGGGAGAAAATACTGCAATGGGTGGCCCAGAGGTTCTTCTGGTTGGGCATCCATCAAGAGGTGCAGGATTACTGCACCTCTTGCCCAGAGTGCCAGAAGGTCAGCCTGAAAGGAGTACTGAAAGCCCCCTCCTTGTGCCCTTGCTGGTGATTGGAACACCCTTTGAGTGGATTGGCCTGGACTTGATGGGGCCCTTAGAAAAGAGCAGCTTGGGCCACAAGTACATCCTGGTCATGCTTGACTATTCAACACGGTACCCAGAGGCGGTACCATTGCGAACTGTCACTGCCCCAGTCATCACCAACGAACTCCTTCAGATCTTTGCCCATGTCGGTCTGCCCCGGAAAATACTGATGGACCAAGGGACTAATGTAACTTCTAGGTTGATGGCAGAACTATGCCCTCTGTTGAATATCCATGCCCTTAAGACCTCAGTCTACCACCCTCAGACAGATGGGTTGGTAGAGAGATTTAATGGCACCCTGAAAGCCATGCTGAGAAAATTCATCGAAGATGACCCTTGGCACTGGGATAAGCTACTACCAGTGCTCCTCTTCACCATGCGAAAGGTGCCACAGGCTTCCATGAGGTTCTCCCCCTTCGAAATCTTCTAAGGGAGGAAACCCCGGCAGATCCTGGATCTCCTTAAAGAAACACAGGAAGAACAGGAGACCTGGGTCAGAAGATCCATTTAATATATCCTCCACCTACTGGAGCAGCTCTGAAAGTTGAGAGCCTTGACATGAGAGAACCTGGTGAAGGCCCAATGTAGTCAAGAGGCTCAGTACAATAAAAAGGTGAAGATGAGAAATTTTGAGCCCCAGGACCGCATCCTCTTGTTGCTACTCTCATCTGAATCTGAGCTGTTAGCAAAATGATAGGGCCCCTTCGAGGTGACAAGATGAATAGGGCCTGTCGACTACAAAGTTCGGATGTCAGGGCGAAGGAAGGACATTCGGGTCTACCATGCGATCCTCCTCAAGGCCTGGAGAGACCAAGAAAGCCTGATGATTGCCCCATACTCTCCAAAACCCAAGCTGGGGCCATTGGCCAGCCAACCAGTGGAACCAAGGGCAGCAGCCATAGGCCAGGAGCTCAACCCAGTACAGCAGAAACAGGTACGACAGTTGATATCAGCCTTCCCCACTATTTTATCAGCTCAGGCAAGGAAGACCACTTTGACCAGCCATCATATCGCTATCATTCATGGCCTCAAAGTGAGGGAGAACCACCATCCACTCCCCAGGAAGATGTAGGAGACTGTGCAGAAAGAACTTGAGATGATGTTGGCCCTGGGGGTGGTTGAAGAGTCAAGAAGCGAATGGCAGAGCCCAATTACACTAGTTCCCAAGCTGGATGGAACAATCAGGTTCTGTTTTGATTTCCATAAGGTGAACGTGGTCTCTTGTTTTCATGCCTATCCCATGCCCCAGGTGGATGAGCTGCTGGAACGACTAGGTAAGGCAGAATTCATCTCCACCAAAGGATATTTGCAGATCCCTTTGACACCTACCTCTGACACCTACCTCTAGAGAAAAGACAGCTTTTCCAGCACCATTCAACCTCTACCAATTCATGATGATACCTTTTGGGTTACACGGGGCTGTAGCTACCTTCCAGCATCTCAGGAATCAAGTGCTATGCTCCCACAGTTCATACACCACAGCATACATCAACGATATCGTCGTTTACAGTGCCAACTAGGAGGAACATCTCCAGCACCTCTCCAATGTTCTACAAGCTCTGGGTGAGGCAGGCCTTACCACAAACCCAACCAAATGTCACTTGAGCCAAAGAGAACTGACCTACCTGGGCTATATGGTAGGCCGAGGGAAAGTCCACCTTTTGGTAGATAAGGTGGAAGCTTTGAGGAAGTATTCTACACCCACGACAAAAAGGCAAGTATGCAATTCTTAGAACTATCAACAATTTGTACCTAACTTTGCCACACTAGTCGCCCCCCTGGCAGACCTGATGAGAAACTCCCAGCCATGGAAGGTCCAGTGATCGGAAGACTGTGAAAAGGCCTTCTGTGCCCTGTGGGAACGGTTTACCCAGGAGCCAAAACTGATACAGCTCGACTTCACAAAGCCTTTTATCCTCCAGAGTGACACCTCAGAGGTAGGACTGGGAGCCATGTTATCGCAAGACTTGGGGGGCAAAGAGTACTCCATCTTGTACTTAAGCCGCAAGCGGTTCCCCCAAGAAACACGTTATTCCACCATAGAGTGGGAGACCCTTGTGGTTAAATGGGCAGTCAGGAGGAGAAGGAGGCATGCCGCCAGCTCCCCAGGAGGGACAGCCTGCACTCCAGGATCTGGAGGCCAGCCAAACCAGGACACACCCTGAGGCCCAGATGGAGTACGTCACAGGAGGGGAACATACCGGAGGATCCCCCCAAAGTGGAGAACCTGCTATTTATGGTAGGAAATGACCCGGGGGAACTTTAGAGTCAAACAACGTTAAAGTCACACAGACGCTCGGCGTGTTACAGGCGCATCCCCGCTGAGCTAGTGGCAAGGGGAACTTGCTGCTATCAGGGCCTTGGGTCGGGACCTGGTGGAGAGGGTGGCCCCCGGTCCCCCTACCACCACACATGCACACACACAAACACACACACACAGGAAGTATATGGACTCTGGCCATTGGGCAACAGTGCCCTGTCACTTGGGCTGATTTACATGGACTCTGACCGCTAGGCCACACTACCCCGCCTGCGAGGGGAAGGTATATGGATTCTGGCCATTGGGCCATACTGCTCCAATGTTGGGAGTGATTTACACAGACTTTAGGGGTTAGGCCCTACTAGCCTGGCCAAGGGGTGATTGTGTAGAGGCAGGCCATTAGGCCGCACCAGGCTGCCCTTAGAGAGGCGAGTGTATGAACTTGGGAGTGGCGAGGTTCCTACACCTCATTCTACCCCTGCTACAAAGGAGCAGTGTGGTGCCAGACCCACCACACAACCCCACAGAAAGCAGTTAAGTAAATTACTCCTTCCCCAGAGCAAGGGGAACAATAGCTATTAAGTCACAGCTCATTCTCTGCTTTGATCCTGCGACAGAGCAGCTTTAGCTGTCTATTACCCAGGGCAGATTGCAGAGTTACAGTCTGATTCTCAGTTAAGTACTCAATTTATCCTACTGTTCCAGTCATGCAGAAAACCACTTTTGGTTTAGTTACTTTGTGTTATTCTAGGTCACTTGATATTTACTGTATCTAATTTATCCCAAGATTTAATAAAGAGGTTGAATTAAGTAAGTTGTTTTATTTTCCTTCAAGAAAACAACATGGTCAGAGTCAGTCATTCCTCTGAGATCACTTTTCTGTGTGAGTGTGTATGTGTGTACATCATTTGTTTTCAAAAAAGGAAGGAAGCAATTAACATTGACACAGACCTTTTTTCTCAAGCTGCACATTTTTCCTCTTTCCCTGACAGAATAAAGGCAATGGTCAACTCATCGCAGATATACAAGTTGGAGAAGTTGTTCCACAAAAAATAGAGAGACTTAAAATTTCCAATGTGTTTTCTCTGAAACAATTTATTCTTGATTTCAGCTAAATATCTAAAGATTCAAAGTGAAGATAAGAACAGTAATAGTAACTGACACACACAAGCTTGCATTGAAAAATTGCAGTTAGGGCACAATTAATTCATTGTCTTTTGTTTATTTTTTAATACTCCCTCCCCTCCTTGCCAGACATGTCAAATGAACTCAGATCTAGAGGCTTAAAGTTCTACCCATATTGCAGGAAGGAGGTTCCTTGTTCAAGAGCTCAGTGTTATTCATCGGTATTCAAGGAAATCCTCAGAAAGTGAGGTGGAATTCAAAGCTTCCAATTCCTTTGTTCTTGAAGCTTTGTTTTTTTAATAAAAAGACTTGCAATTAGTAGGGAGAACAGTGTCACAGTTACAGTGCAGTGTATTATATTGTTAGTGGTATTGCAGAGAGCATAACAGTATGCCATTAAAACTGTTTCATTTTAAACTTGCCTGTCCAATTTAATTTTGTCAGTGAAAACTCTCAAAGAAAAAAGACAGGCAAATCCCCAAAGCTCTTGATTTTTTTCATTTATATGAATTGAATCCACTTTTGAACGGTAATTAGCAGGGATAGAGGACTTCTGCTGAAATAGAATCCACTGAACAATCATGGGTTTTAAATTTAGAATAAGATTTAGTGTTTTGGGATCCAAGTTCTGTTTCCAGCTCACAAGATATGAATGTGCTGATGGCAGCAATGCAGACTCCTGGCAGAATGTACATCAGTGGTCCTAGCTCTAACAAGTATTCGCATCCAACCTGTGGGAGAAGTGGGAAAAACACCCCTTAAGCCTCGAGCTGGGGGCAGGGAAAAGATTCACAATTTCTTCATTCTCCTGCACTTCAAAGTGAAACAGGAAAACTCTCTCAACTCATCTGGCTGGTCCTTCTGGAATTCTCCTTTCCCTGTTCCACTCTAACCAAGCACTGTCCCCCTCACCCAAGTGTTTGTAGGGAGGGCAGATTAAATTCCCCTGCCCTGGCCAGGGATAAGACAATTTTGACTTGAGAGTCCTACTCCAACATGCCTGAGTTTCCCCTCTTTCCTATAGTCATTTACTAAGGAACAATCCAGTGACCTCTGACCTCTCTTCACCTGCTGAGGTCTTCATAGAGATGCCTCCTTTTTGCATCCCATAAAAGCCAGGTAGATCATTGCCTGCATCGTGATTAGGGCACCTACTAATCTGGTTCCTCATAATGCAGGGTATAGTCAAAGGATGTGCAACCTGGAACACTCCCTCCCCTACTGGACAGTAGAATTAGAAAACACTTCTCCATATGCGCTGTGGCTGAGAATCCTCCAAGGGCAATAGATAGGTTCTTGGGAACATCAGCCCAAGGATCTACTCCACTCTTGTCTCAGTCCCACAGCATTAGGAGTTTCTATGATAATACAAATAATAAATAATAATATGTAGGAGCAGAAGGAGAGTTTTCCAGCCCTGCTGCTATAAAATGAGAGAGAGGATAAGTGCACAACTTAAGCAGAGCAAAATATTTCTAGTAAAGAGGATTTTTGTTGTTGAAAATTGCCTGGTTTTGGAAAGGATCATGAAACAAAATAATGTTAGTAACAGCTAATGTGCTACTTCCTCATGCAATAGGAGGTTAGAGCCACTTTCAGTCTTCACTGCTTCACCAAAAAGGCTGTCCTGAAATGCTGAGGGGCAGAGGGCTTGTCAGCTCACCAGAGACAATGAAGGGGAGAGCTAAAGTTGCATGGAAACTGTATCTTAGACAAAGGGGTGAGTTGGTTAGCTGGCTGGCTAGGTTCCTGTGGAACTGATTGCAATGCTGCTGTAGTTTAATTTAATTGTGCTTACTGTATGATTAATTTAAGGCACCTAAAGATTTGAAAAGGAATATATTTAAAAACAAAATGAAATAAAGGTGAGTCTACAGCATTTACTCAATATCACAGATGAATTAATCTTTAGATGTGCAAACTACATGATGTGTATATGCATACCACTTTAAGATATTTGATCATCTCCTTACATCGAATATTCCTCTTAGTTTGTTAGTCAGTGCATGATGGTTAATTTGCCCACTCATCACATGGGAGAAGATGAATATTTGTGAACTAGAGGGTATCACTTTGCATTGGTCCTAATTTATACTTTCAAGAAAGAGCTCATTAAAGCACTGTGTGAATGGACAGCAGACCTGAAATCAGATCAGTGTAATTTGGCAAGAGGTCATATCTAGAGGAGAGCAGAGAGTCAGGTGAGTAATATTACCTGAGATAGCTTTGTCTTAAAGCTTTGTATTTGTTTTTTTTCCCAGCAGATACATGTAAAGCTACATTTGTGATAGTAGTCAGCTTTATAATGAGAAATTTCAGGATCTCAGAAAATAACTTCAGAGGGAGTTACACAAAGACTGAAAGGTATTGATATATCACTTTAATAGAAGTTTTGGACAAGCTGTTTATTAGTCCAAAATGGACCATCATCTGACATTACCTCCCTAAACAGCTGCATTATTGCCAAAAATGAAAATTCAACTGTGGTGCCCTGGTATTTCTGGTTAAAATGGTTTACGTGTGATTATACCCTCAATTTTTGAGGAACAAACTGTGATTGCACTTGGAAAATTTCAGATTAATGCAAAACGGAAAACCTAACTTGAAACACATCAAATTATTTGGAGAGTGTACAAGTTGTAATGTAAGTAATAAGTTGTAAAATAAGTAAAAAAGTTCTCATCCTTTTGAAAAAATGTCACTGACCTATAACAAAAAATAACAATAGTGCTACTGTGCAAATTTATTTTTACATGTTAATGATAGAAAGCAAAGCTGCACAACTCTACCGCTTGATATTCATTTTCTATTTTTAGTATAACAGTATATCACTAAGTCCAAATTCTGCTTACATCACTTTTATGAAGAGTCCCAGTAGAGTCAGACAGCTCATGTGTGTGAAACAAGCGAGAACTAGCATCAGGAAGAGATATTTGCTTTCTTGTAAATCCTGTTTAAATCATAAGAGTTCTGATTACCAACCACACATCCTAGTAATTGGTGCAGCTGAGCTGGTGATGGAACAGTTTAATTTCAAACATGACAAGGAAATACCACATCCAGTTCTCTTTGATTTAATTTAGTCTACACTTGCAGGAAAGTAAGTTGTGCCAATTCATATTTCTAAGATAACACACAAAGATTTTCCCTCAAATATACCTTATTTTGTGTAGTGCCACTGGTAATATTTTGTAAAGGGACAGGGAGAGAAGAAAGAAGAAAGAAGAAAGAAAGAAGACACACTCAAAGATAGAAAGAGTAAATGACTTATAAGTAAAATTTATAACATTCTAACTCTGGATACATATGGTAATATTTATTGTTGATCCATGATCCATACCCAGCACTGATCCATGGTCTCCATCTCCTGAGATCCTATTCCTGATGCAGAGTTTCTACTGTTGGGCAAAGCTCTTGTTTGTTCATCTTACACTATCTAATATCTTTTTGAAGTGGTTAGTGAATTTTCTTTGTGGGGACAGTGTAAACATATTTGGGGAGAATGTTGAGGCAGGCGTTGTGTTCATGTGAGGAAAAGGTGTAGGGGATTTGAGCAATGTTGGATTTCTGATGGGAAGGGAGCTACCAGAGAGGTTAAGAAAAATGCGAAGTGAGAAATAAAGTGCCAGAGTAGGAGACAAGACAACCAAAGAAACAAAGAGGCTGCAGAAAGCTGCTTAGGTATTAGCTGCAGAGTGTGGCGGCTTGAGAAATGTTGGGAAACAGAATAGAGTTTAGAAAGAAATGGGAAAACGACTGTATGGTTTAAATGCCAGCATATGCACTAGTGAAAGCTAATTTTATTTGAGAATATGGCTTTCATTCAGCTTGTCCAACTGTTTGGACAGTTGATGAAATTTATGAGAAGTTAAATCAAAACATTCTACTGAATGGGACAAAGCTGTTGTACTTCTGACGTCCTCCACAAATTGAATATAAACTTCCAGCTGCCAGTATCCTACCATACCATCTGGGAATTATGATACTGAATATGTTTGTGAAACAAAGATATACACCTGTATATGTGATACTAAAGCACCACAGGGCAAGAATCAACCAAGGGTTATCAAACTTCATAAAAGGAAAATAAGATTTAATAGGCCACAATATAAATGCAAGTATATTAGGTAGGCACAATCAATCATGAATGTGAAATTGCAACAGTGCAGCATGACATCTGGAGAAAATTAAATGCATAACAAATTAAAATGTTAATCTTTATTTTGCTTGCTTAATTTCTATAGGGGCTTTTGAGTGGTGTGTATAAATGCCTTTTCATTCTGTGCCGTCTCTTTGACCTAGAACCACAAAAGAAACAAAATACGATGAAATAATAAAACCAAGAAATGACTGTTTATGACTGAAACTGGGTGGTAGTGTTTGGGAGGATACTGTTAGTTGTCTGGGCACAGCAGATATGTATCTTTCTAGTGCATTAATACTCTATAGTAGTAGTAGTGGGCAAAATTCAAATTGATTGAATGCCGAATTCATCTAGGTTCCAAAAAGCTTGGAAGCTCATCTCAACTATTCATAGCTCTAGGATCTGCAAAATTGGGACCCTACACAGCAACAGGATCTTCATGGACAAATCCTTATTCTCCACCTTCAGCCCTTCAGTGCTAGCCTAGGTGGGATTTAAGTGGTGTGGAAGCCCTTAGAGTTGGCCCTCTGCACCATGGGTAAATGTCACCACGTGCTCTGGTGTTAGGTCTATTTAATTTTGGGGTGCACAAGAACTTCTAAATTAATTGCCTACATAGGCGATTATTTTGGTGCAAACGCGATGACATCAAATTACATTTTAATTAGTTTGTACTTGGTTATTAAATCTTAGAATAAATTAATTTTGTTAAGAATATTGCCTTGGGGGAGGGGGAGCATGTGTGGCCTAGGAAGGAAAAGATTTAGAATTTTTCCCAAATTTCCTATCTGTCTTTGACCTGTCCTCCTGATTGCCAAAAAAAATCATTGTTGAATCAGGGAGCAGGAGGAAACAAACATATGACTTACGTTATGTGACTAATCATAGTTAAATGTTGAATGTGAAGTGTCACTGAATTTTTACCAATTGATCTACAGAGCATAATATTAGTTTTTTAAATTGTTGAGTAGATTTGAAAAACAAATATAGCTGAAGAAATAACTACCAGCTAACAAACATTCTGCAAACAGAAAAAAGATGCTACATCCAATGAGAAACTTATTCGCTGTAAATTTTTGGCTCAGCTCTAATTAATATACTTTCTGCCTCCAGGAGTTGTGTAACATATTATAAATTTACAGCACTTGGGATGTAATATTGTACCCCCAAATCTAGGTTCATTTTTCCCAAAAAAGCATTATATCTTGTAGATTTTCACTAGATAAGTGTTTTGTTGACCTGAAACATAGTAATTGTGAAAGTTTATGAAACTATTATTTTTTTCTTTGCTATTACTGTAGGCTGGTTGTAATACCAAAATAAAGGATGAATAACGGATTACTTCTCTGCTTTTTTTTCATTTAGTTATTGATATGCAGTTACATTTTTATATTAAAAGTATATAAGATGCAGTATTGTTTGGGGTTCTCTATGCTCAGTATTCTATCTGTAGTGCAACAATATAAAGTTCAGAAAAAATATTTCTTCATTTGATCAAAGTATGATTATATCGCAGAACTAGTGGGCCCACCTTGTCCAGTGTCTCATCTCCAGCTCAGATAATTCAGAGAAAAGAGGAAGAAGAGAAAAGAAAACCCACACAGAAGATATGGCCTTCCATTTTATACTATTAAATTTCATTTAATTTTTATTGCCCCAGTACGCCAGGTCATCCAATTCTTTCTGTATGACAGTCCGATCCTCCTCTATCTTGACAGTATCTCCCAACTTTGTGTCATCAGCAAATTTATTGCTGTTTCTGTTTTATTGCTCATAAGTGGAGCTCGGTAGTAAACATTTTGAAAGGCGGTCACTGAATTTATGTGTGCTCAGTTTCTGGGTTCAAAATTTGGCAGCTTGAAATAGTGGCCATTGTTGGAAATGTTGGGCGCTGATCTCCACTGATGAACTGTAAAACGGAAGCAATAATAAATCTGCTGATGACAGAAAGTGGGGAGATATCCACTGCTTCTGTGTTCCCTGCAATATGGTGCAAAGAAGAGACGCCTCTTCATATTACATGTGATAAAATTACACCAAGAAAAGTGTAAGCATTGACTGATGAAGTGGGGCATAGGCCTCTCTTGGGCCCTCCTCACAGGAATGATTTGACTGTCTTTTTATTCATATGTCCTTGCTTTCTGCCAACTAAAATTCTTATTTCCAAAGTGGACTCATTTCCATAGGTTGTTAGAATTAGCATTTAACCCTCCCCTTCTACTCCATGCTCCCCTCAGGTAGTGTAAGAAAGCAACTTCTGGGCTGCCTCTCACTTTCCAATTTATTCTGTGTGGATTAGAGACACAATCGCAAAGGCAGAAGCTTAGTAAAAAACCCACAACTTTCTGTAAACACTGAACCTATGAATCAGATGCAGGACCTTGAGCTCTCTCTTGTAAATACCAAGTAATTTTGATGTCCTGATAATTATCCTACTCCATTGCATGCTGTGTGTCATGGCATACTAATTCTAAAACACAGTTTTGACAATAAGGGCCAGCAGATGCCCAGACATACAGAGAGGAACAGTAGTGACATTAGTACACTAATGGTGAGGTATTCAAAAACACAAAGTGGAGTTAAGCCCCCAGATCCCTTTTAACTGGAATTGGGTGGCTCACTCCCCTTTGTGCCTTTGAAGATCTCCCCTTTATTGTTTGGTTCCCCATGCAGCATTGATTCTTTTCCCCCTTTGTAGTATAATTCTGAAGTTAACTCCATTGGTGTCAGTGGAGTGATTCTAGGTAGCATAATGGAGAAGAGACCGTTAGTGCATAATATTTGTTCTATATTACCATATTTTGATGGTCCATTATGACATATAAAGTTCCTGTTTTAATATCATGGACTTAAGTTATACAATATCACAAAGTATACTTAGTGTATGTTCTTACAGTAGTTTTGCCTCTGATATTAATTCCATGTATCTAATTAAATAAATGCACTCCATAGGAGTAGATTTGGATGTGCTTATATAGTGTGGTGTCAGGCATTATAGAGAACCCTAGAAAAGAGCCTGGAACTGTTAAAACATCTTTAATTTTATGAATTGTCTATGGTTGTGTGAAAGACCAAACTTTTAAAAAAACTGTTTGTATGAATGAAAGTAAGGTTATTTATTCACAGTCTGAGTGAAAGCTATATGATGGGTGGATGAGGTTTATTCACACTTAGTAGGGGTATGATTTTTTTTTCCCACACAGTAAATGATTACTTTACTGGCTCCCTGGCTCCCTGGCTCAACTTCTCTGCTAAACCAGCTCCCTAGACCAGATGCCTCAAAGTCTCGGCCACGGGCCATCTGTGGCCCAAGAACCTCTCCACTGCAGCCAAAAGGAGAAATACATGCAGCTACACTGCCAGCAATGTCTGCTGCAGGCGCCATCCCCCACAGCTCCCATTGACTGGAGTAGAGGGACAAGATACCATCACTAGTCGCCGGGCAGAGTCAGCCATGGAGGCAGCATCATTTTTTTCCACGAGTATAAACAAGTCAAAATACCGAACACAACTATCTGATGCACACCTTGCTGCAATAGTGAAGGTTTCAACTGCTCAGTCACTGAGGCCAAACTTCCACACAGTGATAGAACTGAAGTATTGCCAGGTGTCTGGCAAACACTAAAAAGTCTCTGCTAGACAAAGAATTGTATAAAGTTGTATGACAGTTTTATTATTTCTAAGAAATTTGAAATAAAAATACAATATAAACATTTTCTTTTCTGAACACCATCTTCAGTGACATTATTGACACGCTGGGAGGATTTGAGGACTGGCATTGGCCCTAAGATAAATTGAGTTTGAGATCCCTGCCCTAGACAGTCTCCAACCCTGGTTCTGCAGCCAGTCCTTGTTGTCCAGTTCCCAGCTTTATTTTCTCCTCCCCTTTTCCTCAGCCCAGTGCCAACTCTGCCTTCTGGCTTCAGCCTCCAGCAGGCCCTTTACCTTGGTTCCTTCAATGGCTACTCTCTTCTCTTTGCTAATATGTGTACTAATGAAACCTTGTTCCCTTGTACCTTAGTCTACCATTTGCAGTGACTGAAAAGCAAGCTGGGAGTCTCCCCTTTCCCTGTCGTCTCCCCCTTCCACAAATCCTTTCCCATATTCCCATGACCTACCCTGCTCTGCTGTTCCTCATCTATGACTATTTTGCATATACAGGCATTGGCACTTAGTTGGAAGGGCTAACTGCTTAGTGATTAAAAAACTCTATTAATTGGGACAATGAAATGTAGACCTGTTTCTTTGTCAAAAGTGTTTAGTGAGAGAGTGCATCTATTTTGGAAGATACTGGAGATACTGTTAATGGGTCTGACATTCAGAAAGCGTTGCACACTCTGAAAATCAGGCTCCTGTAAAGTGTCTTGATTTGGGCATCCAGAAGCTGAGGCATCCCAAATCACTAATCGCTTAAGAAAAGCATAGACCTCAATCCTAACCTTGTCCATGGTGACAAAACTGCGGTACTTTTCGAAAGTGAAACTTTCTATGGAAAACGATGCTGTTCTCAAACATGTATAGACCTACTGAGGAAGAATCGTGAGATTTAAATGTAAAAATTTTTGGATTAAGCACTATATGAAAGGATTTTTTTAAATTCAGTTTCTATATTCCGAAAAAAAAAAAACTTCGTCTAATCTATTCTGAAATTTAAACACATTTCCATTTCAATCACAAGTTAGAGGGAGAGTACAAGATAGGATTTACAATGGAAGTCTGGATATGTCCTTAACTATGGAAATGCCATGCCTCCATGACTTGTGTGTGTCTAATCTATTCCATTAAAAAATAACACCATGTTGACTGTTTTCCTAAGTTGGTGCATTTGGTGTTGCCACAGTTACATTGTACTGATGGTAGTAATTATTCAAAGGATTTGTTAAATTCTTATACACTCATCTTGAATGACAAAAATTTTGGGAGACAGACAACTGCTATATACGGTCTCTGCTTCCTTCCTTCTTTTTTAAATTGTTTTTTTCATTCTTTTATTTGCTTGTTTCAATTTCAGTTGCTGTCACTGCAGCATTTTAACTCTAGCCTCTCTTCTGACACAAGACTGCAGTATTGGAAGGTTGCATTGTAAAGTTTAGAGAGCTGTTTCTGCCTTCAAAATGTACTCTTCCACAATAAGCAATAATCAGAGCAGATGGTATTGTGTGATCTATCTATTTTTTTCTTCATCACTTCATTAACAGTGTTCAGATTTCAGGGGCTGATGATATATTTTGATGGCCCCATTTTAATATATGTCAGGATTCTGAGAATTCACTGTGGTTCATAATACATGAGTAGAATTTTCTGAGAAATTTTTCTTTTTAAAAATGACTCCTCTATTTATTAATATTGTGTAACTTTTTGCTATAATCTTCTGGATTTAATGAGATTTAAATTGTTTCTCCATTCTTCCAAAACGCAGAATGAGATATGCTTAATCAGTTGTTTTCTTTGTGCTAAATATTATATCTGTGCAGAATTTCCTATATTCTTCATCTCAGAAATTATTGCCTTTTATTTTTCTTAAGGTTAGTAAGGTTCATTGGGCCAAAATATGTTCTCAATAGCACCAGTATAAATAAAGTCACTCCACTAACTTCAATTGGTGCCTATTTAGCATATAAATAAACAATCTACAGAGCTGGAATAAGTAATTTTTAGTCCAGTCTCTTTTTTTCTGTGCCAAAATATAATCCTATAGGCTAAGAAAGTTATCAAGGAAGTTGTCATGGTATCTTTCCCCAACCTGAACCTTACAGTCCAAAAAATTGGGGTACCAGCATGAATTTCTCTAAGCTTAATTACCAGCTTAGATCTGATAGGCTGCCAACACCCAAAAATATATAGTGTTTTGGGGCACTCTGGTCCCCCCATAAACCTTCCCTGGGGACCCCAAGACCCAAATTCCTTGAGTCTCACAACAAATCGGAATAAACCATTTCCCTTCCCCCTCCTTTCTTCCTCCCAGATCTTTCCCGCCCTGGGTACACCAGGAGATTACTGTGCTTCAAACTCCTGAATCACAACACAGAGAAATCAGGTTTCTCCTCCCCCTTCTCCCCCCCTCCCAGGCTTTCCCTCCCTGGGTATCCTGGAGAGCTTAGACAGTGATTCAATCTGAATCTTTAAAACAGAGGGGATTCCACCTCCACCAACCCTTCTTCCCTCACCCAGAGGCAATACAGATTCAAGCTCCGTGAATCTAAACAAAGAGGAAATTTCACCTTTCCTCCCCTCTCTCTCTCTCCCACAAAGTCGGTGGAAGTACAAGACTCCAATACCTTCGCCTTAACGAGAGAAAAAATTCAATTTAGTTATCTTTAAAGAAAAGCTTTTAATTAAAAGGACAGAAAGAGTAAAGATATCACTGTAAATTCAAGATGAATATCACAGGTCTCGCTTATGGCAATGAAGAAAAGCCTCCTTCCAGCGAATACAATTTTAAAATACTTCAGCAAAACACATTAAAATCTACAGCAGCTATACATTTGCAAATAAAGAAAAACAATTAAAAAGACTAAAGCCGCTTTTATCCTGATACTTACTAGAATTAGAACAGAAGAGATTGTTTTAGAAAGATTGGAGGAATCTGCTTACATCTGGTCCCTCTGAGACCCCAGAGAGAACAATACACACAGAACAAAGAACACAAACCCAAGCTTCCCTCCACCGAGATTTTAAAGTATCTTGTTTCCTGATTGGTTCTCTGGTCAGGCGTTGCAGGTCACTGTTTGTTAACCCTTTATAGGTGAAAGAGACATTAACCCTTAGCTATCTGTTTATGACAGAAGTCACTAAAAATAACAATCTCCATTTAATAGGCTCACACAGGAGAACAAACTGAGCATGCTCTTTTTCTCTCATATGATTGGTTTATTTTGCATTTCCTAGCGAATCAGATCCAAATTAATTTCACATTCCACAAGAACCATTACTGAAATTGAGTGGCGTGATTGGCATGATTGAAATATTAAAACCACTGTTTATCATCTGTTGAGGTAGGTCAGGTTAAAGACATCATTATCTCCTGTAGAATTATTGATAACTCAGATCCACAGAATCTCTAGTGTATAGGGATCAATGTATCAACTAACAAAGCCTGAGAGGGGGTACTGGTGGGGATCTCTTAGAGTCAGAACAAACCAGAGAACAGGTAGAAACAGGAGAAGAATTATTCGTTAATCACTTATCTGGAATGTGTGGAAAGAAACATTTGTCATATTATGGGGAACTTCTGTTTGGGAGACATGCTGGTCGTCTCATGCAGCCTTTAACAAAACATTCCTAAAACAAACAGATTATATCTTTTTTTAGAAATTGTATACTTTTCCAACACTAAATGTATTGCATCCCGTAGGGGACTGCGGAAGACTGTGTCATGGCCTAGCTAGAGTGTCTCCGCTTTCTCGGCGGCCTTGTGAAAAGCCCCTACTTGCTAAGTGGCCGGTCATTGTAGGACATGGCATCCCAGTTATAACTTGCTTTTAACTAGTTGAAACCAGTTTGTATGACCTTAGGCCAAAGGGCGGACATAGCCTGTGGGAAGTCCCTTTTTGCATATGTCTGAGTTGCTTTTGTATTGTGTATATATAGCTGTATGCTCCCGGTCCGCCTTTGGACTCCGACCCAGGCCGAGCTGAGCTTCGGTGCTGGGTTCCCCCCCCTAAGTGACAGCAAGCGCCCAGGGTGCCACCGTCGCGGATGCTGGTCAACTATCTAACTTCAATTATAACCGAAATCATTCTCACAGTGTGTGGGCCGCGTTCTTGCAGAGCATCCAAGCACATTACATATCCAATATGAGGTGTAACTTTGTTATGGACCTCATTATGAAGGATAAAGATGAAATAATCACTGGAACTGGAAGATGGATGCCTCAGGGACCAATGATATTATATGATTGCAGTTCAGTGCGGGCAAACGGAGGACAGTCCCAAACATTATATGTATAGATATAGATACTTGTGCTGCAAAGGGGTGATTCCCAAGCTGAGGGAAATTATGAGCAAAATGATTGAAGGATAATTCAGACAGAAAAATGAGAAACAGAGAAGTTTTTTAAGAAAGCGTTTTATCAGATAGCCAAAAATCATAACCACAATCAAGAAAGAGAACTTTGGCTAAAAGTCTATCCTGGTTGAAGTGACAAAGTGAAGGCAACAATTTGAAATAAAAATGAGTAACAAATAGAGGTAAGGGGTAACAATGTATACTTAGAAATTATGAAGGTAGAAATTGATAATGGGACACTAGAGACATCAATAAAGAAATGATGGCTGGCAGAAATAAGGACAATAGGAGTTTAGTATGCTAGTAACAAAAATAAATCCTAGTATTGTTACCATTGCTAGTGTGGAGATGGTAAACTGTTAATGAGCCAGAAAAGGCAGAAGTGGTTAATAAATATTTCTATTCTGTATTGGAAAGAACTGGATGTCTTGTATCATATAGGATCATGAAATACATTCTCATAGATTCATAGACTCATAGACTTTAAGGTCAAGAAGGACCAATATGATCATCTAGTCTGACCTCCTGCACAAAGCAGGACACAAGAATCCTAGACCATCCACTCTAGAACAAACTCCTAACCTATGTCTGAGTTACTGAAGTCTTCAAAATTGTGTTTTGAAGACCTGCAAGCTGCAAGAGAATTCCACCAGCAAGTGACCATGCCCCAGCGCATGAGCGAAGGCAAAAAACCCCAGGGCCTACTGCCAATCTGCCCCCGGAGAAATTCCTTCCGACCCCAAATATCGGCGATCAGCTAAACCCTGATCATGTGGGCAAGACTCACCAGCCAGCACTCAGGAAAGAATTCTCTCAGTAACTCAGATCCCATCCTATCTAACATCCCATCACAGACCACTGGGCATACTTACCTGCTGATAATCAAAGATCAATTGCCAAAATTAAGCTATCCCATCATACCATCCCTTCCATAAACTTATCAAGCTTAGTTTTAAAGCCAGATATGTCTTTCTAATCCATTAGTAACTAAAAAGGATAATAAATGACATCTCTGAGTAGTCTACACAGCCCGTGGCAGCAAGCCTCGGGTTGACAGACTCAGGCTATTGGGATCACATTAATGCTCCAAAAATAGCTGTGTGGAGAGCACTTTGAAGTGTGTCTCAGGCTGGAGCTCAGGCCCTGAAGCCTAGAGAGAAGTCCCACAGACTTGGTGTTTGTAAGCTTGGGCTTGAGAGTCCACACTGAATATTGATCCTAGGGTTAGAATTTCTGGACCCAGGTCTCACACCCATGCTCCAACATCTACACTGCACTATGCAGACCTCAGTCAATCCAGCCTATCCAAGGCTTCTTAGCACCCTCTGCAGCTGTAACCTGCAATATGGACATGGCAGACTCGAACTGGCTGATGCTACTCACAACTCTTGCTATTACCACCAATGCCCCTACATAGACATTGTTTCTGGAACAGGGCTACAAGCACAGACTGGTGAAATCATAATGTCCTGCAAATCTGGAATGATCATCAGTGGGTCTAGAACTTATGCGTGAAGAAAGCTACGTTTCTAGAGCTTTGTGAGCAGCTTGCTCTGAACCTCATGTAGCACAACACATGCATGAGTGTGACCATCCTGGTCCAGAAGCAGGTTGCTATAAGCATCTGGAAACTAGCTAGCCCCATACTGTTACAGATGCATTGCTAACCAGTTTGGAGATGAAAAGTCAACTGGGTAAAGTGGCGGCAGAGGTTTTGGAAGCGACCAGGCACATGATTTGCCCAAAGGTGTTCGGTATAAACAATATCCATGGAGTAATTGCTAGTTTTGAGAGAATGGGGTTTCCAAACTGCAGCAAGGCCATTGATGAGACTCATGTGCCCTCCTCAAAGAGCACACGAGTACATAAACTGCAAAGTGTACTACTCCATTGTTATGCAGGCTCCTGTGGACCACAGAGGCTGATTTTTATGGACATCAACATGGGCTTAACTGGACACATTCATGGTTCAAGGATTTTCTGACGATCAGGAGTTTACCTTCATGGACAGACTGGGACACTAGTCCCACCAAATGACATTGTCATAAATGGAGTAACTGTCCCCACTGTTATTCTAGGAGACCTCACATACCCCCCTTTTGCCTTGGCTTATGAAAACAATACCAGATCTCAAAGGCCCTGGGAAAAGAAGGTTTAATGACACTCACAATAGGCATAGAATGGTGGTTGAATGTGCATTTGACAGACTGAAATTTTGCTGACATTGTTTACAGAACTGTTTAGATTCCAGTTGTGACACTGTATAGAATATGGGAAAACCTTATTGTATTGTTGATACAAATATTATAAAATTGCAGGGAATCTGACCAGATATGCTGTGTGAGGTATCTGCGAAAATGTTATAGATTGCAAGTATGATAATCTTGTTTATATGTTTGTATCACCTTTGTATGATGTTATAGGTATGTATAGTATATCTGTATTTCCAAACTTGTGCTGTGTTTCTGGGTGACACCCCCAGACACACTGGCATCAGCACTGCCTAGCCTATTCAATGGCCCATCATAGGTCATCAACTGTACAATGAATCCATTGAAAGGAACTAGGGGATACACCTTATGAGTCAGCAAGGCATGTGGTATGCTTATGGACAGAACTCTGAGGCTTTTCCATGCCATGCACTGTAAAGCTTGTGTTTGGGGATAGAGGAAGTACAAGTCAAATGGCAAAAGAATATAAAGGGCAGCTGCATCATCTCCATTTTGTCTTTCAACCTGCTTCTTACCTCTGGAGTGAATTTTCTAGAAACTGAAGCACTGAACAAAGGACTGAATGACCCATCCAAGCTGTGGATGTGTTCCAGAGGGACTTTCAAGCCAGCAAACTCACCAAAACTGCTAAAAACCGGATATAGGAACTCATTTAACTACTCTGTTTTTGTTCTTTCTTTTTTGTCTTATAATAAAGCTTATTTTTAGACACTAAAGATTGGCTGGCTGCGTGTTATTTTGGTGAGATCCAACCTAATATTGACTTGGCAGTGTGGCTGGCCCTTTGGGGTTCAGAAAAACATTTTGTGTCGTGAGCAGAGTTTTTTAAATAACTTCTCACTGTACTGGACCTAGGTGGTGATTGGGAGCCAGAGAACTGGAATGCAGTAAGGGGGCTGTAATTTTTTTTTCCAGCTTGGCAGTTACCAGAGTGGGAGATCAGAAGCACAGTCTGCGGCTGGTGAGTGAGTTTAACGTCAGTGTTAACCATCAGTTTTGGGGGGTATTTTCTCTCCTTTTGCAGCCTGCCGTGACCTTGGCATTTTCAGTGGTGGTTACCCTGGCACCCCAGGTCACATCAGTGTCATCAATGCTTTCTGCGTTATTGTGGTTTGCTGTGCTCTTTGCAATCTTTGTGAATCCAGAGGTGAGCCATTTGGCCTGAATGGACCTGTGACCATAATAGATTGCTGAACTGGCATATTAAACCAGAAAGTGCACCTGTCACAGCTGGAGCAGGATGCACACAGGCAACAGAAATTAGGGATGCTTTGTGCACCCACATTATAGACTAGCGTTAACCAATGGAAGAGCGGTCCAGTGTCTGGGTGGTAAGACAAGGGCTGGGATGCCTGAGGAGACTGCATCTTTGGCTTTTTGCTAACCAATGTAGTGAGGCAGAAGTTTACTTTTGCTATTGTCTCAATATGATCTAATGATAGAATAACCACCAGTTTGAGGTGACTCTGCCCTGTTTCTCAGCAGTTTGTCCTGAATTTAGCATCCTCAGCTGTGACCCACTGAGGCATAGTGACAGGTTTCACAGTTCTGGACATCTGAACCTGTATTGTACCCTCTCTATTGTCCAGCAAGGGCACCCACTCTAAGGCTTCTCACTCCCCAACCACCATCTCTTTTTGGGAGAGACAAGCATATCTCTCCCTCTTGACTTGGGTATTTCCAGGCTGCACAGTTCCCTGCTTACACCATGAATTCCCCAGCAAAGTCAAGCTGCCTAAGCAGGCCTGCTTTGCCTTCTCCTTCGAGATTATAAACAGTCTGCTTTCCGACAATTAAATTACCACATAGTTCTAAGCAAGCATATTTATTCCTCAGGCAGAAGCATTACAGAGAAAAACATATTAAAATCAATAAAAGAACACAGATGCAAGCTAATAAGTTTACTAGAGATCAACCAGATCTACTAAGGGCTCTGGCAAGTGACCAGTCCTTCAAACCCCACACAGGGGTTTCCTGTGGTTACAAGTTCATAACCACTTTGACTCAGAACAAACACACACAAATCTGACAGTCAGTCCTTTGTATTGTTTGGGCCTTGTATAACAGATGATCAGCAGACAAAAAGTCCCCTCCTCAGAGAAAAGCTTCAAAAGGCTGAATTCTTGCATAACCAGAAGGGGTACACATTTGCATAAATCTCATTGTAGGGATTTCCTAGAAAACCCAATTAACTTTGAAATTTCACATTGTTTCAAATAGCCCTTTGAAGCTCATAACACTTCCAAGCATTTGCATTAATCACGTCTTCCCTCCTAGAGATGTTACATACAACAACACATAAACATTTGTATTTTAATGCAATAAGTTTAAGAATCATAATTCAAAGGTTTGCCCAGGATATTGCAGAAATTTGCCGTATCTGTCTCACATGGAAAATAGGTCTTGTCAAACTGAATTTAAGCCTTTGAGATTAGAGGTAATGTATTTAGGCTTTAATAAGACATTTAACTTAGTGCTAATTTTTTAATCAGACTGTCATGAGATGCTATGTAATATCAATAAAGCACCCATTAAATGGATTAAGAAGTGGCTAACTGACAAATCTCAAAATAGTCATCAGCATGGTGTCTTTATTGAATTGGGGTATTTCTCTTGCGATTCTGCAGGGACTGGTACTAGGCCTGATGCTATTCAGCATTTTCAGTAATGATCTGGCAATAACTGAGAAAATCATTGTTGATAGAATTTGTGGATGACTCAAAGATTCTCTGAATGGTAGATGATGAGAATGGGGCAGTCACACGGAACATGCTGGATAATCTGGACCCATTCAAACAAAATGTGTTTCACTACAGTCAAATGCAAAGCTATATATTTAGGAACAAGGAATGCATGGCATGCCTACAGAATGAAAGGGGTTTAAGGATCATGAGCTCTCAGTGTGATGCTGTGGCAGAAAGATCTAATGTGATACTTTCATGTATAAATAGATGGGTAGTGCATAATAAGGAGATATAAGAAGGTGATTTTTTATCTCTTCCTTACATATATGACATTGGTGAGACTGAACCCATAATACTGCATACAGTTGGGGTGTTTTAAAAAGTGTGCTGAAAAATAGTGGGGACAGAAAATAGCCACAAAAATGATTTCAGAGCTGGAGAAAATTCCGTACAAAGAGAGACTTAGCATTCAATCTGTTAAGTTTTTCAAAAAGAAGATTCAGAGGTGATTTCATTAATATGCACATGTCCCTTCATTGGAGGAAATACCAGGTACTTAAGGGCTTTTTAATCTAATAACAAAAACCATAACAAGAACCAGTAGCTGGAATCTGAAGCAAGAAACATTAAAACTAGAAATTAAATGCAAGTTTGCAATAGTGAGGCAATTAACTATTGGAATGAACTCTGAAGGGAAATGATGGATTCTTCATGTTTGGTGCCCTCAGAACAAGACTAGATGCTCTTCTGGAAGATATGCTTTAAACAAATACAGATATGTTTTAGTCAAACATAATATGAGGATAAATGTAGTGGCCTGTGATATAAAGGAAGTTAGACTACATTATCTAATGGTCCCTTGTGGCCTTAAATTCTATGAATTTATGAAAAACTAATGCAGCTTCACCATGATGGGGTGTACTTAGAAAATATATGGCAAAATGAATGGGGAGAATAAGATGAATTAATTTCCTTCTCCATGCTCTCAATGGGAGCTATCCATCTGGGAAAGTTAGCTTGTAAATTGCAAGCATGGTGCCTAGCAAATATAAAGGCAGAAAAGGAGAGTTGTTTATACAACAAGCTTCCCTTCATGGTAAAGAGAGAGGGGACCAATAATCTCATGAAGCGCAAACCAGAATGCAAAAGGCTTGGGGAGCAAAATGTACTTCCCATCTGTTCCCTCAAACTATATTCACTGATGCTGCTGTAGAAAATAAAGTGAGCATATTCAATAGCAGCACTCCATGCAAAAATAGGATCCAGGGGCTCTCTTCATTGCAGTCTACAAGATAATAGGAGGCAAGAATGACATCTCTGAAGGAACAGCATTGATGTGGGAATTCTTTGTGTTTTCTGTGCTTGTTGGTTTATAATATCATTATTGAGTTTATTCATCATTGGTTTTATTTATTAATGTTAGTACCCCGAGGTGTGCTAGGTCAGTGAGTGTTAAAAAGTCTCTGTACTATGACTTCATATTACACCAAAAATTCGTTTTAGGCACCTACAGAGAGAGGGTCACCATCCATCTGGAACAATTTGTCATCCCCACAGGAGTCATAAATCTCAGGTTAAGAACCTATGTACTAGGTGCTTCACAGAAGGTAAAGAAATGGCTCCTGCCTCAAAGAGCCTACTATCTAAATTTTAGGTATGATAATAAATCAACCTAAAAAAGAATATGGAGGAAGTGGGCCAAGGAAGGGCAAGTTTTGTGGCAATAAGACCACATAAGTTCACATATTTTCTTTGTTTTTATAAAAAACAAATAGGGAAAAGATACAAACTGAATATTACTGACTTATTGTGGAAGAAATGAGTTTTCATGAGGGATCTGAATGAGAAGGATAGTGGGTTGGTGGACTGGATCAGGAAAGAACCAGCAGCTTGGATGAAAACCGGCAGCTTCATTTTTTTATAGGCTGCAAGGATATTTTTTTATAGGCTGTAGGTCAAATAAGAGATGATCAGGCTAATTAAATCAAGAGTTGATTGGATCAGGGATGCAAGATACAGCTGTCACAGCAGAGAAGAAGGATGGGATCTTCAAATCCCATGGAAGAAATAGTAGCAGGATTTGAACACAACCTTGATGTGAGGGAAGAGGTGAAAGAAAAATACTCAAGTTGTGAGCATGGGCAACCAAATGAATACTAGGGATGTCATGAATAACAGATAAAGGAGGAAGAGGAGGGGATTTGAGTGGAGGAAAATGACCTCACTTTTAGAATTTTAAGTGGATGAAACATCCAGGGGTGTCAAAGATACTGAGATGTGGGATTGGACGAAGGGAAACTGATAAAGGGTGTGATGTAGGTCTGAGTCATCAGCATAGACACAATACCTGAAATTATGGTGAAAATGAAGGAAATTCCACTAGCACAGTAATCAGAGTTACAGGAGATTAGGACATACCACCTCCAGGCCACAGGTTGTGCACATTTTGCCATACGTAAGTGACTGAACCCATTCCACTGCAGTGAGATGGATGCTACTAATAATCAATGCCATTGACAGTACTAAACAGTCTGGCTTAGTGTAAGACAACAGCACAGAGTGAATGGCAAATTTTCTTCAACATAGCTATTATAGGAATGCAAGATTTGTCATGATATGGTCTCTAATCTTGGCACATTGTTTAATATAGCCCTATTTCTGGTGTCCTATTCTGTTTGTCCAAGGTCCCAGCATCCCTTGCAAACTGGTATGTGGAGTGGGTTTTTTCACACAAAGTGGTATATGTGGAAAGAAAAGCTATTGGCTTACCCAAGGGCATTTTTATTGTCTAAACAATTGTTTTGCTCTATATCAGTAATTTTAGTATCACCCAAGTGGTTTTAAAAATTCTGTGCAGCTCAATACATTGCCTTAGGTTGCATTTTGAGTTTTCTAGCCCATTTTCACTGGTGGTTTTAATTTCAGTTGACATAAGAGAGCTGCTGCTGATAGAAAAGATACTAAAAACAATTTAAAGACAAAGACTGTCAGGTCTATCAGTGGATAATGTTTGGATGTGTTCCTGTTTGGTCATTTCAAGCAAATGTATTATTCTCGCAGTGACTGTCACAGATGGCATACTACAAAATTCAGCTCTCTGCCTAGCACTGATTATCTAGTAATTTCCAAAACTTTGTTACTGCAGACATTTGCTGTCATATGCTTCTCAGTAAAAAGGCACAGAACAGCTTAACTCCTTGAACAACAAAGGCAATGAACACTTATGAGGCACATGCAAAACCGCCAGGGGATATGAGGACATTTGAGAAACATACACAGATGTTGCTTATCTGAGCTGATGTCCAATGACCATGGTCCAGCAAAGAGGCTAGTCATTATAAGAGGATAGGAAATGAGTTTACTGAGTAAAGGAACAACCTGACTTGTGCATGAGGGTTAACAAATACTATTACTTATTTCAGTACCACCCGATGTTTTCTTGGAGCTGTAAAAACGCAAAAGGAGATGTAGTCACACGCCCTGAAAGCACAACAATGGCAACTGCTGAACTTAGCTAGCTTACCCTACTTCATAACATTGCATGCATGAAAGGTAAATATACCTTATATTTTAAATTTATCCTTTTTTCTTTATATTGCAGTACATTTAATTGTTATGTTATTATTACTGGTAAAATTGCTTGTGTCAGATAAGTAGTTATATGCCATTTATACTAATAAATGTGTATTAAGTTGTGTAATTGGTATATGTTGTACACAGTGCAGACCTTCTGAATTGGCAGTAATTTGAACTCTAGAACCTAAATTTCTGAATTTTTCTCACTTTTTGTGGTTGCCCCACTCCAACACTTTACCAATGGAAGATAAACTCAGGGCTTAAAACAATTGAATGGAAAACCACCATTCTATCTGCTCTCTGTTATACTACCGTGACATTGTCTCAGCCAATCAAAGTGAAGGGATATTACAATTACTGATGTGTAATGGTTAGTTTTTCCTGTTACAGATTCTGGAACTGCACAATGTGCAGATTGCTTTTCTTTGTTTCGCTAATGGCTGGCATCCATTTGGAGGGCATAAGTTTATATACTAACTGGATGATTATTTCGCTATAACTGTACAGTGACTATGAAAATCTCTCTTGACTGCTCTCCATTATCTCTCTGTTCTGGCTACTCTGAATTTTGAAGTGGATAGCCAAGAATAAAGATAATTTTACCAAAAGCCCTTTAAATCATTCATTTCTGTCCTTTTTCTAATTTCATTTTCAACACTTCATTCCAACTCATGTCCCCAGAATAACAGAATCATAGAACTGAAGGACTGGAAGGGACCTCAAAAGGTCTTCTAGTCCAATCCTCTGCACTCAGCACAGGACTAAATATTATTTAGACTGATGGGTGTTTCTCTAACCTGCTCTTTATAATCTCCAATGATGGAGATTCTACAGTCTCCCTAGGCAATTTATTCCAGCGCTCAACATTAGGAAGTTTTTCCTAATGTCCAGCCTAAACTGCCTTTCCTGCAATTTAAGCCCATTGTTTCTTGTCCTACCTTCAGAGGTTAAGGAGAACATTTTTTCTCCCTCTTCCATGTAGCAACCTTTTATGTATTTGAAAACTGTCATCGTGTCCCCCCAAGTCTTCTGTTCTCTAGACTGACCATACCCAATTTTTTCAATCTTCCCTCATAGGTCATGTTTTCTAGACCTTTAAATCATTTTTGTTGCTCTTCACAGGACTTTCTCGAATTTGTCCACATCTTTCCCGAAATGTGGCACCCAGAACTGGACACAATACTCCAGCTGAGGCCTAATCAGCACGAAGTAGAGCAGAAGAATTACTTTTTATGTCTTGCTTACAACACTCTGGTTAATACATCCTAGATGTATGAGGGATTATTGTGAAAAGGGCACTATATTTGCCCTTTTCCAGTCCTCTGGAATCTCTCCCATCTTCCATGACTTTTTGAGATAATTATATATGCTCTCAGATAACTTTTCAGTGAATTTCTTGAGCAATCTAGAATGTATTACATCAGGCCCTGGTGACCTGAAGGCATCTAACTTTCCTAAGCAATTTTCAACCTGTTCTTTCCCTATTTTTAGCCTCTGATTCATCCTCATTTTCACTGGCAGTCACTATGTGAGATGTTTAATCGCTACTAATCTTTTTGGTGAAAACCGAAACAAAAAAGTCTTTACACATTTCTGCCATTTCCATGTTTTCTGTTATGCCCACCCCCCCACATTGAGTAATCGGACTACCCTGTCCTTGGTCTTCCTCTTGCTTCTAATGTACTTGTAGAATGTTTTCTTGATACCTTTTATGTCTCTTGCTAGTTTAATCTCATTTGTTCCCTGGCCTTTCTAATTTTGTCCCTACATACTTGTGTTATTTGTTTAGTTCATCCTTTGTAATTTACAAATGCTGTGGTGCATTAGTGATTCTATTGCTACAGTCCCTACAGATTATTTTTAAAAGTATGAGATGTCATTGCATGTTAAGATTGCTGTTTCATCATAGCAGACCTACTTAATAGCATGATTATTAGAAATTACTATAAACTTCTCTTTATAAGGGCTACATCAGAGAAATAATCTTACAGCTGTAGGAATAGCTGGAAAAAAATACATCTCATTCTCATTCGTTTTTTGCATTCTGGTTTCATTTGCCACACATGACAAACATCCATTTTCATTTTAGCAAAACAGTATAAATATATGAGGGTAACTCTCTTATCTACCAGCTAGAATATTACTGTCACTTCACTCTAAAGATAGTTAATTTCCACTTTCACTGCTGTGTGGTCATTTCATATCCATATTTTCTCTATGGTTTGACTGTAAGCTACTTTTCTGCACCTCTCCTTGATATTTTATAGTTCTGCTATGTTTGCATGTAAAAGTGTATGTCACAGTGTATAGTTAATTACATGACAAATGGTTTACGTTCAAATTTCATTTAACTCTGGTGAGTCAATGCTACGTGCAGGAATAAATTCTTGAAATCAGCAAAGGGAAATGAGAGCAAAGGAATGGAGGAGAAGATATATGTAGTGGAAGGTCAAAGGGAGAGATATCTGGGATGTTATCATTCTGCAAATCTATATATTTTTAAAGTGTATAAAGTAGTAATGTGTAATTAATTATGAACATATTGGCATAATTATGAAAACAACCCATATGGGCCTGCTTCTTAAATAAGTTATACAAGCTGTATTTTTGTATGCCTATTTTGTTAGTGCAGTTATTGACTTGGGAATTGTAATTGCATGAGCAATTGTATGTGCCAACATGGTAATTGACATGGACAGTTCCCTGACTTGCTTGCAAAATTACTCCAACTGCATGTAACTAAGATGCAAAAATTGTTTACCTGACATTTTTAAAATCCAGGTCAGTAGGCTTAGTGTTGCAAACTTATGTTATAAATACCAGATTACTAATGAACAAACTTTTATTGGCATGGCATTGTTTCAGAAATCCAGAAAGGTTTGATTCAGTTTTAGTTCTGAGTACAGACTGAGATATTATACATTTTGTTCAGACTAGTTCACACATCCCTAGGCTATAGTATATAGACCATACAATTTTACAATGAGAAAATATAACGCAAATACTCTTTGCTTGAGTTTGTACAAATAGCAATAGTTTTCCAGCAAATCATAGCATTTTCCAGTGTTTGTACATATTGGGCTAAATTTTCAAATGAGACTAATGATTTGAGGTGTCCAAGCTGATTTTTGCCTGACTTTCAGAACGTGCTGAGTAACTATCCTCTGAAAATTATGTCCTATTAATATATGTCAGGTTGGGCACTCAAAAATGGAGGCACCCAAATCACTACTCACTTTTGAAAATGCAGGCCCATAGCTTTAAAATTTTAGATGATTGTAGTTGCTAATTGGCCAAGTTCATCCCTGGAACGAGCAGTTACAGTGGGCTTGATTTGTCCAAGATGTTTTCTATTTCAGTGGCTTTTACTGGATATACAAAACTACTGTTTTTCTAAGCCTGCACTATGTCTAGCATACTACAGTACATTGCAATTTCATATAATATGGCACTATATGACTGATTGGAACATAACTGGTCATGCATATTTGCTTTGTGCAGAAGTCAGATGTCTGATCTTGTGTGTCAAAAATTTACTAAAAGTGAAATGAAAGGCAGCTTTCTGTAGGTAGCTTGCATCAGCAGCTTCTTCATGATTGGATATTTCTACTTTTACTCTGATCTATTTTGGTAACTTTGACTTTTTGAATTTTAATCTAACTTGTCTTTACATCTTAACATATTCTTGGCTGTGAAAAATATCCTTGTGTTCAGTAGATTCTTGTCTCTCCAGTCCAACGATGAAACTTGCCAATATTTCAACAAAGCCTGCAAACAATCTTCAACTAAAAACAGCAAAATTATAAAAAGGTTATCTTAGACGAAGGCCTCTACTATGATCCTTCTGCTCACAAACACTGCCTGTTTTGTAGCACTAACCTAAGATTAGCTAGAAAGTGGTAATGACTTTTATTACTATTAGAACTAATCCAAAACCAGAATTTCCATTCTGCAGGAAGTACAGTTATTTAAACTTTAGTGTTTGTTCTGATTTGGAACAAAGAGTTGAAATTTCTTGCTGAATGGGAATTCTGAAAAAAATTCATTTTGGAAACATCAAATCAATTCATGTAGATAAGATTGAAAAAACATAACCCAACATAAAACACTAGCTAACATTTTTTTTATTTAGTTTACATTATATATAATATCTAACTTATGGTTTAAAAACATTCTTTTAAACATTGTTTTAAAATATTCAAAACAAAATATTTTTGCTTAGTCAAAATTATTTGTTTTGATTTTTCCATTTGAAAATGTTGTTGAAATCAACACATTCCTGTGAAACGTTACAGTTTTGACAACACTGATTTTTCCATAACTGTTCCATCAAAAAAAATTTCAATCAATTGTAGTTACTATCTTATTTCTTGTCTTGTGTGTCACTGGGATACAGCTCTGGGCAAGACAGGTATCAGGGTGACTCAGTGTTTCCAACTGTAAAACAGAGATCAAAATACTTCCTGCACAGAAAGGGCTATGAAACGTAGTTCCAAAATGTTTGGAAAGTTCTTTCAGTTCCTATATAAGTGAAAATTACCATATTATAACATTATGTTGTTTCTCAGATTGAATGTTGGGGGCCCAAGGAGGTTGTGAAGGGTTTCAAAGTATATTGTAGACTTTAAATCATAACAATGTTAAGATGGAATGTTCCCATTTTTACAATATGTAATACCTAATTATATACAAATAGAAAGTAGGTACCACTGTATCTCTTGTATTCTGGAAGACAAGCATGTACTCCAATCATACAGTGGGTGTTATGAGAGAAAGTACTATTAGTCTTAGTGCTGCCTGAACTAACTGAGGAGCCGTGCAATGTCTCTACTGGGATTCTGGGACAATTTTTATAGTAGGGGTACTGAGAGCCATTGAACAAAACTGTAAACCCTGTATATAATGGAAACCACTTCAAGCCAAGGGGTGCGGTAGCCAACTTTCTGACCAAACAAAATGGAATACCCTTGCCCTTCCCTTTCTCCAAAGCCTAGTCCCACTCACTCCATCCCCCCACTCCCTCCATCACTTGCTCTCCCCCACCCTCACTTGCTTGCTTATTTTCACCAGGCTGGGAAGGGTCCCTTTCCAAATGGGTGTTTGGTTGAAAACATGACTCCTGGCAACCACAATGGCAGGTCCCCCAGCACCCTTAATTTCAGCATGTATGATCTCTACTGTGCTTGAGAGTACTGGTTTCTAAACAATACCACTGAAATATGGAGAGGACTTTACTAAGCTCTTCCTCCCCCCACATTTGCTTTCCATTGTGAGTTTTTTGTCCTTAATTTTCTCTCTGAGGATCTCCTCTTGCACTGCAGTTTGTTATAAAGAGTCCCTGAGACCTTTTAATTTCATGGTTGCTTATCTATTCTTAATTAGCTGTCTGTGTGTGTTGCTGGATCTTTTTTTATGCATTCTAAAATAATGTTGCAAATGAAAACAAGGAGAGTTATCTTTAAATATCAGCCTTGTTTTAGTGGCTTTTGTTTCATCTAATGACAGGTATAGGCAGTTTAGGCTTGCAGGGAGGTTGATTTCTCTGTAGACATGGTGTTGATAATATGATTACTTTTAACCATTCACAAGGAAATAAGGTTTGGTGATTTCCATGTAAAACACAGGAAGCCACTTTTAATAAATTTAAAGAGGAATAAAATGTATCCCGTATATTTTAAACACTGTAACTAAATTAGCAGCATGGAGTTACTTCTCCTTCTTAGTAGTAATTGTATTAAAATATAGTCAGAGATAATTAAACTAATTTTTGAGTATTAGATGACTAGATTTAAAATGGGTTATGAGGATGGAATAAAATAGAAACACTATTTTGTAGAAAGTTGAGCATTTTAGTATTTTACTACAATGGACTTATCAGTATCATATACTAGGAATTGGAATCTGGGGGTGAGGGGGCGAATATTAGAGAGTCTATCTCCCTAACAATGCAGGATTATTACCAGTTGCACATATTCTATTAGTTTATCAGTCTAGTTTAAAAAGCTATGGAGATTCACTCCAGAGGGTAGAATTGCCACCCTAATGGGACCCTAGTCTCCAGAATATTTTTCAGATGTTAAGCATACATTTTTCTTTCAATAATATAACCCCATCAATCCTAGTTACACTTCCTTGAAATCTAAATAAATCCTCTGTCCTTTGGGTTTGTGTCCTTCCAATATTTGTTGATTACTCATGTTCCACTATGGGCATTAGCCAAGCTATAGATGTAGAATTCTTTTAATCTTTCTTCATAAATCAGTTTTGGGTGGTGTTATCAGACAGTGATAAACTGTAGGGAATTCAAACTGGAAACCAGAGAGAGAAGATGGATGAGGTAATATCTTTTATTGGACCAATTCTGTTGGTGGGAAAGAGAAGCTGTTGAGCTTACACAAAGTTCTTCTTCAGATCTTGGAAATGTAGAAGAAGAAGAGCTCTGTGTAAGCTTGAAAGCTTGTCTCTCTCACCAAAATAAGTTAGCGCAGTAAAAGATATATTACCTCACCCATATTGTCTCTCTGATACACTAGAACAAGTAAGGGTACAACAACATTGTGTAACTGAAAACTAATCAGAAGAATTGAATTCAATATTTAGAATTTAATTCCACCAAAGCTGCTCAGAGGCAGGTATTGTCTCCTTGATCTGTGTGATGAGACCACTGCATGCTGTGCCTGAAATTTTGTTGACTTTTTCCCCTGTCATTTCATAGTGCAAACTCATGGCCCGACTTTGGGGCCCCAATACAATTATCCTGCCCCCTACCTCTCATCTGCCATGGATCTTGGGAAGGTCTTTGAATACCAGTGGATGAAGGAAAGGTAGATCATTTGCTGTCCCTTCAAGAAAAGGCATATGGTGGTAGGGCCCAAAGAGCAGCTGAATGCAGGATGGCATAAAGACCGCAGCCAGTCCAGCCTCAGGCATAAATTAGAGCATTCTAAGGGGAAGTCCCTCACCTAGGAAAAGCTGAAGCTCAAAAGCGCCACGGTATAACCTCTAAACAGGGAACTGGAGGGAGCTATAAAAGCTGAGATATAGGGCTTGTCAACACTAATGCACAGGGTCGATCTAAGATATGCAACTTCAGCTACGTGAATAGTGTAGCTGAAGTTGACTCAATTAGATTGACTTACCATGATGTCTTCACTGCAGTAAATCCACAGCTGATGCTCTCCCTTCAACTCGACTTGCGCTCCTCGTTCTGGTGAAGTACCGGAGTCAACGGGAGAGCACTCAGCAGTCAATTTATCGTGTCTATAGTAGACGCAATAAATCAACCCCTGCTGGATCAATTGCTGCCCGCCAATCTGGCAGTTAGCATAGACAAGCCCATAGAGCCACGGTGCTGGCTCTGATCCATGTGGAAATACCCCTTATGAAACTGGAATCTCCAGGTAGCTGGAAAAAGTTGCTTCCTGGCAGCTTTGCACTGCAGGAGTTAGACAAAGCAGACAGAGTTGGGGGCCAGAATATGGTCTTTTGTATCTGATGCATTGCATGCATGTGCATGCGTACCTCAACAGGAGTTCTAATACTTAGCTCCTTCATATGGCCACTTATAAATGAAACCTGTTTCCAAAAGTAAGTGTGTGTTGGCAATCCAGGCAGAGGAGTTGTTTTGTGAGAAAGTTAGAAACGCTTTTTTCAGAGGTCCAAAAAAATGCAGTTAGACGAATCTATGGGGAACTGAGCACAGGACCATAGACTTATTGATGCTGAGCAGGAACATTTCCTTATCTAGCTGAAGGGGCTGCAAAGTAAAGACCTCATGTTGTGATGGCTTGACCATTTTAAAGATTTATGCCTGTTGTTCAACTAATAGAGAATGATTCTGGAGTTAAAGGACAAATGTTCCTGTCCTGGTTACCCTGTGTGTGGTTATCTGTAGCTCATTTTTTCCAGAAGTGCTGAGAAACCCCAGCTTCCACAACACATTTGAGAATCAGGCTTCTAGTAATTGCTTGTAGCATATGGATTAGTGACATATTGGTACCCAAACAAGTGTAAAAGTGATGTGATTTTTTTGGAGGATTTAGATTAAAAAAATATGTATTCCCTAGAAATTCCTAGCACACACACATTTGGGGTTTACAGCACCCTGTACTTTCAAGAGTTATTTCTGATTGATTGTGTTAATTTTTTAAATCCATTAAAGGAAATTCAAACAGGTACCAAGAGTGCCTTTGGAGCCTAAATAAGTGGAAGGGAAATGCAGAGGAAAATACTCTAAAAGCCAAAGTTTCATAACATTCAGTACTCTTTGAACTTATACGGCCAGTGAAAATAAAAGCAAGGTTTCCTGTAACGTAGGACACTGTATGTAAGGACCTTCCAAAATGTGCCAGCAAATGGATGTGTAAATTTACTCTTACATGTTAGTGAGAGGAAATCTGTGAACTTAATTCACATTTCATAGTTGAATTAACACCACACACACTGAAAAGCACTGAGATTATGCTTGGATGCATATACACTTCCTTAAAATAAATATTTTCTAGATTAACCTTTCACACTCTCATTTCAACATTTTGTTAAATTTGAGCAAGTTATTTTATAGGTCGGGGCCTGGGCCTTTTCCATTGGACTCCGGGAAAAAGATCTATTTTTAACAGTTAAAATCTTAGGGGGATGCAAGGCAAACAGTTTTAACATGTGTTAGCTGATTGAAGTAAATCCCAGGAGGGCAGTGTCGATCCTTGGTTGTAGGTGTGTGAGTTTACTTTGACCAGCTAAAGCGTTAAAAGTATACCTTGCTTTGTCAGTGCAAAGGTTTTAACAGGTTAGATAATACTTATTAAGCAACTCCCTTCTCCTAGTGCAGATATGAACATTGACTTCAGTTGAGGCAGGAATGGACACCTAAATCATTGGGAAAACATTCTTCATATGCATTCACAAAAAGTACAACCTGTGTGTTTACCTTGAAATTTCTGTTTACTTCTTCAAAATTCATAGTTTAAAACTGCCAGTCACTTAAGCAAATGCCTCACTTCTCTCATTATTTGTACATATAACAATAGGGTTTTTTTTTAGTTGGCAAAAACTGGCTTTTCAGAATATTTGTATGTAAAGTAAATAACACTGAAATTAATGAGATGTTCAGTATGAAATTTTCCAGAGAAACTCTGAATTTTACAATGAAGATTTTATCCAGCAAAAACTAATATTGGTTATTTTCACAAAATTTTGTCTCACTAGCACAATAAAAGCCAAATTCTGATCTCACACTGGTGGAAGGCCCAGTTCTTCTAATGGGTGCATGAACTTCTTTCACATGCTCAGTTTAGACATGATTCCCCGATGCAAGCATATATATAGGGGTTGTGCTTGTGTGTGTCTATAGGTGTGCTGAGACACCTAACTGTGTATGAGTAATGGAGGGCTTTGTGTTGAAGTTGGGATTCAGTTATTTGCAAAGTTGGATGTCAAGATACTATCCAAGGAGACTATCTGTGACTCCATGTTAAGGCTGTTATATGTGAACTCCTCAGGCATTATAACACTTGGTTGGTGAAATCTAATTATAGAACACACAACCTGAGGGTTATGCCATGGGTTGTAACAATCTGCCCTGAGGTTGGCACCCATGTTCATGAGCCACTCCAGATAGCATTTCACCATACAATAGTATGCACAATCAAACATAAAAGTGCTTCACAAATAAAGACTGGGCTCATCTCTGCCAAAGTAGTCCCTATTACTGTCAGCACCACTAGAAAAATCAGTGCTATAATAAGTTTTTTATTGACGTCGCTGCCTATTATGCTAACCAATAGCGTCTCATTGTTTCCTTGTTCCTCCCATTTGCCTGTATCCATCTGTTGTCTCTTGCCTCTTACTGAGATTGGCAGCTCTTTTGGGCAGGGCCCATCTTTTTGTTCTGTGTGCACACATGTAGCATAGTGGGGTCATGGTCTACCACTGGGGCTTCTAGGTACTACTAGTGGACAAATAATAGATAAATAATAACCTGTTTATCTAAAATCCTTCTTTCTGACTGATTCCAGTTCCAATTTATGTGTGTATGTCTGTGTGTTTAAATCTATCTATCTACATAGATAAAATGAAGTTATCACAAACAGGTTCAGAATGTTCAGACTGATAGAAAAATACAGAGCGTAACTGGATATATATTTACCATTTGGAAGCCAATGTCATATAGGATCTACAACAGAGGTCGATGGGACCGGGATTGTGGGTTCTATTCACAAGTATGCCATTTTTTTCTGATTTTGGGGAAAACATTTTACCACTCTGTGCTTCAGTTTCCACTTTCTGTGAAATGATGGGTGTATTATCAGACTCACTTTAAAAATGGTGGTATGTGAGGTTTAATTAGCATGTGGTCAAGTGGCTTGCAGAGACTAATGATAGAAAGGCACTCCCATATATTCAGTGCAAGGTGGTGATATTGTCTGTGTTAGGTTATCTCTGAAGAAAACTACATGCTTTAGTTCTGCTCTAACTGAAGTGAATTGCCCCTGTTGCTCCTTGGTTTAATGACAAAATGAGGAGGACTCTTGAATCATCTGCTGTAAGATGCAATACCCCAATTATTTTACCATGATTGTTTCTTATACGTGCTGATGTTATAATTCCCCTTGACAAACAGGTACAAATAAATCTGTAGTTCTGGTTTTTTTCACAATGTTAACAGGAATGGATAATTTCATCAACACAGGGATTTGTGCAGCTCAGTGTTTATTTGAAGCCTAAGGATGCATTCTCATATTATTCCATTGCTGATTTGGCAGCATTTATGATTGGTAGATCAGATCCCTCCTAACAGCAATAGTAAACCAGATGGAAAGGGCTTAGCATAATTTGACAAACAAACAACAGATATAAAGTCCCTCAGTGATGTTGTTTATGGCATCCATTCACCAAACACTCTCTAGTTTACTTGAAAATGGAAGCAGCTGGATTCTGGAGCAAGTTGGTCACTAATAGGTCTGAATTAATTGCTGCTATTAATTTTAATTGGGATTCAAAATGATCTAATTTGCTGTACATTTAAATTACTAATTAAGTTTGATTATACATACATACTATATGAAGCAATTACTGACAATGCATCCATGAGATAAAGACTTGAAGAAGGAAAAGAAAAAAAAACAGAGAAAAGCTTCTGATTTCACTCTTAAACCTCATGCATTGAATTTTGGTGGTCCCTTTATTTGCTGCTTCTTTAGTGAGATTCTTGGCTAGAGTTTGGCAAATACTATATAAAAAAGAATATTTATGGAAACGATAGCCATGAATTTCCTTAGAAGTATATATAACTCTTTTTATTAGTTTACCAGGAACATACATACAAATAGGGGGGTCGTTGTTCTCAGGAATGTTTTCAGAAAGTGATTTTCCCTTAGTGTTCCTAAAGCAATCTCAAAATCACATTGACTTCTCTTCTTTATAAAAATTTGTTGTCCAGTCATGCAGCAGAAATATCATCTTATAACTTAGGTGAGCAAGCACACAACACAAATACAAAAAGGGAATTATCACAGAGAGTAGTTTTTAAACAACCCAGAGGTGGAATTATGTCCATGTAGAGGGTCCCCAACGCGGTGCCTGCGGGTACCATGGCGTCCATGGGGGCATCTAAATGCACCCGCGTCCTGGGCAGCAGTCAAGCATCTGCCGAAATGCTGCTGAATTTCTGTGGCATTTTGGCGGCAACGCCTCTCGATGACACTGCTTGCCGTTGACAAGCGATGTCATCGAGAGGCGTTGCCGCCGAAATGCCGCAGAAATTTGGTGGCATTTCGGTGGATGCTCCACCATTGCCACGGTCCTTCAACTGGCGCCCGCCAGACTAAAAGGTTGGGGACCACTGGTCTAGTGAATGAATTCAAATTATTAACAAATTAGTTAATATCAACAATTGAGATTTTCATAGCAGTGCAGGGGATTTAGCCAAGCATTTTAGCCAATTGCTGATCACGGATAATTCAGAAATAGAAAAAGGGGGTTGCAATTTTGAATAATTTACCATTATAAATAGCTCACCCATTCCTTCTCTTGGCAATTCTGGGAGTGACCTCATTTCTGATGCAATTAACTAGAAATAAAAAGCTTCAGAACAAAAATCTTAATGTCTGAGTATGTCTGGATGTGCTGAAATGAGATAGTTAAAGAGAAGGACCTGTTTTCAGTTCTTATTGACCTCTCAATATTAAATCCAAATGATCCTCAAATGTTCTGTATAGCACATCTTCCATACTGACTGAATGTGGGAATATAACATTACAGTTGCATATTTCTGCTGATCCTCATTTCGGTTGCCCACATCATCATCTTAAATGAAAATCACAAGATTTTTTTAAATGGTACTTTTTTTTGAATCTGGCAGCTGAAATAAAAATAGATAAACCTACATAATGATAGTGCTTATAATGATTTAAATCATGTCATGTTATAGATCGAGATACATTTGGATCTCTAAGATAAGTTTGAAGCAGTTCAATTTCTGGCAAGAAAGCAGCCACCTTTGAAATAGCCAGCCTGTTTAAAAGAGAAGCACAATGTCCTCCATCCCTCCCTCCAGGTTATTTTACCATAAATGTCCATCCTTTCTTGAGACACAGTCTTACTAAAATCAATGCCACATTGAATGTGCATAGGTCAGGGATATCTACATTTCAAGCTGGGGAGAGGGATATCAATTTGTCTTCTGCTGCTAGAATGGCTGACATCTCACAGTACTGCTGTTTTCTAGTTGGGAAGCACTAGTTCAGGTCATCCTCTCGTTCTGGGTCCATCCAGGACTTTGATTGGCAAATGCTTTATATTCATTGTTGATACCAACAAAAAAAACTCCCCAAAGATTCCAATACTCTCTCCAAACTACAGCCAGATGTTAATCATAAATGATAAAGATCTAGAAAGCTTACTCCAGATCACAAGTAGATTACTGCCTCATCTCGACTTTCTCCACAGCCTTCCCTGAAAAGAGATAATAAACACAAATTTCATGATTCATTAACCATCATTTTAACCGCCATCTGTTTAAGCGTACTTGGAACCCTGTCTTCCCAAAGGAAGCTTCAGTAATTTCAGCTAGTAGCTGTTGTGATTTCCCCAGAGGTTCCTACTAGCAGTGTATGCAACCATTTCACCTTGACAATTGACTCCCCCTCTGCTTCAGTTAAAAACATTACCATGTAGTTCTCTGAGGAAGTTAGGGTATTATGAATGTATTTTTTAAAAAATGTTTAGAAGTTGTTTTGTTCAAAACTAAATAACTTCAATCATTAGGCAATGTGAGACCCGGTACTGTTCAGAGATCACTCAAAGCTTGGCAAGTTTTTCACTTCTAGGTTTCTGGTTCAAATACAAACCAGGCCTGATACTGTGTGATGAGTGTTGCCACCTGATCACTGTTCATTTAGCTATGGTTGGTGAGATGAGTCTCAATATGATTCCTGATGAAAAACCAGCGCATTTGGCACTAGTTGACACTTACGGCAGTCCAAGTAGAGAGGCCAATATTTAAATGAAAATGGAGACTGAGTTACCTTTCATCACTAGAAGTGTCCCTTCACACCTGCACTGAGTTGCAGTGTGGGTATGCTTGCAGTGCTACTACTTGTGCTGTTAATATACAAAAAGATTTCATTCTCCAGGACTGCCAATTTATTTCAATGGGAGTTGTGTGAGCAGAACCATGGGATACTGATTACCCAGGCAGTCCCTTGGGTAGGGCAAATTGGGGTGATCGCTTTGGGCTCATGCTTTGTGGGCCCCCATGGGCTGGTGTGATTGGCCAGCGTGGTCGGTCCCAGAAGCGATGAATCCGGCACTTCTGCCCCAGGGACACTCCCCTAGGGACGTCCCTGTGAATACCTCCTCCTTAATGCTGATTTTTCACTTTGGATGTCAATGGGAGTAGAGGGAACTCAGCCCTTGGGAGAATCTGACTCATAATCTGGCCAAAAAAATCTTTTTTGTGGTGTTTGCTATAACCTGAACCAGACATACTGTGTTTACTGCTTCTAATGGCTTTGTTTCATTAGTACCATTTTTACTGTTTAATGCTATAGTCTGACTTCTAGTGCCTTGTGCTTAGTGCTATCAATTTGAGCATTCAGTGTTGGAAAATACTAGAAGGCACAACATCACTTTTTATAACTATATTCTTGCAAAAACATTCACTGTGATCAGGAATAAGAGCCCAGTGACACTTTCTCTGATCTTTAGTAATAGTCAAAATGTGATTTGTTTTTAAAGCAGGTTCAAACTGAGAAATAGAAACATAGGGACACATAGCAAAAAATATCAAGAAGTTACAAAGCATATAATTACACAGCTCTGCCTCCAACATATAAAACAAATACTTCAGAGAGTAGCCTTATGACTAGTTGGTGTTTAGCTAGAAGCTGGGTTTTTAGGAGCTTATGGCTTTGTTAGCTTGCAGTGTAACTTGGAGGACTGTTTGACTGAAGGAAAAATAACTCTAATTTATACATGTTTATTTTTATACGATAGTTTTATCACCTTTTATTATCTCCTGCTGGTTTTTTGACAAGTGGGAATAAAAGTGAAGTGGTGACATTGAATGTGTTAAAACTACGCAAATTTAAAAACTGGTAGGGAATTAATTAATGGAGAAAAGGCAACAGGATCTGGGAATTTTACTGAGGTAATTTGCTAGAAAGGAAAGAGCCCAGAGAAATGAGTGATGCAGTTGCTGATTCTGTAGGAGAAAAGGAGAAAAAACAGAAGTTGTTGACAACCACATAAAGCTGAGTGGTTCATGCAGGATGGGACATATTTTAACTAGTGGAGGGGGTGTCCAAGTATGTGGAAATGGAGCAAAAATCCTCTGCAAATGCTGCTGGCACAAAAGAGCAAAGGGAAAGAATGGCTGTGGATGGAAGTATAGAAGTGCATTTGAGGAAAGAGGATATTCAGTGCCTACCTCTTTATGAGATTAGACTGACACTATTAATTTTGATGATATTGTTGAGCCAGAAGAGAACCTAGGTCATTCTCTCATACTGTATTGACTCTGCAACACAGGGGTAAAAACTATCCAAAATGTAATTTTGGATCTGACCTCACTTCCATTAAATTCAATGGGGTTTTAGATATCGATATGAGACAGCATAGAATCCAGTATCCTTAAAAAAAAGAGACTCTGATTACAGACATAGTAAATTCACATTAAGCACGATAGAAATGCCTCTTATAGAGGGATGAAGAGATTAATGGAATGGAATCTTCATATAGATGAAGCTGAGGTTCTCCTTACCCATTCCAAACCTTTTTGGGTGGATTGTCACATCAGGTTGAGTAGCACAAAGCCCCAATACTTCATACAAAAAGGGAATTTACAACACACAATAAATTATACTGCAAATCTGCATTCGGAGACATTAGGGCCAGCAAGAGTCTACCAAAGCTCCTGGGCCTTGCATCATCTACCCTTAGTTTGGTGTAATCTAACTTTCATGATCTCCTCCAACCCTGCACAAATAAGCAATAGGCCAAGGTTTAGGCCATTTCTTATTCTAGATGAATTGGCTTTATTAGTTTAACCTTCTCACACTTGTCCAGTGCTAAATAGAAAGAAAGAGACAGAATTACAGGATTAAAATTTAGCAAAGAGAAAATGGTCTCCCTTTTGAAGTTTATTTGTGCTTCAGCAGTCTTGCAAAAGTCAATCGTCTCTGCTCCTCCATAGGCTTCCCTTATGAAATAAATGGAGAACCCACCTCCCTCTACCACATATACACAGTCACTCACTCTTGCTGCAAAAAAACACTGCTAGAGGCAATCCCTTAAATAAGCAAAACCAGGATTCTTGGGAGACTTTGTATTGATTTAATCTCAAATAGAATGTTCTGGGGGTGGCGGGATGCAAGGTAGAGGAGAATGGTAGTTTTAAAAATCATGGATCAACCTATCACATATGCTTTAGCATATTTCTCTAGAAAATTCCAAGGAAACTCACAATTGGGACCATGGTGAGATTTCACAATGGCTTACAACAAGCATCTATATTTACTGGCAAACAGAGGGAGAGAAGGGTGTCTTGGGTCAAGGTTGTGAACATGTATGTGTGCTGGCGGAAATTTCTGAATTTGCATACAAATACTTGTAGACCAATCACATGGTTATTTAACCTGGTCTAGCAGCAGGAGAAAAGGAGACAAAATTTTTAATAATAAATCTGTGATCAACACACTCACCTCAAGCATGAACATCTCACTGTAACTCCTGCCAGTGACGGTTCCTCTACCACCTGTACTGTGGTTTCTCCAGCCATAATCTCTAGTTTACCTCACCTTGTTTCTGCAGTGAAAGTCTTCTGTTTTGTCTGTACCCAGTGGACTTCAAGGTCAAAGTCAATTGTGTTGACTTTGGTAAACTTCATATTGTACACGCTCCCTACTTGTTCCCTATGTAAGCGGGAAAGAAAAGCTTGTTAAAGGCAATACGTTCCATGCTGAACTGCACTTGTGAGCTCTTTTGCTGTTTGCCACATGAAATTTGTTGGATGAAGAAGGGGAGGGTTTACTAATACTTCCCTTCTGTACCTCTGAGGTCCTCTGAGTCATACACATTCCCCGCTCTCTCAAAGAAAGATCAGGTGGGGCTGTTATGGTGTATAGGGACGTGAAAAGGTAAGTGAGTTTCTGGACAAGGTCATAGATGGAGAGTAGCTCTCAAGAGAGAGTCTATGTTATTGGGTGTTCTGATGGGACTGCCAGTGCAAATGAGTCCAGGTGGAAAAGGACACTCTTCATCAAGGAAGGCAATAGAAAACAATAGTGTCTTCTCAATGCAGCAAAACTCCTGTGAGTTATCAATGGGAAGTATCAAATACACAATTAACAATAAAAAGTTCAGGATACTCGCTATCTTAGGGAATTAGGAACAAGATATATTACTAGACTTCTGGTTCAAATTCAGCAAAGGCTAGTAGTGGAAAAAGTAGTTGTAGCCATCTGATTATTTGATGGCCTTCATAAAATGAGTTAGTCAGTCATCCATTTTCCAGATGATGGGATCTGCATCACAAAAATCACCAGCACATTTGGCACAAATTGTACCTTTGCTGACAGCCTCAGGAGACATACCAAGGACTGAATGGGATTAGAGATGAAATTATACTGACTGCTACAGGTGCACAATCGAGAGCACATGTGGGATATAGTTGGGAAATTTGCTATGTGTGTTCTGTGGATAAATAGTTCATTCTCTCTTGTTGTCAGTTCAGCACTATTCACAGGCATGCAGTTTCTCTAAAGTAAAATAAAAAATCAATTCAAAAGATCAGCAGAAACCAGGGGAGACACTTTAGAATGAGAGTAATATGACCGAATAACCTACGGCAGATTCAATAAGAGACTCTGTCAGCAGTGTTCTTTAACAGCTTCAGTAACATATGAGAACAATCTAGAAACCTTAGAATGAGTTGCAATCATCAGACATGGTGATAGGTACTGTTATTAATTCAAGTTTTATCTTAATGATTAAAGAGATTTCATGTATCCAAACGTGACTAATAAATATCAATCCTTTATTAATACAGCACATAACAGAAAGGTATATAAGTCACCAAGTCTTTGGATCCAAAGCTTGCAGTAGATAACAAGGATGGCAGACTGATTCCAGTGCTCTCTGGTTCTGCTGCTTGTGACTAGCTCAAGATTACTCAGAGCTAACTTGTTTATGATTTACAACCTCTTTCACATCAAGAGTAAAAATATGTTTGTCTGGTACATTGCATAATTTTTTTAAACACATGATCATACATTTGCTGCTTAATCATAACCTTTACCATTGTACATTTTCTTTTCTTTCAAGTTGGTACTTTCCTTGAAAAACTGCTTAATAAATCAAGTAATATGTTACTGGGCTAAAGAGTTTAGCAAGCCAGCATTGCCATATCCTACAGCAGAGGTTGGTAACCTTTGACCCGCGGCCTGCCAGGGTAAGCATCCTGGCGGGCCAGACCAGTTTGTTTATCTGTCATGTCTGCAGGTTTAGCCGATCGTGGCTCCCACTGGCCACAGTTCGCCGCTTGGTCTGCACCATTTCCCATAGCCCCCATTGGCCTGGAGCAGCAAACTGTGGCCAGTGGCAGCGGACGCGGCAGGTGAACAAACTGTCCCAAGGCATCTTGGGAGTTTGGTTCACTGGTATGCCTTAAGCCTACTACAAATTTGGCTTACTGGTCAACAAGACCTCACCTTATCACCATAAATTTTATTTGTGCTGATATTAATAAGCATTAAACCCCATGTACTTTTAGTCTAAGGATCTGCATAGGCCACATATAGTTTGTCTCCTTTTTTTTAAATCTTTAACCATAAGTCTCAGTTGGCAAAATAAACTTAGTACAATTAGCATCATTACCACCTGTATTAGAATTAAATCCTTAAAAGTAACCTCTAGACAAGCGTGTGTAAATAACACGTCAAAAGCTCCATTGTGCATATATGATTAAGATCCTTTTTTGCTTCTGTTATAGTAGGACCAATTTGTATAACATGGGTATCTTTCCAATATAATAATTTTACATTACGGAGTAGTATGCACATCAAAAATAAAGACCAAATCTTCAGTGTCATTCTGATGATCAGGGTTCGCTATTGACCACAGACCCATCATTGAAAACTTGAGTAAGAGTAACAACTGTTTGTCCAATAACAAAGCATGCCTGAGATATAAAGCAAAAATTAATAGTGACATCACATATTTGGGCCCTGCACATATATATTGCATAACTAATAAAAACACAATATTATCCATACAACGTTGAAGGCTACCCTCTCCGGTGGTCTTCTCTACTTAGTTAGCTTCACTGGGATACAGACAGTAACTGACAACTCACCTCTCATTAAACTGGTCAAGGCACATGGAAGTGGTAACATCAAAGACATCACACCTACACATGTATTGCTATCCCTTAACAGCAAAACAAGCCATGCGTGGAGCCCTCCAGGACTATGTACTGTTAGGATAAACCAGTGATTGCAGTAGTTTCAGTGCTGTTTTCAGGGTAAGATATAGAATAGACCTAGCTGCTAGTGGGTCAAATGTTGCTCTGTCAGGATCCAGTATTGGCAGGGATAAAGTAAATGATACATACAGGGAGCCAGAGACTGTGCATAACTTTTTTAAGTAACAGAAGCCCTGGTTTGGATGTGGTGTCACTGACCCCAAGTTTCTAATGGTCCTAAAAAACTAGCTTTTTACAGGATTCTACACAATAATTTATTTCCTTGCCTTTTTTAGAAACACAGGGTACGTCTACACTACAGGATTATTCCGATTTTACATAAACCAGTTTTGTAAAACAGATTGTATAAAGTCGAGTGCACGCAGCCACACAAAGTACAATAATTCAGTGGTGTGCGTCCATGTACCGAGACTAGCGTCAATTTCTGGAGCATTGCACTGTGGGTAGCTATCCCATAGCTATCCCATAGTTCCTCCAGTCGTCCCCGCTCATTGGAATTCTGGGTTGAGATCCCAATGCATGATGGTGCAAAAACAGTGTCGCGGGTGATTCTGGGTAAATGTCATCACTCATTCTTTCCTCCGTGAAAGCAACGGGCAGACAATCATTTCGTGCCCTTTTTCCGTGGATTGGTCTGGCAGATGCCATAACATGGCAACCATGGAACCCGTTTTGCCTTTTGTCACTGTCACTGGATGTGTACTGGATGCCGCTGACAGAGGCGGTACTGCAGCACTACACAGCAGCTTTCATTTGGCTTTTCAAGGTAGCAGAGATGGTTACCAGTCGTTCTGTACCATCTGCGTGCCATTGTAAATTGGCAATGAGATGATGGTTATCAATTGTTCCGTACCGTCTGCTGCTGTCATGGGTGCTCCTGGCTGACCTTCACTGAGGTTAGCCGGGGGCACAAAGACAAAAATGGGAATGACCCCCCGGGTCATTCCCTCCTTTAGGTTGTATATAAAAATAGAGTCAGTCCTGCCTAGAATATGGGGCAAGTGTACTAAAGGATAAGTGTATCAGAGAACCAGAGAGCACAGCCGCTCTGTGTCAGATCCCACAGAAATGATGAGCTGCGTGCCATTCTAGGGGATGTCCCTGCAACAACCCCACCCGTTGCTTCCCTCTTCCCCCAACCCTTCTGGGCTACTGTTGCAGGGTCCCCCCATTTGTGTGATGAAGTAATAAAGAATGCAGGAATAAGAAACACTGACTTTTTAGTGAGATAAAATGAGGGGAGGCAGCCTCCAGCTGCTAGGACATTAAATAGTGGGGGGAGAGGAGCCCAGCCAGGCATGATACAGGCAGTACAGAATCTTTTCTTTAGACATGAAAAGGGGGGGGGGCTGATGGAGTTCAGCCCAGTTGCTATGATGAGGACGGTTACCAGCCGTTCTGTACCATCTGCCTGGGAATAACCGGGAGTCATTCCTATTTTTACCCAGGCGCCCCGGCGACCTCACCTGAGGCCAGCCAGGAGCACTCACGGGCTGATGACGAGGACGGCTACCAGTCCTACTGCACTGTACCGTCTGCCACCAGGGAAGGGAGGGGGAGAGGATGCTGCTGTTCATTGCCCAGCACCGTGTCTACCAGCAGCATGCAGTAGACATACGGTGACATTGAAAAAAGTCAAGAAACGATTTTTTTCCCTTTTCTTTCACGGGGGGGGGGGGGAGTAAATTGACGAGATATACCCTGAACCACCCCGGACAATGTGTTTGACCCTACAGGCATTGGGAGCTCAGCCAAGAATGCAAATGCTTTTCGGAGAGACTGCGGGGACTGTGGGATAGCTGGAGTCCTCAGTCCCCCTCCCTTCCTCCATGAGCGTCCATTTGATTCTTTGGCTTTCCGTTACGCTTGTCACACAGCACTGTGCTGTGGACTCTGTATCATAGCCTGGAGATTTTTTTCAAATGCTTTGGCATTTTGTCTTCTGTAACGGAGCTCTGATAGAACAGATTTGTCTCCCCATACAGCGATCAGATCCAGTATCTCCTGTATGATCCATGCTGGAGCTCTTTTTGGATTTGGGACTGCATCGCCACCCAGGCTGATCAGAGCTCCACGCTGGGCAAACAGGAAATGCAATTCAAAAGTTTGCAGGGCTTTTCCTGTCTACCTAGCCAGTGCATCCGAGTTCAGAGTGCTTTCCAGAGTGGTCACAGTGGTGCACTGTGGGATACCACCTGGAGGCCAATACCGTCGATTTGCAGCCACACTAACCCTAATCCGATATGGTAATACTGATTTCAGCACTACTCCTCTTGTCGGGGAGGAGTACAGAAACTGGTTTAAAGAGCCCTTTGTATTGATATAAAGGGCCTCGTTGTGTGGACGGGTGCAGCGTTAAATCGATTTAACGCTGCTAAAATTGATATAAACACGTAGCGTAGACCAGGCCACATTGTGGACAATACCATTTAAGGCGTTGTTCATCCTAAATTATTATGTGACAAGTTGCTGCCCTTTCATTATATGAATTGTCCCATTGACATTCACCCATGTTTGATTAAATGGTGCCACAGTATTATGCATGTCCTCAATTATATATTTTCTCTCTGCGTCCAATCCTTTGACACCTCCCTCCCCCTAACCATCTTATAAATTGCAAAGCATTAACTGCCTATTCATGCTCAAAATAGTTAATATGACGCTTCATATGTTACACATCTGCCTTTTTCCATACTGACGTTCCTGAATCAAATAAGCCTGAAATACAGCTAATAATATTATCTAGACTTTGCCACTTTCTACTCCTATAAAATCTGGCTTTGGGCACTGTCTCGTATTCTTCTGTGAGGTCTCAGGCTCACTTCTGGTAAATTATTATCATGTCAATTAGTAAAGAAGCATACTGTACTGCCACATCCATCTCCACACTATGTTCAAATTCAGACATATTCCAGTGTGAAATGTTTAGCACAGCCGGGATATGCATAAATTGTACATTATTAATTAAAATGCCTGACATGGATTTTTGCATTACTGTTGTAGCCACATTGGGCCCAGGATATTAGAGATGTCTGATTATGACTAGGATTAGAGATTATAGATGTAACAGTTAAACTACCACTGTGGGTGGCATATGCAGGTCTCTCTGTGTTATGTGAGACGCATCCACACAATATATATACTACCTGTGTGGCCCTGAGGATGTCACATGGGCTGCAGTTGTGTGCTGAATGGGTCTCAAGCAGCCCACGGGCAGTGGGTTGAGAACCACTGAGTAGGAGTGTGTTCAAGCACCACCAGAGAAATGTAATCAAAAGAACATTTGCGGTTCCCCTGAAATGGGATAAATTAGACATAGGTCTTTCATTTTAAGCTGCATCAGGTAACATTACTTCATGTTAGATAATTTTATTAAAATTTTATATTACTATTTTCCCAGTCAATAACCCTTTTCTAAAGAGCATCTCAAGCTTCATGACGCTTCCCCCCACCCTGGGTTTGTCCTGTTTTACTGGTAATTTATACCACAGTACAATTGGTTGGGGTCTTACATTTGAATAAAAATTAACCCCTAAGGTGACATGTCCACCCCTATAACCTACCATAGAGGATTAGGGATCACTCAAGTGATCCAGAGTACTCCTTTCCTCTCTGGAACTCCAGTGCCTTACTCAGGTTTCTTTCCACAGTTGTGCATTCAGGTTTAGATTTACTATTTCATATTTAAACACTACAAATTACTTTGTTCTCAGGCTCTATTCTGATAACCATTTGGAACAATCCCTGCACCTGGGGTGTGGTAGTATATCTGGTTAAAGTACTGCTGTTAGCCCATCCTATACTGTTCATGAAGACATAGGTTGGGAGATATGTCTGCTGGTGACATTCTTCATTATGTTTCTCCCTGCCATGATGAGATTATATTGTTGGGGTTTATACAGCTCATTTGCCTTGCCCCACACCACTGTTATAGGTTGGGTTTCCTTCATCAGTGTTAGCTGTGAGTCCACAAAGAGCTCTGTTGTTTCTCCCTTATAACAATTAACTGATTTTGATTTTTTTTGTCAAATGGGGAAAAATGCCCTTTGCTTGGTAGCACCAGAGTGCACTGCTCACATGGAGGAGAAGCCTCCACATGAATCCACCTCTGGAGAAACACTATGTCTTTTCAACAGTTTAAATTGACTGGCATATTAGAATTTTTGACCTTCTTTTTGTTTCCTATAATTCTAATTTTAGACCCAGACAAGCTCAGTTTATCCACAATATAGTATGGATCAAGCCATTTGTGACAGAAAATATGTTCTGGTACAGCATGAGATAGAAGCATGACCTGGTCTCCTACCTCTCAATCATTTTCCATTACCTTTTTGTGAAAGTACATTTTTGTTTATATTTTTTCCTCCAGCTTGTTTTCCACATATAAATGCACCTGTTTCAGATGCTCATTGAAATTTTTGTACTCCTTCAATCTGTGCACTGCTAGTTTCCCACAATAAGTATTCTGGCATCCACTTCTCTCTTCCTGTAATTATTTCAAAGCAGAATGATTTTTTGCAGTGGCAAGAGTGGCCCAGATGGCCATAAGAATCAATGGAATGACATTATCCCATTTTTCCATGTCTCAAAACAAATATCCTTAAAAATATTTTAATGGTTCTTTTTATAATTTGCATCTGTCAAGTGGACTGAGGACAGTAAGGAATGTGGAATTTCTGCTTCATCCCAAATGCTAACATACAATTTTTCAAAACTTGTCCTGTGGGCTGTGTCCCTTGATCTGTTTTTAATTTACCTGGTAATCCTCATCAAGAGAATATCTGTTCCACTAGCCCATGAGCTAGTTGCTGTAGCTATATTTGCTTTTTTTAGAAAATCTCTGTCAATTTAGTGATGTGATGCACTACGACCAACAAGTATTAGTTCCATTACTATTAGTCAATATAGGTCCCATAAAATCAATATGCACAGTGCACCATGATCCTTTGTTTCACTGTTGTCAGAGAGGGGCATTGTTTTTACTTCTTGATGAATTATTCTGAGCACAGATTAAGCAATTGTCACAGTACTGCAATTGTCATCTGTGATGCTTGACCACTAACCTAAAGTTTCCAATCTTTGCATAGTTTTGTGCTGAGGGAACATTATGCACTGAATAAATTAAATATTGTTGAACTGGTATGGCACTTCCCACACAGGTGCACCATTTCCTTTATAAAATAAGCAAGCTACTTGCTGCGATCAGTTGTATCTCATCAGGTTTCAGTGGTGAATGCTGTGCCAATGTCTTTTCATTCTGTTTCTGTTTTATGGCTTCCAGCAACCCTGTATCCACTTTCAGCAATGTCTGCAAATTATGTACCATTTGTGTGGCCTGTAGAGACAGGCTTTCTCACTATTTTGTGTGAGAATGTCCAGAACACCCTGCCTTGAGCTCTCTGCGTGGCCAAAGAGTCAGTTGCAAAATTTTAAAATGAAATGGGTCCTTTTCCCTGTGCCCCTTTTCTTCCAGAACACTGGGATGAGAAGAAAGGAAAAATGCCATGTTAGCAATATAGGAAAAGAGGGGATCATAGACCAAAGGTGACCCATCTGAGGAACAAAATTATTAGCGTGCCAGAAAAGCAAACACCATTATATGGGGGCATTACACTCCCATGATTAGTCTGAGGCCAACCATGCAGAGAAGGAGAAGGAAGAAAACCATTCCCAGGGCATAGGCAACTGCAGCTAGTTCAGTATATTGAGCTGAATGAGGAAGACTGGAGATGGAAAGGGACTGGGGTGGATCAGTGGGGGAAGGGCCATACATGGTTTGCTATTTTGGCAAGAGCTGGATCCATCCATGAAAATACACAAAAAAAGAAGATACATTAGAGGCAAAGATGGAAAGAGGTGAGGTAGTAAGGATAGAGAGACAAGCAAAGGAAATATATGAGGGATATCCTCATGTATAAGAGCAGAGAATAAGGGCGAGGGTATCTCTGAAGAGAGAACAGTGAAGTCCTTTGCCTAGAACAGTAATGGAGTGAGCTAACTGGGCATTAGAAAACCATCTCTCCTAGATGGGAGCAGTAAGAAGGAAACTGGTGGGTGGGTGTAATGTGTGCAGTATTAGAAGACAGAGGTCAATTAAGAAGGTAAAATGTTTTATAGCCCCAAAGGTGACCAATAAATAGTGCTTGCACAGGGATTACTAACTTTCCACTGCTGAAAGAAGCCTACAGGCATAGGCTAGGGAAATCAGAATAACCCTTCAACAACATACAAACTTGCATTTTGTTATGTATTGTTCCCCAATGCATCCACAATTACTTCTGTGCAATGATTTATACATAAATTGTTCTTTGGAAACATTAATTTTCTCTCTGACATTATATGGTTCAAAGTAAATTAGCCCAAGAATATGGTGTTGGTAGTAAGTTATTATACTTTCAGGTACTAACAATGATGACCTGGGATGGTCTAAGTCGTCATTCCCATTCCATGGCTCCAATAAATATTTTTTATTATAATTAACTGAAGCATGCATGGAACAGGTTTTGTGGACTAAGTTCCTTAGTTTCTTTAATGCAAGAATAAAAATAAAAAACAGCAAGGAAATTCGTATTAAAATTCATCACTACATTTGCAGTCTTTTTAAAATATTGAAAGTGAACAGGCCTGAAGGAATGGGAACAGGGTCAGGAATCAGGAGATTCTGGATTCTTAGTCCAGCTCAGTCACTGATTGACCATGTGACCTTGGGCAAGGAAAGTTTCTGTCTGTTTCCCTGTTTGTGAAATACGGATATTAGTGCCTATCAATTCAGGTTGCTGAGAGGATTAGTTAGTTTAACTGTACAGTGCTTTGAATACATGAAGTGCTATAACAATACTCATTTGTAGTGTTATTGGTGATGTGTACTAGTATTGGTGACATTGATTTTATTTATTTTTAACCTGCCTATCTCAAGTATTGGGGTCCTAAATCCATATAAATTCAGGGCACTTGTATTTAGTTTCCCAAATATGGATTTAGGAACCTACATTCAGGCAATCTGATCTGAAAATTTAACTTTTTGCAGTGGTATGACATGTTTTTTTTGTTTCTTATGTGTTTCTCATTCACATTTTATTTGGCCTTTTTAAAGTGAACATGGCTAAATGTTTGTCAGTGCTGTGACTTGTATGCAAATACTCTTTTTTTTTAGAGTTTCCATTACAAGTCAAGATTTTTGAATCTTTAGCTAGTCCTCCAATAAGCAGTATTTCTCTTTTTTTCTCTCTCTCTCCAGAATTGGCTCTATACGCATCTAGCTAGAGTTTCTAAAAAAGTTTCTTAAAAAAAGCGACATGAAAAGATTCTGAATTGTTCTTAGCATTTTGGGGGAAATTTTTAATTGAGTTATCATTTCAAAACTTTGGTGAAAATATTCATTGAACATTCTTTTGTTTTTTTGTTTAAACTTGAAATTTATCATCGAATTCAAATTTCAGTTAAAATATCCAAAGTTCCAAAAAATCTATATCCAGTGTAGTGTCTTGTCTTTTTTTTTAATGGCTTTAAACTTTAGATTTAAATAATAGTTTAATACTTTCAAGTGATATCACTGTGAAATAAACGCTATATTTGATATCCCATAATTTTCAGTGAAGAAGTTTCATATTAAAGTTTAATATGCTATAGCTTCCTTTTTTTAAGCTAATACTGTGACTCTTGCAGGGTTTTTTGGGAGGGTTTATTTGTTTGTTTGTTTTATTTTTTTATTGTCAACATTTTCTCCCTTATTTTATTTTTTGCCAGGAGTCAGCAAGGTACTAGCATAAGAGCCATGGACATAAAACTCTTCATTGTCATACTGGTACATGTGGAGAATAGGAGTGAGAACTTCCCATCACAGCACTGCATGTCTGCTATCCCTCTAAACAGGAGGGACTGTCCCTAGGCTTTATTAATACTTATTCATTTATTACCTCCCTCAGCAAAGATGACTACTAGTGTTAAGGGTACTTGGGAATGGACAAACTGGTATCTGTAGCTATTTAAATGTTGGAGATGTGTTTTGATCCTGGGCCTAAATTTTCAAAGTGACTTTGTCTCAAGTTGAGTAACTAATCATTATTCATGTTTGAAAGTCAGTACCCTATTTTTCTGTGTATTGTAACTTTAAATATAAGGAGTCTCTCTTCCTGTCTTCATCACCTTTGAGAAATGTCCTGAAGACCCATGCATCTTATATAACTTGAGGGAAAAATATTTCTTTTTTCCTGATAGTGTAATAATCATTTTAAAAATGGACAGGAGTACCGTAGATCAAGGTAACATTCCTCCATTCTGGGTTTTATCTTTGATACATTGTTTCAGATTATTTTACACTTGCAATTTCTCTCTGACATATTTGTATATCATCAGAAAACAGGCCCAGGGCCATAATCTTGTACATAGTCGTAGTGACAGACAGTGGAACTATATAATTAAGAAAAGCATCTTCAACTTTCTGCCAGCTCTGTGTTGCTTGTTGCACTCCCCTGTCAAAGCTGCTCAATACTTCTGCAATTATTAGGTTTTTTTTTTTTCAATGCAATTTAAATTACCATATATAAAGTCTCATCTATGTTACACACAAGACTGTTCTGATATTCTGTATTGTATTCTCCAGAAAATGTCAGGTTCCCTTTTAGCCTAAGGGTTAACAAAGGGTATTGCTTGATATTTACTGGTATTGATTACAATGACTCACTAATATACTGGTGATGTAGGATAATTTCATATTTCCTGCACTACAAATTTTCATGTACTGCATAATTGCATGTGACTATGGAAATGTGTTATACTCATGTAGAGATCAAGTGAGGATATAAAGTAGATATAAAGTGCATTATTTTATTCTAGGATCAATGTTCTCTTCCCATCACAATATGACATGCAAAAATGTTTTAGCATGAGGACAGCTTGAACTTACATTCTATTGCAAACCCAAAAGACCAATGTTCTTTGCATTTGATTTCCTTAGAGTGACCATTGTCAGTAAACCTTATTAAATGGCACTGAGCCTGTTGCCAGTGTTTTGTCTGACCTTCAAGCAGATGTTCAGGGGCCTGGGCAGGGAAGGAAAGATCGTTCTCCAACTCTTTGGGCTTTGTACAAAGTTCTGGTACAATTGCATTGGTAAAGCACTGGTTTTGGTCTCTCCTTGCACTGCTGGAGGCCTCAAAGGGGCAGGGAGTAGGCTCTCATCCTGCTACTCCTCTGCACCAGTCAATAGAGTTGGCTGGTTGTACATAAGAAAACATGATGCTGTATTCCTCCATCTCCTCTTTAGTGCTCCATCCCCCCACCCCTTTCACACCACTCTTTCTTTTTTCCACTAAGGTCTGGTCCACACTACAGGGTTAGGTTGAACTTAGCCATGTTAGGTCAATTTAAAAATGACTGCGTCCACACAACAAACCCCGTTCGGTCAACCTAAAGGGCTCTTAAAATTGACTGCTGTACTCCTCCCGGTGAGGGGAGTAGCACTAAAATCAACTTTGCTGGGTCGAATTTGGGGTAGTGTAGATCCCGTTTCAGGCAACTGCTCCTCCTCCTGTCTGGTGAAGTGGCAAGGGAGGCCATGAACGATTTGGCCTCCAGAAAGCCAAATAAAGTGAGAGGAGGGGGAAGCTTTCCTGCTTTGAGAAGATGTGCTTCTTCCATTTGTTCCCTTAACTCCTGCATGTGTGTTATCTTTTCCAGTTTGCTGCAATTTTGATCCAAGCTTCTAGTGACAAGCATTTCAGTAGCCAAGTATTAGAGGGGTAGCTGGGTTAGTCTGTATCCACAAAAACAATGAGTAGTCTGGTGGGACCTTAAAGAGTAACAGATTTATTTGGGCACAAGCTTTCATGGGTAAACCCCCCACTTTTTCAGAAGCATGGAGTGAAAATTAGAGTAGCAAATTCATTCTTCCCATTGCTATTTCATTACTAGCACCTACCAAGGCTTGGAAGATATTTAAGTATAATATAAGTTTGGATAGATTTAGGTTTTATGAATTTTATATATAATATATTTTCCAAATATTTTATTGACTTAAATATTCATATTTCCAGCATATTAAAATATGCACAGATGCTAATTGTTTAAAATGCAATGGCTTTTTATTGATCACAGATTCAAGCATACAAAATATTTGATCATGATATTTCATAAAATTAATATCTTATTAATTGATTGTAAGATGGAAATGATATCGAATAAGCACCAGCTGTCCAAAACTGCGACATCTCCCATGTGTTTAAATTTTTCTCTGATTATGTTTATTATTGACTGGTGGGTTTTGGGGGGGGGGGTGTTCGTTTGTTTTTGTTTTTTTCCTTATTATTTGTGGGTGAAAGAAGAAATAACCAACAACCAGGATTAGGGGTCTGATCCTGCAAGATACTGATTATTCCCCCTGAGCTGAGGGTGCAGATCACATTTTAGGATCAAACTCATACTGATTAAAATTTAATCCTCCCACCCCTAGGTATATTTGAATATTTAAAATCGTTTCAGACTCTGTATGAATTATTTCCTAGAGGATTTTTATTTAGATTAGTGAACCTCAAAATGTTCATATCAAATAAGAACTTAATAGCTTAGATGTTTATGCTTATCCGAACAATTTGAACCTTTTGAGTCAATAAAAGTAGACTAGAAGTCATGGGAGAAGTATTTTCTTCTGATATTTCTGAGCTTTTTGAAGTCCAGAGGCACACAAATATAGAGAGAACTTTTAAACCAAACTTTAGAAATAAGTTTGTCCCAGATCTGGATCAAGTTATAGGCAATATCTGAGGAGGTTTTAATTGTATCTGTTCTGATTTGCCCATTCCTACGTACAACCTACACAGTCTCCTTTCACAACACTGTCTAACTATATGAAAGTTTAAAACGGTAAGCAAAATCAAAAGCTGTAAGAACTTTGTAAGAGATAAGAAGCACTTATAGTGACTTTCAGTGGAGTAGCACCTAATTTCCACTGGTATAAGTTATATCAGGATGAAGTCCATGCATACATAAACTGAACTATACCTTTTTGTGTCTTCTGTCATTTCGTATGACCAAACATAGCCAAGCTTTTTGGGCATTTCTGTAGAGTGAACTGACCAAAGTACTGCCTTTACCTGCATCTGTACCTGTATATATACTTTCAAGAATACAGGAGCACCTAAGAAGCCATACTGAAAGAAAATGAGGAAAACACAATCAAGTAGGAATAAAATATAAAATGTTGAGACTATATTTTTAAATCTATTGTTCAGTTTGGAAAGCAATTTATTTTCACAATACCAAGAGAATTGTTTATGCTCTGCTGTTTCACTTTCTCAGCTGCCTGGATTCCCCATCTGTAATCAAGCTATTTAAAATCTTGACCTTGAAATGAAATAAAATAAAACCAGAAAATGGAAAAGTGAGCAAACATAAACATACACTGCATGTATCCACACAGGAGATAAGTCAGCACATGGGTATCCAGCACAGCAAACTAGTTCAACAGCAGGGTTTTCTTCTGTGTTCTCAAATGGATTTCACTCAGAAGGATTTTATTATATCAAAGTTATTCTCTTTAGCTGCAGTAATGTATGATTTTTGTATTGGGTTAGTATTAAATTTATCTCCATATTTCATTTCCCAGCCAAGTTCCTGGTAGATAATTAAATATTTGCCTATTATGTTATAGACCTCTTCATAGGTTACATAATTAAGTCATTTACATGTACTGCAAAAATAATTGTTCAAGTGCCAAATTCACATTTTCCCTGCAAAACCTTAATCTTCTCCCATCCATGAAATGAGGTGTGGATGAAATGCATGAGTATTACACACAGCAGGATGCATTGCTTGGTAGCCCATTACAGTCCAGCTTTATGGAGGGTTTACCCCATTAATTCCTGTGTTTTGGTGCCCTCACTGTGGACATCTTTGCTCCTGCTTACTGCTATATGCCTTGGCTCAGCAAAGCACTTAAGTATGTTCTTAACTTTAAGCAAGTGCTTACTTCTCATTTACTGCACAATCCTTACCTTTTCAAAAGATATATAGAGCTACACTTTTTATGAGAATGGGGAAGAAAAGTGAGACAAGTTAAAGTGAAAGGCATTATAGGAGAATTTCATCTTTGGGACAATAATTCCTATTTATTATTATTTACATTTATTTATTTCTATTGTGGTAGTGCCTAGAAGCCTCAATCATAGGTCAGGGCCTCATTGTCCCTGGTGTTGTACATAACAAAAACATAGCTAAAAGACGGCCCTTGCCCCAAAGGGTTTACAGTCTAAGGAAGTAATTACAAAGGCCTGGTCTACACTAGTCTGTTATTTCGGAATTAGCTGAGCTAATTCGAAAAAAAAATGATTCCATCCACACGACAAAACTGTTTTTTTTTTATTTATAGGGCTCTTTAATCTGATTTCTGTACTCCACCTCAGCTAGTGGAGTAGCTCTTAAATTGAGTTCACAATCCCGGGTTAAAGATACTGTGGACGCAATTTGATGTTATTGGCCTCCGGGAGCTATCCCAGAATACTCTCTTGTGACCACTCTGGACAACACTGTCAACTCCGATGCACTTAGCAAGTGGGCAGGAAAAGCCCCAGGAACTTTTGAATTTCATTTCCTGTTTGGTCACCATCAGTACAGGTGACCATCAGCACAGTCCACCATCACAGGCAATCACGCAGTCCCGGAATTGCAGACAAGCTCCAGCATGACTCAAACGGGAGATACTGGATCTCATCGCGTGTTGGGGAGACAAGTCTGTTATGGCAGAACTACATTCCAAAAAAAAGGAACCAGGGCCATGACGGAAAGAGGCTACTTCAGGGACACAGAGTAGCGTCATACAAAAATCAAGGGGCTCAGGCAAGCGTACCAAAAAGCCACGGATGCAAATGGGCGCTCTGGGTCGCAGCCCCATACAGTCCACTTCTACCATGAGCTGCATGCAATTATGGGGGGTGACGCCACCACTACCCCACCACTGTCCATGGACATGTGCAAGGGGGGAGTTGCACGGAGTGAGGAGGAAGAGTCATTGGAGGACGAAAAGGAGGAGGAGGAGGAAGACAGTGCATAGGTGGCAAATGGGGAATCCATTTCCCCCCCTAGTCAGGAACTATTCTTATCGCTGGAGCCAATAACCTCCCCCCACTCCCAAGGCGGGCTCCTGGACTATGACCTTGGAGAAGGTACTCCTGGTGAGTGAGAGCCTGATCGGAGCCAATAGCCTCCCCCCACTCCCAAGGCGGGCTCCTGGACCATGACCCTGGAGAAGGTACTCCTGGTGAGTGAGAGCCTGATCGGAGCCATGCAGTGGGGAGTGAAGGGGAAAACTCAGCCATTCTGGGCTGTTCACATATAGTTTAAAGGGGTCATCCCTGCTCAGAGTCTCATCAGAGCCATGTGGTGGGTGCGAGGGGAGGATGTTGTGTGAAGCGATCATTCCAGAGAGCCCACAGGCAATCCTTTTATATGGCAAACACACCAGGTATTGCTTACTGTGGGAAAGGGGGCCCAGCAGTTTGAAAACATTGCAATGAATGTAGAAGAAGCAGAACCCTGCATTCCCCTAAGCTGCCTGCAAACTGAATTCTGTTTCCTGGCCATGTGTGATGGCTTATTCACACCAAAGTGTCCCCTTTGTTCTATGAAATGTATCTTTTAAAATACTATCCTCCCTTTTTCTCCTCCCACAGGTGCAAATGTTTCAACACGGCCCCTATCTACTCCATCCCAGAGACTGGTCCAGATTAGAAGGCAGAAAAAACGAACTCGGGACAATATGTTTGCTGAGCTCATGCAGTCCTCCCGCACTGATAGGGCCCAGCTGAATGCATGGAGGCAAACAATTGCGGAGTCCCTTAAAGCATAACAGGAAGACAAAGAGAGGAGGGAGGTGCGCAATGAGAGCAGGCAGGATGCTATGGTCATGCTCATGGGGGAGCAAACTGACGTGCTCTGCTGTATGATGGCTCTAATGCAGAACAGGCAGAAAGACCGCAGACTGCTGCTGCAGCCCCTGTATAACTGCCCTCCCTCCTCCCTAAGTTCCATAGCCTCCTCAACCAGATGCCCAAGAACACGAAGGGGGAAGCTATGGGGCCCCACACACTCAACCCCAGAGGATCGCCTAAGCAGCAGAAAACTGGCATATATGAACTTTTGATTTGGTTTCAGGACTTGTTCTTCCCTCCTCCTCCACCCCCAACCCAATACCCCCTGCCCCTCCACCCCCTGGTCTACCTTTGGATTTCGCTCAATGTGTTGTGCAACAAATAATAAAGAACAGTTTATAAACAATTTTGAATATATTTCCTTTCATATGTATATATAGGGGGCAGGTAACTTCAAGAGAAACAAACACAAATGTAACACCATATCTTGGCCATTCATCAAACTGGCTTTCAAAGCTTCTCTGATGCACAGCGCACCCTGCTGCAGTCTTCTAATCACCTTGTTGTCTGGCTGTGCAAAATTGGCCGGCAGGTGAGTTGCCTCAACCTCCCCCCCTGCCATAAATGTCTCCCCATTACTCTCACAGAGATTGTAGAGCACACAACAAGCAGCAATTACAATTGAAATATTGGTTGTGCTGAGATCTAACCGAGTCAATAAACTGTGCCAGCACACTTTCAAACATCCAAAAGCACATTCTACCACCATTCTGCACTTGCCCAGCCTATAGTTGAACTGCTCCTTACTCCTGTCCAGGATGCCTATGTACGGTTTCATGAGCCATGACATTAAGGAGTAGGCTGGGTGCCCGAGGATAACTATAGGCATTTCAACATCCCCAACAATAATTTTCTGGTCTGGGAAGTAAGTCCCTTTCTGCAGCTGTTCAAACAGACCAGAGTTCCTGACGATGCGAGCGTCCTGCACCATTTCTGGCCATCCCACATTGATGTCAGTGAAACATCCCTTGTGATCCACCAGTGCTTGCAGCACCATGGAAAAGTACCCCTTGCAGTTTATGTACTTGCTGCCCTGGTGTGCCAGGGCCAAGATAGGGATATGCGTTCTGTCTATCACCCCACCGCAATTAGAGAACCCCAGTGCATTAAAGCCATCCACAATGGTCTGCACATTTCCCAGAGTCATTATCCTTGATAGCAGCTGGTCAATCTTTGTGTTGGCTACATGCAGCGCTGCAGCCCCTACCGTAGAGTTGCCTACTCCAAACTGATTCCCGACTGACCAGTAGCTGTCGGGTGTTGTAAGCTTCTCCAGTGCTATAGCCACTCACTTCTCAACTGTAAGGGCTGCTCTCATTTTGGTGTCTTTGTGCTTCAAGGCAGGGGACAGCAAGTCACAAAGCTCCATGAAAATGGCCCTATGCATACCAGAGTTTCACAGCCACTGGAAATCATCCCAGACTTCCAACATTATGTGGTCCCACCAATTTGTGCTTGTTTCCTGGGCTCAGAATTGGTGTTCCACGGCATGAACCTGGCCCAGTGCCACCAGGATCTCCCAATTGCCCCATGCCGTGCTTCTAGGAACATCTGTGTCCATGTCCTCATCAGTACAGTAATCGCACTGTCGTCGCTTCCTTGCCTGGTTTTGCAGATACTGCACATACTGCTGGATAATGCGTGAGGTATTTACAATGGTCAAAACTGCAGCGGAGATCTGAGCAGGCTCCATGATTGCCACACTATAGTGCCTGCATAGCTAATCCTGGAAAAAGGGCACAAAAGGTAGGAGGTCTGTTTGGTTCAAGATGGCTGATAAAAGCTGGTAAATGGTTGTCTTCTGCAGTTTTCATGGAGTTGGGAAGCTCGCTAGAGCTGCAAGAATGGGAGAGCAGAGTTTGCGGCGGAAGCTGTGTGGCTCAGTTCACGATGGCCAAAAAATGGCGGGGAATTGTTGCCTTCTGTAGCTTGCACGCGAGCCCAGGACAGACAACATGGAAAAATTAGCTAGCAATGCAAGAGCGGGAGAGCAGAGTTTTCGGTGGAAGCTGTGCTGCTCGAATCATGGTAGCCGAAAAAAGGCAGGAAAATGGTTAGATAAAAGAGTAGATAGAAAGATGAGAAGACATGCGAGGTGGATTCATAGTACCAGGAAACAGGTGATGCACTGTACTGCACCATCTGCTGGCAGTATGGCTTCTGCCGTAGCTTTCACAGATTGAGGAGTGAGTGATGGCACACACCCAGAAACACCCACGAGAATGTTTTTGCCCCATCATGCACTGGGAGCTTAACCACAATTCCAGTAGTGGCAGGGATGTCAGGAACTGTGGGATAGCTTCCCACAGTGCACTACTCTGAGATTCGATGCTAGCCTCGGTACTGTGGACACGCTCCGCCAGATTCACGCGCTTTAGTGGGGACACACAACACCAAATGTATAAAATTGCTTCCGAAAATTCGAATAGAATAAATTCAAATTAATTTTGTACTGTAGATATAATCTTAGTGAGTAATTTCTTACTGTATCTCTTTTCTGCATAGATGTACTTGTGACGATATATCCCATAAGGATTTATGGAAATATGCTTATGAATATATATGACATAACTGGAATATGTTCTGTGCTACATATGCCACGTAACATATCTATGGAAACGTTATGATCTACTGAATCTATTAATCCTATTTGTATGCATGTATCATTTTTGTACTCAAAGTTATGAATATCGGCCATGCACTGGCTTGATTTAGACTCATAGACTTTAAGGTCAGAAGGGACCATTATGATCATCTAGTCTGACCTCCTGCACAATGCAGGTGGCCACGAAATCCTCACCCATCCACTTCTACAACAAACCTTAACCTATGTCTGAGTTATTGAAGTCCTCACACTTGGTTTTGAAGACTCAAGCTGCAAGAGAATCCTCCAGCAAGTGACCGTGCCCCATGCTGCAGAGGAAGGTGAAAATCTCCAGGGCCTCTGCCAATCTGCGCTGGAGAAAATTCCTTCCGCACCCAAATATGGCGATCTAGTTAAACCCTGAGCCTGTGGGCAAGATTACCAGCCAGCACCCAGGAAAGAATTCTCCATAGCAACTCAGATCCCATTCCATCTAACATCCCATCCCAGACCACGGGGCATACTTACCTGCTGATACCAATGATTAATTGCTAAATTAATTGCAAAATTAGGCCATTCCATGATACCACCCCTCCATAAATTATCAAGCTTAGTCTTAATGCCAGATATGTCTTTTGCCCCAACTACTCCTTGGAAGCCTGTTCCAGAGCTTCATCCTCTAATGTTAGAAACCTTCATCTAATTTCAAGTCTAAACTTCCTAGTGTCCAGTTTATATCCATTTGTTCTTCTCTCCACATTCGGTACTAAGCTTAAATTTCCTCTCCTCCCTGATATAATCCCTCTGATATATTATAAAGAGCAATCATATCTCCCTCACTTCTTGTAGTTAGGCTACACAAGCCAAGCTTTTGAGTCTCCTTTTGTAAGACAGGTTTTCCATTCCTCGATCTCTAATAGCCCGTCTCTGAACCTGTTCCAGTTTGATTTCATCCTTAAACATTCGAGACCAGAACTGCACACAGTATCCAATGAGGTCTCACCAGTGCCTTGTATTACAACGATACTACCACCCCCTTATCTTTGCTGAAATACCTCACCTGGTTTATCCTAAAACTGCATTAGCTTTTTTAACGGCATATCACATTGGCGGCTCATAGTCATCCTGTGATCAACCAGTACTCCGAGGTCCTTCTCCTCCTCTGTTAATTCCAACTGATATGTCCCCAATTTATAACTAATTCTTGTTATTAATCCTCATCATTGATATACAATGCTACTCCACCACCTTTGCCTTTATTTCTGTCTTTCCTAAACAGCACATAGCCTTCAATACCTGTACTCCAGTCATGACTACTATTCCACCATGTTTCTGTTATCCCTATAATATCTGGTTTCACTTCCTGCACCAGTAGCTCTAGTTCCTCCATTTTGTTACCTAGGCTCCTCACAATAGTGTATAGACATCTTAATTTTTGCCATTTGGCTTCACTGACATTCTTTGCCTGGTTTGGCACATACATTCTACCACCAGTATCACCTATTAGATTGGTATCTACACTACGTTTCCTCCTTATGACCATTCTTCTGCCCACGGCTGTATCCTCTCTTACTTTGTTTTCTTCCCTCTCAATGTTAAATTCCAGCGTGGAGATTACCTGTACATCTCCCAACCATCTGTCCCAAATTCCTAGTTTAAAGCTCTCTTAATCAGTTGAGCCAGCCTCCATCCTAGAAATCTATTTCCCTCCTTATTCAGGTGAAGTCCATTCCAAGAGAACAGTCCTCTGTCCATGAATGCTTCCCAGTGGCCGTACATCCCAAAGCCCTCCTTATAGCACCACTGCCTGATCCATCTGTTGATCACCATAATCTTGTCACATCTTTGTTACCCTTCTGTAGGAACAGGCAGAATCCCACTGAATAAATAACCTTAGCAGAGCATTTGATCAGTTCCTGGAGAAAGGAGTTTGCATAGTTAATCAGGAAGCACATAAGGAACAATGCATCTTGGAATGCTCCAATCCACATAAGAAGTCTTCCTGGAGACATTCAAGATACCATGTGGAAAATAGCTTCTGCCTGTAAAAACTGAGAGTCATGCATGAACATGTGACTTGCCCAGGTGACTCCAGAACGCCATCTTGGAGCTGGACTTTGCATAGGAGAGAGGAGGGTGTCTCCACCCACAAGAGAAAATCTATTTAAGCCCAGGAGAGACCCCTCCATTTTGTCTTCAGCTGACTAAAAAGAGAGCCTCTCCACCCCCAAAGATACCTGAAAGAAACTGGAACAAAGGACAGTGACTTCAAGGGGTATGAGTGATTGCTGGACACAGACTAAAAGGAGATGAGACTGTAAAAGGAAGCATTCTGGAACTGGTGAGGATCTTATCTGTATTCAGTTACCTACTGTATTAGACATTGATTTGCGTGTTTTATTTTACTTAGTAATTCACTTTGTTCTCACTGTTATTACTTGGAACCACTTAAATCCTACTTTCTGTCTTTAATAAAATCACTTGTTACTTATTAATTAACTCAGAGTATGTATTAATACCTGAGGAGGCAAACAGCTGTGCATATATCTCTATCAGTGTTATAGAGGGTGAACAATTTATGAGTTTACCCTGTATAACATGTACACAAGGTAAAACAGATTTATTTGGCTTTAGACCTCACTGGGAGTTGGGCATCTGAATGTTAAAGACGAGAACACTTCTGCTAGCTGCTTTCAGTTAAGTCTGCAGCTTTGGGGCAAGTAATTCAGACCCTGGGTCTGTGTTGGAGCAGACGGGAATCTCTGGCTCAGCAATACAGGGTGCTGGGGTCATGAGCTGGCAGGGAAAGCAGGGGCAGAAGTTGTCTTGGCACATCAAGTGGCAGCTTCCAAGGGAATTTCTGTGATCTAACCTGTCACCGGACTGTCAAGGGTGAATCCCTATTCTGGCACTTTGAGTGCAAAAGTGGAGACCCTGCAAGGATTATAAAACTTAACACTGGCCACTCCAGGCCTGTATTAAACTCCCAAGGTGACAGCTTTTCCATAACCTTGGCTTGGTAAATGCTACCACCTCCCAAATACAATAAAAAATTGAACCCAGGAAGGAGCACTTGGGGTACCCTCAAGCCCTTTCACCCCTCTCCAGGGAAGAGATGAGAAAGAAAACAAAGGAAATTAATCTGACCACCAGCTAATTAAACAACATATGCACAAACCTCTTAGGACACCAAAAATCCAATCCTGTTCTTACAAAAGGTAAATTTTATTAAAAACAAAAAAGAAAAAAATATATCTGGAACTTAGGCTTTTGCGAGATTTTAAAACAGCAATTACAGAAATCAAGCACACAAAAATATCTTTCTTGGGGGTTCATCTTAAAGGTTAGAAGCAAACAAAAGCATCTGGGGCTAGCACAGAGGAGTCCACAAACCAATGAGAAATAAAAGAAATAACTTGATTGCATTTATCTAAATGTTCCCTATCCAAAAAATTCCTTCTAGGTATGGAAGATAATTTTTCATACTTGGTTCAACATTACACAGCATTCCTGCTTATAGCATTACTGCTCTGTCACTGCTTCTCTGGAGAACAACAGAGAAAGGAAAAGTTTCTTTCCCAATTGTAGAAAGTTCTTCTTTTCCATTGCCCTCTTTGGTCAGGTGCACACTCCTTTTCTTTTACCTGTGGTCTTGTTAATCCTTTACTGGTAGAGCAAGCGGACAACGCACCAGGGATTGACAACCTCTTCCCACAGCCCCCATTGGCCTGGGACGGTGAACCAGGGCCAGTGAGAGCTGTGATTAGCCGAACCTGCGGATGCGGCAGATAAACAAACTGGCCCAGCCCGCTAGGGTGCTTACCCTGGCGGGCTGCGGGCCAAGGTTACTGACTCCTGGAACAGACCAAGAGAGATTTTACAGCTAGCTCACTGGCTGGGTATCCATAAAAGCTATTCCCTTGCCCCGTTTCATGTATCAGATGTGCACACTGTATAATGGATCAGTGCATTTTAATATAGGAGAAATAAACTATATTTTTTTTAACCTAAAGGATTTAGGATTTACTAATCTATAGTTTTCATTTAAATCAAGAAATAACAGCTTGATCAATAAACACTTGGAAAAGGATGCAATAACTTCAGTAAATGAATTTACTCTATAAAAGTTAATGAAGATAAAATAATAAATATCAATATCAATGAAAAATGAACCAACAAAGGAGGCTAAAAGACATACAGTGGGTCAGATTCAGATATGACATAAATACAGGTGGAAGTTACAAATCAGTAAGTCATTGTTATCTTCACGCACTTTCCTGCTGGTTTCCTGTTTTGGGATAAGTCTGCATAAGTCCACTCAGGATATAATGCAAACACTCATGTAACCAGACGTACAACATATAACTAACACAATCATTTGTATTACCTTGGCATTTGACCCATTATGCTGCAGGCCAATGGGGGCTGCGGGAAGAGGCAGCCAGTATGCCCTCAGCCTACACCACTTCCAGCAGCTCCCATTTGCCTGGAGCAGCGAACCACTGCCAGTGGGAGCCACAATTGGCCGGACCTGAGGATGGGGCAAGTAAACAAACCGGCCCGGCCTGCCAGGGGCTTTCCCTACACAAGCGGCATCCCAAGTTTGGGAAACACTGGCGTATAGAGTACACTTATGAAGTTTGCTGATAATACCAAGCTGTGAGAGGTTGCAAATACTTTGGAGGATAAGATTAAAATTCAAAATGATCTGGACAAACTGGAGAAATACTCTGAAGTAAATAGGATGAAATTCAGTAAAGACAAATGCAAAATACTCCACTTAGGAAGGAACAATCATTTGCACACATACAAAATGGGAAATGACTATCTAGGGATCTGGGGGTCATAGTGGCTCACAAGCTAAATATGAGTCACCAGTGTAACACTGTTGCAAAAAAAGCAGCATCATTCTGGGATGTATTGGCAGGAGTATTGTGAGCAAGAAACGAGAAGTAATTCTGCTCTACTTTGCAATGATTAGGCCTCGACTGGAGTATTGTGTCCAGTTCTGGGAACCACATTTCAGGAAAGATGTGGACAAATTGGAGAAAGTCCAGAGAAGAGCAACAAAAATGATTAAAGGTCTAGCAAATGTGACCTATGAAGGAAGATTGGAAAAAATGGGTTTGTTTAGTCTGGAGAAGAGAAGACTAAGAGGGGCCATGATAACAGTTTTCAAGTACATAAAAGGATGTTACAAGGAGGAGGGAGAAAAATTGTTCTTAACCTCTGAGGACAGGACAAAAAGCAAGGGACATAAATTGCAGCAAGGGCAGTTTAGGTTGGACATTAGTAAAAAATTCCTAACTGTCAGAGTGGCTAAGCACTGGAATACATTGCATAGGGAGGTTGTGAAATCTCCATCATTGGGGATTTTTAAGAGCAGGTTGGACAAACACCTGTCAAGGATGGTCTAGATAATACTTAGTCCTGCCTTGAGTGCAGGGGACTGGACTAGATGACCTCTCGAGGTCCCTTCCAGTTCTATAATTCTATGATTCTGAAAATTCATCTGTTAGAGTATAAATACATTTGACTTTAATAGTTGTTGGTTATGTACGTTTGTTTTTCTGCATAAAAGTGATGTGGCTTTCTTTTTAGAATTTTTCTAATCTGTATGTTTTTAAATTATTTTATTTTAAGAGTCTATGAAATGTCCTAGACTTTCACATTCTAAATTTTGGAATTAGATTACTATCTGCCACCAGATATGTAAGAATGTTGCTAAGTTTCCCTAAGAAAAAGTTCAGACATTTTTAACATTGATTCATCTATACTATCCAACAACATGTATAAGTAAAAGCGTATCAGTGAATATTAATGCATCCTGAAAAACAGATACCATGTACAAAGTTATGTTTACGTATCTCTTGTCCACAGGAATGAACCTCCAAATAGTTGAAATTTGCTAATTACTAATTAAATTTCTAGTTTCTTTACTAAATTTTCATGAAATTAAAAACAACAGAAGTTTTCTACAGCTCCATTGGGGCAGAGATTACTCTGTAACCAAAGCTGTGCTAAACTTTTACGTAAAGCCATTGCCCATAGTAACTTATATGAATCTAGAGCATTTCACGACAGTTGGTTAAAAGTTCTTTCTACATTTTAGATCAAAGTATGTTGGAGACTTCTAGGAGCAGATACACTTCAAGCATTCTAGGCTTCTGTTTTTCTACACTCAGACTGATTTTTGAGTTTGACCCATCTCTTGTCCAAACAGGGTGTCAGGACAGGTTTTCCCTCTCCTCCTACATTCTGGGGGTCAATGTTGTACTCTGTATTCCTCAAACTGCCCTTCACAGTAGACAGATGCTATCATTGCATTTATTTCTTGATCAGGAAATTAATGAGTGGCTTGATCCCCAAAACTAATGGTGCATAACAAAATGTTTAGCAAAAAAATAAGATTTGAGTGACTAGTTTAATTCTTATGTATTAAAACTCCTTCACACTCCCAGACTTGTAAAGTAAACAGCTTCATCATACAGAGTGAACTTGAGCTCCTCTTGTACTATGTATGATACCACAAAGCTGAATGGCTTAAGTTAGAGACAGATTAACATATAGGTGTGTCTGCATTTGGAGATGGGACTATGTTTCCCAGCTCAAAGAGACATACCTGTGCTAACTCAGATTAAGCTAGTTCACTAAAAATAGTAAGTTGCCGTGGTAGCAAAGGCAGTGGTGAGCAACGGGAGGGGCTAGCTGCCCCAAGTACAAACCCCTCTGGATCTCCTGGATACAAATTTATGAGGCTAGCCCTAGCAGCTGCCCATGTTACTACAGCTACGTTACTAATTTTACCTAATTTTAGAGAAAGAACAGGTTAAAGAATAGTTAAATAAAAGTTAGATGTATTCAAGTCATCGGGGTCTGGTGAAATTCACCGTAGGGTACTTACGGAACTAGCTGAGGCAACCTCAGAACTGTTAGCAATTATATTTGAGAACTCATAGAAGTTGAATAAGGTCCCTGAGGACAAGAGAAGGGCAAGCATAGAACCTATCTTTAAAAAGGGGAACAAAGAAGAGCCAGGGAATTATAAATAATTCAGCCTAACTTCAATGCCTTGAAAGATACTGGAACAAATTATTAAGCATTCAGTTTGTAAGCACCTAAAGGATAACAGGGTTATAAAAAATAGCCAGCATGGATTTATCAAGAACAAATCATAGCAAACCAGCTTAATTTCCATCTCTGACAGAATTACTCACCTAGTGGACAAGTAAGAAGTAGGAGTTATGACATAGGTTGATTTTAGTAAGATTTTTGACATTGGCCCACATGAAATTTTCATAAATTAATCAGGTAAATGTGGTCTCAGTGAAATCACTGTAAACTGGGTACACAACTGGTTGAAAGACCATACTCAAAAGATAATTATCAACTGTTTAATACAAGAGGATGAATATTAGGAGGATGTATATAGTAAGGACCCACAGGGGTCAGTCCAGGGAACTGTGCTATTCAATATTGTCATTAATGACTTGGATAATGGAGTAGAGAGTACGCTTATAAAATTTGAAGAGGACCCCAAGCTGGCAGGGATTTCAAGCACTTTGGAAGACAGGATTAGAATGAAAAACAACCTTGACATATTAGGAAATTGGTCTGAAATCAACAAGGTGAAATTCAGTAAAGACAGGTACAAAGTGTTTCACTTAGGAAGGAAAAATCAAATACACAGCTACAAGATGGGGAGTGTGACAATACTGCAGAAAAAATATGGAGGTTATAGAAGATCACAAATTGAATATGAGTCAACAATTTAATACATTTGTGAAAAAGGCCAGTATTATTCTGGGATGTATTAACAGCCGTGTGGTATGTAAGACATGGGAGGTAATTGCCCTGATTTATTCAGCACTGGTGAGGCCTTAGCTGGAGTACTGAGTCCAATTCTGTGCACTACACTTTAGGAAAGATGTGGCTAAATTGGAGAGAGTCCAGAGAAGAACAACAAAAAAGGAGAAAAGGTTTAGAAAGTATGAACCATAGGGAAAGATTAAAAAACTGGGTATATTTAGTGGTGAGAAAAGAAGACTCAGGTGCCTGATAACAGTCTTCAAGTAATGTTAAGGTTGTTCTAAAGAGGGACAGTGACCAATTGTTCTCCATGTCCACTGAGGGGAGAAGAAGTAATTGGCTTAATCTGCAGCAATGAAGATTTAAGTTAGATATTAGGAAAAACTTGCTATATGTAAGTATACTTAAACTCTGGAATTAGCTTGCAAGGGAAGCTGTGAAATTCTTATCATTGGAGGTTTTTAAAAACAGGTTAGACAAACACCTGTCAGAAATCATGTAGGTTTACTTGCTCTTGTGTCAGCACAGGGGGCTGGAACTGAAGACTTCTCGAGCTATCTTCCAGCCCTACATTTCAATGATACTAGATTAAAACTAGTGTGGATATGTCTACACGTGGTACAAGCACATTTATGATTGCAGTCTAGATGTACTCTAAAGGTTTGGATATTCAAGTCAGGTAAGAACTTAGCTTTTGATGTCTAGCTAAACTATCTCAATTTCATTGTTCTGCAAAACTGGGCTTGAAATCTCGCAAGAATAGGCTTTCTCAGAATATTTTCAGGAAATTGGAAGCACTGTTGGTCCAAATATATTGCCTCTCACAGTACTGTATTTCCAATCCCTTCCAGAACTAAGATATACAGACCCTTTAGGCAAGATTTTTTTTAAAAATCTGATGTCTGTAATTAGCCTGAACTTCAAAAGTGCGGAGGACTCAACAGCTCCTATTGACTTCAACCACATGACAGAATGACTTCAATTAAGACTACAGGACATCCAGTACTTTGACAAATCAGGCAACTTATTTAAGAATCCAATATTAGGCACCACATTTGATCAAAATCCTAGCCTTTGAATTTGAGATAATGTTCTGGAGCGAAGAAAGATGGTTCTTATTTTATTCAAAATGGTTTACCCCATTGTAGCTGAAATCACTTTATTCACAAGTAAATAAAATTCCCAGTGTAGTTTGATTTTTATGAACCAGTCATATGGGGCCATATTCTGTCCCTTCTTATATTGAATCCTATTAACTTCAGTGGGACTATTTATGGACTAAGGTGCCACTAACATGGAGTAAAAATCCCGGAATCTAGTATTTTATTAACATAATCTAATATTTTAACACTCAAGGTTATTAGTGATTTCTGTTAAGATTACTGGAGAAGCTTTGTCCAAAAATTTCTCAATATTACCCTGGTCATAGTTTTCTAACAGAATTTCGTTCTAGCATTAGGTGGTGTTAGTTTTGCATAAACACTGGGGAGGAAGCTATGTCAATGATTAGTTGATGGATTGCTTAGAAACCATTTGAGAATAGGATATGCAAGTTTAGTATGCAAGACTTCTTTGTAAATTTTATTTTTTATTGTGACAATGAAGAACCAATTGCTTTCCTCTATTTCTCTTCTGGTGTTGCATGCTTTCTTTGAGATCATAACATTTCAGGCAAACAAATCAGAAAGGACTTTGTGGACAGATGTCTATGTTGCCTCTGCATTCTAATTCACATGCAAACTTTGTACACAATTACACTTGAGCCATATGCACTGGCTTTCACATTCCCTTTGGAATGGTTTTAAGTGTAGGCACAAACAAGCCAAATCAAGGTATATCAATGATTTTCTAGTGTGATTTCATTAAGTGCACTTACGCAATGTGATTTTGGAGAGAGATTGCTTGAATTTAATATATATCTGAATGCAGTATTGTGATGCCAACCATAATAGGTGAGCAAAGGTCACCTAGGAGACCTACTCATGTAAGCAATAAAAATTTAATTTACACTAAATTATGAGATGAAAATGAAATGGAATATGCAAATTCTACTTGAGATTCAGCGCTGAATAAACCTCAGATGCGTTGTTCTCCAAACAATGCCACTATAATCTATAGAGGTGAATATGTTTAAGCAAGATTGTTTTCTTTCATGTGATCTTGAGAAAGCAAATGGCATTTTTCTCTTCTTCTTTAATGTGGCCTGATAGCATGGAATGTGTCATTAATAATTCTGATCATTCGGTGTACACTCAGAAATAGAAGGCAGAATACAAATATTATGTAAGGAACATTCCTTTTAGCAAGCTCTGAAAGAGAGTCTGTCAGCTTGAAAGTCATGCGTCCGTCTAAAAATGTTATCCATTATTACAAACAAATCCCTAAAATGATTGTAACTGAAAAACCAAAAAATCAAACAAAAAAACACCTATTTTTTTTCAGCTTGCCAATATTTTGCTGAATGGGGGCAGACTGCTGATTTGGGACAAGAAGCAGAGAACAACTGAGTGTGAGGAAAGAGAAGAAAAGACTGAGACTGTGTTAGTGAGTAAAGAAATAAACAAGGACATGAGAGTGCTATATAGAACCATGAATGCTATGCTATTTCCTATAATGCAAGATCAAGGAGACACACAATGTAACTGAAAGATAAGAAAAAGAAATGTGTATTAAACAATGAATATTTAGCCTATGAAAGTCACAGCCCCCAAAAAATGGTCACAGAGTGAGCTTCAAACAAGGAGTCGACATTTGTGTAAGTAGTGAGAACATTCACAGTAAGACTAGACAGGTTAAAATAATATCAAGATAAAAAATCTTAAGTTTCATGGGATAAGTCAACCACTGGATAAAGAGGTTTGGAAGAAATTTCCCCCAGGCAGGTTATTCCACAGTTGATCTCTAAGTGGTTTTTTGTAGCTTTCTCTGAACCTAACCTAGATAGCAGTCTTTGGTGCAATATCAAAACACAGATAGGTCAGACAGATGGTAGGCTATCAATTAAGTCCTATTCTATTTTTTTTAAATCACCGTATGTTTTGCAGGCATGCTGTTGCTTCATATGTTATTTACCAGACTTCTTTTAGTTCATGGATCAGATTCTTGGCCCTGCCACAGTTGCTTTTTGCCAGTCTTCACAGCAAAGCCATAAAACCAACTGAGCAGGGGAATCCTCAGTGGTACATAGCAGCCATAATGGCCACGCCTTTCCAGGCCCCTGGGGAGTGGGAGTGTAGCCAAGTCATCTCTACACCCAAGTGATCTTCATGAACTGGAATTGCTCCTTGGATGTGGGCAGCTAGGGTAAGGAAGAGCAAGCTCCAAGATGCTCCACAGAGTAGGAAGGGGCTGGTAGCTATTGTATGGCAGAACTGGAATTGTAGGAGAGCAAAGGTTGCTTTAAAATAATCTTTTTCTCCCATCCCTCACTCTCCTGAGCTGCAGTAGATGCACAAACGCTGTACCCAAGGATTTGGAACAGTGTGCTGTTTTCTTGTTAGCTCTTATGTCTTTTCATAAGAAAAATCAAATACATGTGTTGTGAAGAGGAGGAGATTTTTTATGTGCAGGCTACCAGAAGACTAATGTTGTGATGTAGAATGTGAGGGAATGTTAAGAGTTTTATGCAAAAGTGAAAAGCTTGAAGAAGAAGAAGAACTGTCAAAGAACTAATATAATGACAAAATGTATAATTATTAATCTTTGAGGTCCTATCTGTCCCCCTTATAACAACTCCATGACAACCTAGCTGAGAAATAGCTGTCCTTTACAAAATGTTCTTAGGGCTTTTTTTCTATGTTTTAATATACATATATTTTACTGAATGGTTGTTCATGAAAACATGGCAATTCAGTATGAAGGAAAGTGCACATTTGCTCCCTGTTAATATTCTAGGGTTGGAATGTGCCGTTTTCAGTGTCTTTATGAATATTATCTGTCACTGAAAACCATAGAACAGTTTTAGTATAATAAGGTAAAATAACAAGCCCGTAAGGCATCATTCTGGATTTATACAATAAGGCTTGTTTCTGTTCTTCAAATGACATGTTCGTTTCAGGCCTTGTTGAAGGAAAATTTTATTTCACTCTTAATGACTGGAAAAAATGCATCTTCTGAATGGAAATGCACCATACACATGCTAGCAAAAATGTTCTGTGATAATTGCCATATGCAAAGTTTTATGGTTTATTTTCTGTTCTTCTTAGGGAATGATAGAAACACAAATGCTGTGTGTTGTGTTATTGACTTGGATTCCTGTTTCCAGTGATCCTTTCAAGAAGTCAATAAATAACTTCTGAAAAATAAATTAATTAAAATCATAGCAAGCTTTTACGCTCAGTAGCATCAGGCTATTTACTGTCCTTTACTAGATGATCAGTTAACATTTTTTGCATCACACATGCAGTTTGTCATATTGTGCCGTGGGCCTCCATCTCATTCTATTCTCCCTTTCTGCATCTATCTTTCCCTTTCATGGATTGACATGCGTGCACTGCTGTCAATCCACATTGTCCTTAATTATTGCACTGTCAATGCTAGAATTAGCTTAGAGTCCCTCGCCCTCCCACCACTACCTCTTATATTAATTGAGTTAACTTTAGAGAAGACAAGTTCCTCTCATAATCTGAGCTGCCATAAATTGTAAAGTAGACAAAACTAAAGGGATGAAATAAAAAGACATAACTTCTAGCCAGTCAAACTTTATCTAAATCTTATCTGTGTTTTTCTTCCCACTTACATTTGTTTACATGTATTTCTGATCCATTTTTTTCTCATTCTTGAAGTCCTGGGGCGGGGACGGGGGGAGAGAGAGAAGTATTACATAAACTTGCACCTTTTCATTGCCAGGTTTATAACCCCTCATCTCAGCACTGTTTGAATTGAGACAATTAAGTGTATCTCCAAGGGAGGAAAAACAAGTCAGGGCATCAGCCTGCAAGCTTAGAATCTTGGATACTTTTCTTTAATGTTAATATTTTTCTTTCTAGTGGAAACAATCGTGCCCCCTTTGAACTGAATTAGAGCTTTGCCAAGGACTTGAATATCACCAAGACTGGGCATATGCATTAGTGAAAAATACTCCCCTCAAGCTAACCTTGATCCTGTATATAAAATCAATGGGGGAAAGGGCAGACAGGAGAAGAATTTCACAAGGTTGTTCTGAGGGTAGGGATTACTAGCTCCTTCCTGTGCATTGCACCATGGGACCTCCCAGAAGCTGTGAAGTGGTCCTGCAATCTACACTGGACCCAAGGCTTTGGAGTTCCCCTACCCTGGGCTGCTAGAGAATTCCCTGGCTACAGCTGCCCTCGGGAATTGCCTTAAAAGTTGGCTCTCCAGAGCCAATTTGGTTTGTGGGAAAGATAATACACCCCGGACTAGTATGTTCTTTCCCAGGTAACTTCTGCAAGGCTGATAGAAGGGCATATGTGTTCGGTACCGATCTTGTCCCCAGTATGGAACCACCCTAAGGCTGTGTCTAAACTACCAACTTTAAAGCAGCACAACAATACCAGTGCAGCTGCACCTTTGTAAGTTCTCCCGTATAGCTGCTCTTTGCTGACAAGAGAGAGCTCTCCTGCCAGCATAATTAAACCACCCCCAACAAGCCGTGGTAGCTATGTCAGCAAGAGAGCAACTCCCTTCAACATAGCACTGTCCACATGGGTGCTTTTGCTTACGAAACTTATATCAGACAGGGGTGTGTTTTCTTTGGTTTTTATACATACAGGGTTTCTTTGGTTTTTATTCTAATTCCCCCCACCTACTCCCTTTTCCCACTTCAGTTTTTCAAAATTTCTCTAACTTTTGCCTATGAAACTTATGTCGGTCAGCAGGGCTGGCTATAGGCCGATTTCCCCGATTCCCTGGAATCGGGCTTCGCACCTGCACCTAAGAGGGCCCCGCGTCTCAGCGCCTTTTTAATTTTTTAAATTTTTTTACATACCCGGCAGTGCTCCGGGTCTTCGGCAGCAGAGGGTCCTTGGTGGCAGGGGGTCTTTGGCGGCAGGAGGTCCTTCAGTCACCCTAGGTCTTCAGTGGCATTTCAGCCGCGAGGGGTCCTTCACTCACTCCAGATCCCTCACTCACTCCAGATCCCTTGCTGCCGAAGTGCCACCAAAGATTCAGGCCACTGCTAGGTATTCAAATAGGGCCCGGCAGTTCCTAAAGAAGGCCCTGTCAGTCAGGTGTATGGTTTTTTGCCACAAAGTTAGAGAAAGTTAGAGAAGCAATGGGCTTAACCTGCACCAAGGGACATTTAGATTTGATACTAGGAAAAAAAGTCTGTACACAAATGCAAGGAATATGGCATTGGGAGGTAACCAGGAACAACTAGGAGTCTTAGTACACAAAAAAATTATGACTTAATTGGCATCACAGAGACTTGGTAGTTCCCTTTTTCCTTGCCTATGCTTCCTGAACAAGCTGTACAGAGAGGTACAGCTAGTTGAGGAAGAACAGGAAGGGAAAAGGGAGGCGGTGTGCATTGTATATCAAGAATGTATTCACTTGTTCTGAGGTTCAGAAAGAGGTGAGAGGCAGACCAGTTGATAACCTTTGGGTGAAGTTACAGACGAAAAACAAAACAGTGTCAAATTCATGGTTAGGAGTCTACCATGGTCCACAAAATCAGACGAAAGAGGTAGATGAGGAATTTCTAGGACAAAAAAGCATAATTATCCAAAACACAAGACCTGGTAGTAACAGGGGACTTTAATTTGATTTTAGAAAAAACCCACACATCTTTATTAACTTTAAAACCATATTTTTTGCAATCTCTTCAGAACCTTGTATAGGTTTTTAAAGTATTCCTTACAGTTATTAATATGTCATTCGAATAATAGACAAAACCTTTTACCACCTTCAGTACCTGAAGATCCATTATTCTTTGAAACACAGCAGCTGCACCTGGCTATCCATAAAGTAATTTTTCATACTTAAATAGCCCTTTATGTATGTTTGCTGTCACAAAAAAAATTTAATCTGGCACCAATACTTCCTGCTGATAGGCTGAGGATGAATCTAGTTGGGTAAACTTCACTCTCCTTGCTAGTTTTGCAAATAAATATTATGGTTTAGAATTGGATATTAATCCAATTCCAGCTCAGGGTTTATGCTGACTTTAGAGTCCCCACAAATTCTTACACTGGCATCCTTTTTGGAATGCACACAATTAGTGCAGCCTATTCATGGAACCCCGCGGGTGAAATTATGCCTTGCTATTCATCCAATTGCTTTTCCATAAGCTCTGACAGTGCATATAAAACAGGTCTAGCTTTCAGAAATTTAGGAATAGCCTTGTCAAATGCAACCAGCCTGACCGTTACACCTTTTACCAAGCCCATCTCCATACTATATACAGCTTTGTATTGTTCTGTCAATGCCCCCACTCTGTCTGGCATGTGGCGTTCCATACTCCAACCCAATTTAAGCTCCTATAGCCAGTTGAGGCCCATCAGCGGAGTGTCATTTCCTTCCATTACAATTAACTCTAAAGGTGAACAGTTATGTTTATAAGTTACAGTGACAGGGTGACTGCCTAATATTCCTGTCTGCCCTTTATTGTAAATCAGTAAAAGCAATTTATTTTCTCTTAATCTTGCCAAAGGAAATGTGTTTGTTTTTTAGGGGTTGGTGTTTTTACTGTATATATCTATATATATTTATATAGACCGCCCTTTGATACGAGAGACCGGGGCTCAAATCCCGGTTGGTACCCAACTTTCCAGTAGGGGTCCTTGGGCAAAAGACCCCCTAACGCTTCATCTGCCTACCTCAAATATGAGAGTAACACAAACTACGAGAGTCATGCCGGCTCGGACGTCGCCCGGATTAACAAGGTCCGCGCCAGATGTTGAAGAACCAGGATAATCTGACGATAAGTGGGCTACTGGAACAAACCATTCATGGACGAGACAAGAGAACCTGGAATTGATGGAAT
>NC_133770.1:143351233-143359328 GCF_003597395.2 Chelonoidis abingdonii
AACAGATCCCAGGAAGAACATCAGAGCTCTCTGTCCAGAAGAGTGCAGTGCTAGGAACAGCTAAGATACTGCACAGAACCCTCAAACTCCCAGGCCTCTAGTAGAGGACCCGAGGTTGAGGAAGACACATACCACCTATAGGGGTGAGAGGGGAATTTTTTTTATATATCTATATACATATTTACACTTCAGAAATCAGATAATGCTTCTCCTGCATTTATTTCCTTTATCAATATCACATCATTTACTTTTATATTAAAATACTGTGCAGGCTGAGATGTCTGTTCATTTTCTACCACATACAGTTATGTGACATGGTATAGCTTGGAAATCCTTTCATCTAGGGCACAACCTGCTTTCAAATAGGGTTGCTAGGCATCTGGTTTTTGACCGGAACACCTAGTGGAAAACAGACCCGGGTGGTGCCATTAAAAGTCTGGTCATTGGCGCAGCAGGGGCCCAGGGCTGAGGCAGGCTCCCTGCCTGCCCTAGCTCCGTGTGGCTCCTGGAAGCAGCCGCCAGGTCCTTGCAGCCCCTAGGCACATGGGCTGCCAGAGAGGCTCCACATGCTACTCATGCCGCGAATGCTGGCTCTGGAGCCCCCATTTGCCTGGAACTGCAATCAATGGGAGCTGTGGAGGCAGCGCTTGTGGGCGTGAGTGCAGACCTGTTGAGTGCTTCCTGGGAGCTGCGGTAAGTGCCCTGAACACCCTCCTGCACCCTCATCCCCTGCCCCAGCCCAAAATCCACTCCTGTACCAAACTCCCTCCCGGGGCCTGCACGCTGCACACCCTGCACACCCCAGTCCCCCTCCCGACCCTGAGCCCCCTCCTGCACCCCAAACCCCTCAACCCCATCCCCCCTGAGCCCGCACTTACCCAGATGGAGCCTTCATCCCCCTGCACCCAACCCCTTGCCCCAGTCAGAGTCCTCTCCTGCGCCCCAAATCCCTGGTCCCATCTCAGAGCCTGCATACTCCCAGCCAGAGTCCTCACCACCTTCCCATACCTCAATCCCCTGTCCCAGCCCAGTGAAAGGGACTGAGGGTGGGGTAGGGCAAGAGATGGAGGGAGGGAGGGAGAGAGGATGGAGTGTATGGGGCAAGGCCTCGGGGAAGGAGTGGGGCAGGGGGCAGGGCAAGGGTGTTCAGTTAGAAAGTTGGCAAACTTAATTTCGAGCCCAACTCCTTCACAGTCACTTAACTAGTTTGGTGGTTTCTAGTTGTAGGCACTGATGGCTGCCTCTTGGTGTATTCTTTGGTATGCTGTGGTGGTTCATTGTGGCCAGCCCAGACATCATGTCCCCTCTTACCTCACTTCTTGCACTATAGCTTATTACAGAAACACTGCTTCTTCTGGTGTGATTTCCTTAAACAGCAGAAGCATGGCTCCCTCCATTTTGTTTGAATTCTGTGAGAGGTGCTGACCTGTGTCATTATCTTATTCACACCCTGCTGAAGCTATTCTTTCGAGTCATGGCATGATGGAGCCAGTTTATTTTTATATCATTCAAATAAAAATACTGCTCAAGTTTCTGACTATATGTTGCATTTTTTTCATTACATTGTAAACTGTCAATAATGCTATATGTAGTCATTTTACCTTTAAACTTAAAAAAAAACCCGACAACAACTCTCCTTTGTCTGCATTTTCTGTTAGGTTCATAGCATACACATACAGGAGTTAGATTAAAAGTTTTCATCATAACACTGCTTTATTTCTTAGAATTCAGAACCATCATGCAGAAGGTCCCAACAACAGTGCAAGACAAAGTAGGCTACTCCCTAAAACAGAGAGGCACCATTCATGGACTTTATGCTGAGCAGGCTCTAAAAAGACTTACTCTGATGACATGCTTCCCTAAAGATACCCCTCCCTTCCAAAGAGGACTAGGAAAACCCTTAGGATTTAAAGCAATGTCTTGTAACTTTTACACAGTTAACTATACACAAAACTAGATAGATCCTTGAGTCCGGGATGGCCATTGAACTTGTGGTTTATAATCTAACTTCTAGAATGAGTCTTTACCTATAAAGTCTACCTTCTCCTGTCATCAAAATCAACATGCCTGTCCTGATGCTTTTAAGACAGATGCTACCAGGGTGAATGTTCTTTGTTGGTGGCAAGTACTTTACCATAAGAGATGCTAGAGCCTTACAGGATCAAATTTTGGCAAGGTGAAGGAAAGCTGGAACACTTGTGTAAAATATAGGGCAATCTCTGATACTATAGTAAGGTATTCCTCAGAGTCCTGATCTAATTTTAGGGGCTGGCAACTGCTAGAAAAAGCCAACTTCTTAAAATCATGCCAGAATGGAAAATAAATATTTTCCTTTGGGTTGAGATTAGATCTGATAGGCCTTACTGAGGTTTCTGGGGACTTGAGTCTCCCTTTATGTGTCTGTTACTCTGGGGAGGGTCGGTATCGGTCACCACATAGATGACTGGGTCTGGGATGCTCAGTGTGGTAGTGGTTTCTGGTCTAACCCCTTTGAATGACTCTTGACTGCTGCCACAAAGCATGGGTTCCTTCTTCAGCCAGCAAAATCAACATCAGTGCCTGACTGCTCTTGCGACAGATGCTTCCAAGGTGAAGGCCCAGTGTTCGTGGCATGTTCTCTGCCATAACAGACACTAGAATCCTGAACTGCAGGATCAAATCTTAGTAAGAGCTGAGTTCTCAAAATGTCAAGGAAAAAAGCAGGCACATGTGAGGAAGAAACAGAGAAATCTCTGGTGCCCACAGTCAGGTACTACACAGAATAGTAATCTAGACAAAGCCAACGTCCTGAAATCTTGCTGCAGTGGGAAATAATCCTTCCCCTTTACGCAGTGGTTAGATCTGCTTCTTCCTGCATGATTTACTGTCTTTGTAGAGTCATGGTATGTTTTTTACAGAACAAAGGAAGGAACCACAAAGTCACAGTTGAACCCCAAAGCCCTGTTAATTAACAATACACAATATGCAACACTCAGTTCCAGTACCCTAGAAATGGATGTCTGTGGAGTTGATATTACCACTCTTGGGACAATGTAGTTACTTCTACCCATTATGGATATAACATGACTACTTGAAAACCTTGTCATTGATCAGTGCACACCTCTCAGCACATGTAACAGAATGCAGGACATGTTAGCTGGTCTCTAAGGTCCACTCTGCTTATCTCTGAGCAGCTCTCAGAGCACCTGTGTTGTACTCTGTCATTTTGTATTCTTCTTTACCTATCACCAAGGAAAGATTGATGGTGGTTTGATTCTCCAGATCATGTGCCAAGGGCTCTTCAGAAGGGAGGTTGTACTATAAATCTCTCTTACCTTTTTAACATCTTTTCAAGATCAATGATCTTTGACCTCAGGGAACCAATACTTGTAGGTCCAGTAACTCCCTTCAGTACAGGAGACAACATTTAATTCTGATTGGATTTGTTGCAAGGACAGTAGCCTCAGACTCTGCCTGACCCTTTGCTTTTTGGGTTGGACAATTATGTAAGAAATAGCACATCTGGCAGAGACATCATTTCTTCTATCGGTTTGACCTTAAGAACAGAGTCCTAGAGATAATCTCGGCTGTGAACTCTCTGCCATTGTCTCTACCATGATAACCCTGCTTTTAAGTTCCTCTACACACCCTCAGATTCTTATTGACACACTCCACCCTGCCATCTCCACAGCCTCCTTGTTGGAGTCTAGTTTTGGTCTTAGTGGTGTATCATCTTGGGTTGCTGTAAGTGTTTTATAGCCCTCATTTTCCCCTTGGTCTCAGCATGCACTCGCTCCATCCATTTCTCTGAGTATTCACCATTCAGTCCCCCAGGTCAGAGGAATTTTCACCAGGCCCTTTTGAGGACAGCTCTTGACAGGACAAAGGATATGTCAATTCATATGTCAAAGTTTGTGGTTCTACTATCTGAAAATGCACTGTAAATGCACGTAAACCCCAACTGTAGACTAAAACAGAACTCACCTTGTAATGTTTCCAAAATAATGTTATTGAACCAAATCCACACCAGTGATTCAGGTGGGAGCTATTTCTATTGTAATACTTGTAATCTTCAGAAGACTAAATTGTTGTGAGCCAGTGGAAGAACAGAAATGTCAGTCATGTCCGAGATCACTCCAATGTCAGGAATAGGTTTTACGTGATGTTCCCAGACCATCCCAGCAGTCAATCCCTGCTCATTGCTTCAGAGAAGGTGAAAAACCTCCAAGATCACAGCCAATGTGATCCAGAGGAAAATTCCTTCCTGACCCCAAAGCTTGTGATCAATATAATTGAGTATGACAGCAAGAGTGGCACAGCTAAGCAGGTGCAACCATAGGATTTGGTGAAATATATCAGACTATTGGTCCCATCTAACCTGTTGTTCTGCTTCCAGCTTTGGCAAATATCTCATATTTCAGAGGAGACTTGGGAGGAAAAATCACCCGGCCAATTTTGAACTAGGTGGGATAAAATTCCTTACAGATCCTTGAGTAGGCAACTGGATGAAACTCAAGCATGAAATTTGATTTTTTCTTATTATCTCAACTTCAGAGAGATGAGTGTTCAGATTGTGGGAAAAAAACAGAGGTTAATTTTCTTTCTGTGGGATGAAAGCAATGGATTGTGCCACCCTTTTTCACTTTGAGCAGTTCCTTACTCCACAAGTAGTGCCATTCATGTCAGTATCAGCTGCTGTAGCACAAGGCATTACTTGTCATGATGAAAGCCTGACCTTTTAGATCTACAGAAGGAACCAACTGCACCTGGCATGTAGGCACTCTAATTATTTTTTTCCTTGCTTTAAGCAAAAATCATGCAACTATATTCTAACATATACAATCACTGCCATGCTGAAAGTCATTCAAACAAAAAAGGATATGTATTTTTCAAATTTTGCCAAAAGAAATATGCATTTCCAAATGCTAGCAGGATGAGCAAACACAACCTTGTATGAAATCCCCGGCAGACATTAAAAAGTCCTTCATGTGTGGAAGTAAAGGTGAAGAAGAAGAGTGTGAAGTAGGTGACAGTGACAGTGGTTGCACTTGCAACAAACATTCTTGATCTAGAAGTTGTCCAGCATCTGTGACATCACCATCCAGAAGTGTTTTACACACAACTTCAGTTCTTCGGTCATCAGGAAAACAATGGGCATCTCAACCAACTAGCTCCAAAAGACTCCCAGCACTGACTTCATTTATAGACAATATGACACTGGAATATCAACAAAAAATTGACCAAGTTCTCACGAGACCATTATATGTTTCTGGTTCTCCACTATCAGTCACAGAAAACAATTATTAGCAGGCAATATTTAAACTTTTAAGATGATCATACCCAAGAGACATTCTTTAGATCAAACCTCTACTACAGTCAGAATATGCACGTGTCATATAAACTATGCAAGAGCAAATCAATTAAGCATTTTGTCTAGCAGTACTTACAGATGAGTCAACAAATGTACTGGAGGAAGGAATCATAAAGTTTATGATAACTAATAACACCTCAACTGGTCTTTTTACAAAAGCATTGTAACAGGAGAGAACAGACATACTGCAAAGCATATTAGTAGTGAAATATGTGAAGTACTAGAGAAGATTGGAAGTCGGGAAGTGTTTTCTCTGCTGACTGACAACGCCCATGATATGAAAGCTGCACGGAACATCATAATGGACAAATATCCACATATTACTCCAAATGGCTTAAACCTGTTTCTTAATGATTTCATGAAAATGGACACACCAGGAAAGAGCTGTAAAAGAGCAAAATAAGTTATAGAACATATGACAAATACTGTCACATTGGAGCTGCAGTCTTTAAGAAGCAGGAAGAAAGGCATGGTAAGAGTTACAACGAAACTTTCGATCAAAAGAAGATCAGGAAGTGTGTTGATGTAATTTGAAAATTTTTTTACACAGTGAAGAAGCTCTTCAAGAAACAGTGATAACTGAAGATCTTAAAGCAGTTAAAAGTGTGCAACACACTATATTTGGTGAGGATATATTCTGTGTTTACCAGCAGCACACTCTGAAGATTCTATAGCCAATTGTTTCTGCAATCATTATATCTGATTCAGACAACAAACTCATGTCAAACATTAATAGACTTAAAGTCAACTGTTTTTGAGAATCTAAGTGCATTTCCACTCACCAGTTACAAAGAAATAAAAGCAAAACACTTTATTTGTAGACAGAAGAATTTTCTGCAAACCTCTTAGTTCTAAGGTTCAAAGGGAGTAATGTTAAAGATGATAACATTGTTACATCATTTGACAGGATTACGAAACAACCAACACACATATGAATAGGGAAGTTCATTTTCTGAACTTTTTCTCTAGAAACACACGTTTCTTCTGCATTTGCATTACAACATTAGTCTGTATTTACATATTATTTCTGACCTCTATAGATATAGCCTTCCTTTTTGTTTGCATGCCAACAATATTGATGCTGTCTATTGTCAACAATTGTTTTGTATTTTAGAGATCTATCAAAAGGCAAAAAATATACAGTGTGCAGCTTCATCTCTAACATTAAGTACATTTGTCATTATTCAAAAGTAAAGGCTTTATATTTATTTATTTCATAAATATTACCTAGCAGTAAGTTCTATGTGCTAATTCCATTATACATACTACATTTCTCAGCCTTCAATAAATAAATCAAATTTAGTTTCCTTAAGCAACTCACTACTTCAGATATTTCAGTTTTTTCCAAAATTATTTGTTGTTTTTTTGGGGGGAAACATGTTTTTTTCCAAGCCTTCAACATTTCTGGAATTTTTATCTCTATGAAAAGTAGCATTTTCTGGCCGTCATAGAACACAGCAGATGTGCACAAACTCATGCACAAGACCTGTCAATTTCCAGATGGACAACAGATGAAACTGTGGAGACGTTACTAATCATGATGAGCTTCTTCTCATCCAAGTAGTCCCACTGGAGTCAACGGCTCTATTTCAGCAAATAACTGCTCAGCAATGGGAGTAAGAGGTTCAGCACTCGGCCTTAAGCAGAGATTAAGGTGCTTTCCCACTTTTATCTGCAAGGTGTGAATGTGAGGCAGAGTCTGAACTGCCCCTTGAGGTCCCCTTTGGGTTCTCTGATGGTCAGCAGTGTCTGGCTGTCATTCTCTCTCTTTCTCTCTCTCTCTGGATTGTGGGATCTGTGGAAAAGAAAAATGATGAACCCTTCTCTTTTCATCAAGCATAACTACTAGGAGAGCTAGAGAGTGGAGAACTATCTCTAGTAACCCTTTCTTAATATATTCAAGAAACTCACTGGACTTACTTATGGAGGTGAAGATCATATATTTGCTGTGAGTCTACTGGTACGTACTGTAGCTTTATCATCATATTATCTCTTAGAGATGGACTCAGACCATAACTCCAGATCCCAGCAATCCCTGTCTTTGGGAGAAGGGGTGAGATCCAGATCTGGATCTGAATTCTTTGGTGTAGATCCACCTCTAACAATGACAGAGCCTGGCTGGTGAAACCCTGGCATAGCGGAGGACACAGGCTCTGAGCTGCTTCTCTCCCTGCCTCTCCACAGTGAGGCAGAGGTGCATCCTGACAGAACGTACTTGGGATATGAGGTGTGACAAAGTTCCTCCTCTACCTTGGTGGGTCCTGTGCTTATTGGCGGATTTATTCACCTCAGGGTTCTTTCCCTCTTGTAGAACCCACAGTCTGAGTCAGCTCCTCCTGTGTTTGATCAGGAGTTGGGAGGTTTGGGGGGAACCCGGGCCCGCCCTCTACTCCGGGTTCCAGCCCAGGGCCCTATGGATCGCAGCTGTCTATAGTGCCTCCTGTAACAGCTGCATGACAGCTGCAACTCCCTGGGCTACTTCCTCATGGCCTCCTACAAACGCCTTCTTTATCCTCACCACAGGACATTCCTCCTGCTGTCTGATAACGCTTGTCCTCCTCAAGTACACGCAGTACACTCTCTCACTCTCAGCTCCTTGCCTTCTTGCTCCCAGCTCCTCACACATGCTCCTTCTCCTCTGGCTCCTCCCTGCCTGACTGGAGTGAGCTCCTTTTTAAACCCAGGTGCCCTGATTAGCCTGCCTTGATTGGCTGCAGGTGTTCTAATTAAAGTAGCTATCTCTAC
>NC_133770.1:143372659-143374764 GCF_003597395.2 Chelonoidis abingdonii
TGCCTCTAGAAAGAGCTTAATTGCTCAGGTGCCTTGATTAACTGCCTCTAGAAAGAGCTTAATTGCTCAGGTGCCTTGATTAACTAAACACTGGAATGGGTTACCTAGGGAGGTGTTGGAATCTCCTTCCTTAGAGGTTTTTAAGGCCTGGCTTGACAAAGCCCTGGCTGGGATGATTTAATTGGGGATTGGTCCTGCTTTGAGCAGGGGGTTGGACTAGATGACCTCCTGAGGTCCCTTCTAACCCTGATATTCTATGATTGAAAACTGTTGATATAAAGTATTTGGTGGAAGCTTACAAATAAATGAATATATTTTCAAAACTCAGGTTTGGCTTTTAAGAACAGAGTAAGGTATGTCACTTAGATAATATATTTGTAACCAATAACTCAACTATCTCTAATGTTACTACAATATGGTGTGGAGGTATGTGATTAAAGGGAGTAGGGGGCATGTGATTAGAGATCTTAGTTATTTGGTGCTAGATTGTGCCTACCTCTGTATAAGAGGGGTGAAAGATCAACCATTTTGCCCTCCACAAAGCCTGTGGTGTTCCTTACACAAAGTATGACAGAAGGATTAATTATTTTCACCTGACTAAATCAGGAGTGGCCTGATTCTCTTAGAGAATATTTTACTGTTTCTAACTGATAGCGGCACTTGTACAGAGCCTGAGTGCAATAAAATTTCCCAGGAAGCCAGTGTTGATTTAGTATGTTCAGTAACGAACATTGATGCAGCCAGGAGAGAGAGGGATCTCATTGATCTATGCATCACATTAACACACAAATGTCAAGTGAAGCTGCACTGAGAATAAATTATCTCTCATTTGGCCAATAACAAATACAGGACAACAATTAGCTAAAGGTAAAAGAAAATGAAACTCAACTACAGGGGAAGTTTTATGAGCAGAAAAATGCAACATTTTTCAGAAAATGAAACTTTAGGTACCTCCTATGCATATTTCTCCTTGATTAACATGTGTCACTGAATGTGCAAAACTGATGTAATAAAAACAAAATGTGAAATAAACACATTAATCTCAACAGAAGTCCTAGTAGCTGGAAAAGAAAGGCATTTGACCTACCTGTCTGGCACTCCTATTGCCAAACCCATTTGGGAGATCGACCTGATCTCTCCCATAAGGTTAAATATCACCAAAACACTGTCCTCCTGCCGCTTGCTGTATCAATAAAATCCACACACTATCTGGACTGGTTCACAGGGCAGAATATCAGCCTCAAGGCAGATGGTTAAGAAGCAGGGTACAAACCTCAAAATGTTTGTGAATTGCATACTTAGATTTCACCAACCATGTTGTGGCATTACGCCCCATATTCTTCACAGAGATATTTTTATGATATGATCACGGCATAACTGTGATGTATTTGATACAAGATAAGGCATGTGAGATATCATTGGAAAGGTTATAATTTACTGAATATTATCATCCTATCTGTATGCATGTATCATTTTGGTATCTGAAGTTAGGAATATTGACTATGCATCTATTACAAATATGTTTACACTGAGGGAATGCTCACTAGGCAGAATGCCATGTCACTCTCTGAAGAGCCATTATGGAAAACAGTAGGTCTTTGAAGATGCTAATCACCCACTGACAAGTCTTCCTGGGGATGCTACAAACAGCCTTTGAGTTATGGCTGCTGGGTCATGTGATCAAGTCATCTGAGATTGGACACCATGATAATACTAGTATTTTTCCACTGACCAGGGGTGGGAATCACATATAAGGGCAAAGGATTCCTGCTGTGATGGGTTGGATCACAGAAGATTAATCTATCCCATAGATTAATTAGCAAAAGACACAAAGTTAACAGCAAATCTATGGTGAACAGACTTTGTTCACTCAATTTGGCTTTTTTAATGTTTACTGCATTTTCCTAGTTCTTTGTGCCCCCTCTTTGGAGAAGGATTTCAATTCAGGCCTTGGCTACACTTGCAAGTTGCAGCGCTGGTGAGGGGGTTACAGCGCTGCAACTTACTCGGTGTCCACACTTACAAAGCTCAGCCAGTGCTGCAACTCCCTGTCTGCAGCGCTGGCTGTACTCCTGGTCTGCTACGGGTGTAGCGAATCCAGCGCT
>NC_133770.1:143374789-143410118 GCF_003597395.2 Chelonoidis abingdonii
CATCTTCAAAAAGTAAAGGCGTTTATGATTTATTTTCATTATAACATAAACTCATATCCTCAGCTAATTCTATAGTAGCTATCCCAACAAAAGCCCAGACAACCCATCACTACTGACGATTCTCAGAACTTCAATATATCAATCAATATCTAATCCTCAACATATAAGCATACTCACTAATCTTCATGGAGTATTTCAGTTTTTCCAAATATTTGTTGTTTTTTTGGGGGACCGAAAAACATGTTTATTTTCACAAGTTCCCTTACACACATTGTCTTGCGAATTTTTTATCTCTATGAAATAGCATCTTTTGGCCGTCATAGGAACACACAGAATGTGCACAATATCATGCACCAAGACCTGTCAAGTCCAGATGGACAACAATGAAATGTGGGACGTTCATATGAGCTTCTTCTTCTATCCAAGTATCCCATGGAGTCAACGGCTCTCGACTGCTCAGAATGGAGTAAGAGTCAACATGCAGAGTTAAGGTGCTTCCCACTTTTATCTGCAAGGTGGAATGTGGAGGCAGAGTCTGAACTGCCCCTTGAGCGCTCCCCCTTTGGGTCTTCTGATGAGTCAGCATGTCTGGCTGTCATTCTTCTCTCTTTCGTCCCTCTCTGGATTGTGGGATCTGTGGAAGGAAAAATGATGAACCCTTCTCTTTTCTCAAGGATAACTACTAGGAGAGCTAGAGAGTGGACGAACTATCGTAGTAACCCTTCTTAAATATATTTCAAGAAACTCACTGGACTGATTATGGAGGTGAAGATCATATATTTGGCTGCTGATCTACTAGGTACGTTACTGTGCTTTATCATCATATTATCTCTTAGAGATGGACCAGACCTTAACTCCAGATCCCAGCATCCCGTCTTTGGGAGAAGGTTGTGAGTCCAGATCTGGTCTGAATTCTTTGGTGTTAGAGTCCACTCTAACATGAAAGGCCTGCTGGTGAAACCCTGGGCATAGCGGAGGACACAGGCTCATGAGCTGCTTCTCTCCCTGGGCCTCTTCACAGTGAGTGCAGAGGTGCATCCTGACGAACGTACGTTGGTGATATGAGGTGTGACAAAGTTCCTCTTCTACCTTGGTGGGTCCTGTGCTTATGGCGGATTTGTTCACCTCAGTTCTTCCCTCTTGTGAACCAACAGTCTGGTAAGCTCCTCCTGTGTTCTGATCAGAGTTGGGAGGTTTAGGGGGAACCGGGCCCGCCCTCTACTCGGTTCCAGCCGGGCCCTGTGGATCACAGCTGTTATAGTGCTCCTGTAACACTGCATGACAGCTACAACTCCCTGGGCTACTTCCCATGGCCTCCTACAAACACTCTTTATCCTCACCACAGGACATCCTCTCCTGCCTGTCTGATAACGCTTGTCCTCCTCAATCACGCAGTCCACTCTCATCCTCTCGCTCCTTGCCTTCTTGCTCCCAGCTCCTCACACACTCCTTCTCCTCTGGCTCCTCCCTGCCTGATGGAGTATCCTTTTAAACCCAGGGTCCCTGATTAGCCTGCCTTGATTGGCGCAGTTCTAATTAAAGTAGCTATCTCTACTGCCTTCTAGAAAGATCTTAATTGGTCTCCAGGTGCCTTGATTAACCTGAGGCAACTGCCATTTGTTACCAGGGTACAGGGTTGTTTAGCCTGGGGCTAACATACCTGTTTCTCAGTACTTTACTTAGCATCTGGCTTGACTCCCATCACAACCCCACCTCTGCCATATATACACCATAGGGTGTGGGCAGCTTGGGACACGGCAGGTGTTGCATGAAAACCATCAGCGTTGCTGTGGTGGGCAGCCAGCCCGCGTACCGTATGTGGAACTGGAATGGTTGGAGGGACAAGAACCACCTTGGTGACCCTTGCATTCTTTGTCCTTATTCTCTGCATCCACTGAAGGGGTGCAATGTCAGTCCACAAGAGGTATAATCGCCGGCCCTAAGATGTTTAAATAACCGCAGAGTTCTCCAGTGGCCCATTTGACAGCAAGGCATTCTTTCTTGACTACTGATATTTCTGTTCTCTTGGGAGCAGGTTTCTGCTTAGTAGAGGATTCGGGTGTCTTCTTCCCAATCATTTGCGACAGAACCGCCCTCAATCCCACCTCGGAAGCATCGTGTTTGCAAAAATAAATTCCTTGGCAAAGTCCGGGGCTTATGAGGATGGGTTCATTACAAGAAGAGCTGTCTGACCTGTCTCATCGAATGAACCCTCTCAACCGCTGCGCTACGGTCGCACACATTCACCACATGATACTTGGACCTCGGGCCGTATCACCAGTTCCGTATTAACATTGGCCTACTGGCCGCAGAGGGGAATAGACACGTTAAGTAACGTATACCCTACCACACCCTGCGATCAACGAGATCTGCCTCCTTTTCGGGTCGTGCTACGGGTGTCCAGTTGTATCAGCCAATACTAGCTATCCATTAATTCTAGTTGGGTACCTTTATGTACGTATACTCCTATACCTGTACACATATCCCAGGTACTTAGCCTCTGCTATGATCCAATATGGTGCATTAGCAGAATTAGCGGTGAGGCGTCCGTCTAACGTGCGTAGTAACAGCACTACAACACATTTCTCCAAGTGCCAGTTGCACCCAGTCTGGAGTACATGAAGAATTCCGAATGACATCCTACCCTAAGGTTGCAGACTGCGATAAGCTAGTATGGGGGCACAGACAGCTTAATCCATGATAGTGCTGGACATGTGCTTGGTCGGCCCCGAGCCCAAACCAGGGAGGAACGTGTCCTTAGCAATAGCGTACATCCGAGAGGCTGAAAAAAGAAAAAAACACGACTGTACATTTGACTTCCTTTACGGTCAGAGGAATCCTCGCCAATTACCCTGATTTGTAGATTCCAGCTGTAGTCAACGAAACGGCGCTACACAGTTCGGCCAATCAAACCAGTATCGTCAGACTGCCGGGTTAAATGGGCGTTACAGACAATCCTACGAATTGGTCTTACTCATTCAGCTCCGGAGAAAATCTAATATACAAGCCTCCCCATCTTAAGCATTCAGCCGATTTAAGCACTAGAACTATTTGGGACACTTGACCACTACACTGGAACTGACCGTTTAATTTGTGCATGGTTCAAAACGCCTAATCTCTACATTTTCTTAATTCAGCCCTGATCCTCCTCTCTTATGAGACATATGCTGGGATATCGGTAGAAAAGAGATTCTCAATGTATCCCTTGGCAACTCCGGTGAATCGTGCGACTAATGGTGATATGATCTTCAGTTGTCCGCCACCCCGATTATTAGTAAGCTAAACACAATTCGCATTGCGAGATTATATCATTGTCGTGCTGCTCTCACCCTCTATTGATTGCGTCAGTCGAGGTAGAGATTCCTCCACTTGTTCATGGATAAGTTGTATATTCTTACTGGAAGCGGTCTACCTGCGCCGTGACATAAGCAATGCCTCGGTCCGATATCCATGGCCAAGGTCTTTAGGAGAAAGATTACCTGTGAGAATAATATTGCTCAGAGAATATATCAATAGCAGACATGAAGCGAACACAGACCTATAATAAATTACACTCATATCCCCAGGCTTCAAATCACTCGTAGGCCTGCCACTGGGCCAACTGCTTGCTTTCCCTTGGGGCACGCAGGAACATACTCCGATTCCCCCTGGTTGACAACCGTCGAAGGATTTGCTTGGTGGTTAATAATGAGGTTCGTTGGGTTACCTGGTGTTTTCTCAAGTCGTTCCCTGTACAATGGGCTCGCTAAAACTCGAGCTATCCGATTCTCCCTCTCGTGTCCAGTATATGCTCGACTATGTCCTTAACTCTATATATATCAAAAAAACACCATGCCTTTCTCCATATGGGAATGCGGCTCCTCTTCCAGGTTCTTCTGCGCTTATTATACAACTCCATGCCCTATGGCAGTGGACGCCACATCTAAGTAAAAGTTGATATTGCCATGATGAAAACCATGTGAGGCCTGTGGGACTCCTAGTGATGGCAACATTGATAAGCAAATAAGGGTATCGCATAAGTCTTTCCTCATTCTCGAACTCACCTACTTATCCTCCGAATCAATGGACCCAGTCTCCGGAGGTCAACTCTATTGAAACCTCCACAAGGCCTTAAATTTAGGGTGGTCCTTAACGAGAGTCTGTAGAGCCTTATGTACATGGAGGCAACGAAACAGTACCGACTCTTTTCCATCAAACTTGAGAACTCGAAAAGTGTCCCTTGATCAGTCGTATCTCCAAATTGGGTAGCCCTAGATCTCCGCAGTGGATAAAGAATCTGTAAGTAGCTCCTATAGCTATCTGTCTTGGAGCTGTCTGTTCGCATAGGGGTAATATGGAACTTCACTGAAATCTGAAGCATGTATCCGGCGCAACGTCTAGCTACAGCCGAGAACATCTGTGGACGCTGGCCCCGAGCCATGGTCTCTCTCCAGGGGCCCAACTCATACACGGCTATCGCGTTTCAAAGGTTACCTTCTTTATTGGAACGCAACTAATCAACAAAGGGAGCCCGCCAACGTGGGCGCAGGCTTGATAGACTTACACCTCTAGGACCTATAGCCCGGCGTGACAGTAATCGCCTGACATCTTCATATACTCCCTGAGCCAGCTACAACTCCGGAAGGATACTGGCCTGGCGCTTTCAAATACCCACCTAGGTAAGTACTAAATAACAGACTGTGGGCGAGGGCTCAATAGGGCTTTGTCTGATGTATTTCTAGGCACCAGAGTTGGATGTATAAACAATCACTCCTACCTGCATTTAGCACACGATACAGGGAGATCCTAATATCCTCATCATGAAGATAGAGAGTCCTCTAGGACCCATGGATCCATTACCCCTCTCTGGATGTCCAATCTAATCCTAACACACCTCCATTTCCTGCACTAGACTTCCAAATCTCTAGGGTCCTCCTGCCTGGTCCCTCCCACAGCCTCTCCACCAGGCTAACCTGCCTGAGCCTCCAGGGCCAGCTTCTTCTCCTCCAACAGAGGCATATTCCGTACAATCTTGGGCAAAGAGCCTACCAGTCCCTGTACCATGAGGTAAGTTCATCTGATAGGGACCTGCTCAGTGACACATCTGCACTGTCGCAATTAGATCATCTGAGCCCTGGTGTCAGCGATATTCCGGCAGTTACCAAGGCCTTACAGCGGCCTATGCCTTTCCTTTTTGTCTTATCTGGCCATTATGAGTAGGGCTAGAAAAGAATCACTGAGAAAACATCTGAACAAACTTGGGGTCTAACTTATCTCCGATGAGATTGTGCCTAACAGCGGTTCATTCTCTTTATATTTCTCCCCCATCCTCCCTCATCAACAGCTCCTTCCATGGGGACGTATAAATATAATCAATCCCTGGATGTTCCGTGCTCAGGTGCCAACTACAAGGTAATGCCGGAGTTTACGGAAACTCACGCCATGTCACTCTACACCTGGCGAGTTCCCCTGAAATCATAACACTATCTCCAATAATACTGGAGAATGGTGGAGGTAAACCGCACTCAATGTGCACCTGAGTTAGCCGCTAGTCACATCAACATAGTTCGGATGTAGAGCTGTACTTATTTACCATCTTACTGAAAATAAGGTGATAGCATCACCAGTCCACAATCGACTGTAGTCTCTAACATAGCGCATTTATTCTCACCGTCCTACGGTGTCGATCTGCAGACCAGCTTAATAAGCGAACACCTAGCACCGTTGTGAATAAAGAGAGGACCATGGGAGCTTGCCAATCCGCCAAGACCTTAGCAGTGCAAGGCTCCTAGTGTCGCTGCGGACCTGATGCAGATCTGCTATCGTGTCCCACTTCCCCACATGCCCATATAACAACACATCTATTGTTTCTAACATAATGTCCCACCCATCATCCGTGGATCATAGGACGAGGAGTTGAGTCAGTCAGCGTTTCCCATGCTCAGCGCAAATTTCGCCTACTTCTGCGCGTTCTTTGGTAATATTGACCCTCCCTACTTACCCTCCACCCAAGACTCCCCCTAGAGGTTAATGTCCAGTCCCCCTTCCCGGGACTCAAGCGGATGGCCGATGTTTCTTATCGAAAGGGGCCTCTCGGAGAGTAGTTCGGTCAATCTTCCTGGTCGCTCAGCGTCATTCATCTACCTAGTAGGAAATCAGATTCTACTCCATCATAGGTGGATGTGACTCCAGTTTCCGCACAACACTACACCCTTCCTTGACGAAAATCTGGTGCAGATGTTATGTAACTTCGGTACCAGAATGTACCCGAACGCTCATCAGTTATCTCTATCGCCGGAACCGCGGCCTACAGTTGCGAAACCACACTATACTGTGGAATGATACTCGATGTCTAATTACAGTGGACTGGTGGGTTATTGTCTCTCTGGTACATTCCACGCGATGATAACCGCATGGACCTGCACTATCAGTTGATTACCAGATCGCTCAAGTCGGCTCTTATGCCCTAGTCTGCGGGAACAAGGCTGCTGCAGCCTATTCAGGCCGAATCACATGATTGTTAGGCACATTCTTAGTGGCCTCACATCCAGGGTAAATAGGGGGCAACCTAGCGTATGCCAGACTCATTGCTCCATGGCAGGCCTCCTGCGGGCCCTTGTCCACTCAAGGCCAGAAGGTACCTCTCATCTATCACTCCCGCGTCAATTTTTCATGCAGTCCAGATGGCTGGCCCGTAGTGAGACCACCTGATGCCCATCAATGGGCATCGGGTTCAACCATCTGTAAGGCTCCATTTACCTGGTATACCGATTCCTGCAAACATAGTCAGAGTCTAGACGAAGACTGGCTCGATCAGCAGGCGATATACTTTTCATTGGCTAGACGCCACACTGCCTCCTGCTTGGGACGAGCTCCGTGGCACAATGGGTCAGGCACTCCATGCTGCGCAATGCTGTGCTATGATATCAAGCAAAAAATGCAACGCCTGTTCACAATCCATGTGTGGTGAACCAAAATAAAAATAAATTGCACTCTCCTTTTTTTTCTAAACCACCCTCCTCTTTTTTTCACACCCCTGTGCACACCACAAGCATCCCACTTTAAACCAACCGTTGTGACAAAGTTCCTTTCCGTACGTTGGCTGGTCCTGTAGACTTAACTGGCGAGATTGTTACACACTCAGTGTTCTTCCAGCTGCTGATGTAGTGAACCACAGATCATAGACCGCCTCCATCTGTGTCATAGAATCAGGACCTATGGCAGACTTTAGGGCGGATACCCCGGCAGCCAGCAGCCGTGTACTCTGGCGGTTCCGCCTAGCACCTGTGGATCACACGCTTGTCTATGATGGCCTCGCTGGTAACATGTGCATGACAGCTCTACAACATCCTAGTGAGACTATATCGCCCATGGCTACACTCCCAACACATGTCTTGCCTCCTCACACCAAGGACCTCTCAATGGATGGTACTGCTCCGCTGATCCCCTCCCTCTCAATAATCAACTTCCAAACAACACTACCAAAGCAAACATACACAAAAAACAACCCGCCATCAAACAATCAACTAAAAACAATCAACAGCAAAAAAAATAAGAAAGACAACAACACACTCATCACAGTACACGCGGCGGATTCAGTTGCATCATCGTACTGTGGTACCATTGACGCTTTCTTTGTCTCCCCAGCTCCTCACACATCACTACCTTCAGTCTCCTCTTGGCCATCGGCTACCCTGGACCTGATTGATGCTAGCTCCTTAGTTATAAAGCCCAGGGTGCGCACTCGATTTAGCCTGCTTTGATTGGCATGCGGAGAGGTAGTGTTCTAATTAAAGTAGCTATCTCTACTGCCTTCTAGAAAGATCTTAATTGGCTCCAGGTGCCTTGATTAACCTGGAGCAACTGCCATTTGATTACCAGGGTACGAGGGATTTGTTTAGCCTGGGGCTAACATACCTGTTTCTCAGTACTTTACTGTAGCCATCTGGCCTTGCTCCATCACAAAGTCTCTCTGTGTACGGCAGCGCTGCTGAATTTTAATCTTGGCACATCTTCTATTCCATATAATCCTACAATTTCGTAAAGCAGAGATTCCAAATCATATGCACAAAGGTTTTAAAATGTGCACAAACAGGATAATACCATATTCAATTTCATTTGAGACCTCAAGTAAGGATTTATATCTAAATTCATACAAGAAAATTACCTTGGAATAAGACTTAGGCCCCAGGATACTGTGGGCCTGAGTCTCTACTGCATTGGGTCTTGTGTAGTCACTTGTATTTGTGCAAAATGAATGTAAAACACAATGCAATATTTTACACCTTTGATGCAAGGGATTGCACAGAAAAAGAGGCTTAATATTTAAAGACAACAAATAATGTCCTACATTTGTGTAGGAGACTTGGAACATAATGTTGAAAGTTTCAGATTTAAATATATTTAGCTATGGTTTCAAAGCTAACCACCTAGTCATATACAGAAGCTTGCATTTGTCCATGCTACTGATCACGTGTATGTGCACCTAACCATTTTATGTTCACAAGTGTGCAATATGCACCAAAGCATTTAGCATGTTTGGAAGATTTGACTCGTATATGTTCTCATTTTAAAAGCAAGACCATTGGAATAACAAGACCAGAAACTGAAGCCCCCGATATGGTGTGGTAATGAAACATCCCCTAAACAGACCTACAGATGTCTCCATCTTGTTCCTGAGGGACTACCTCTAGATTGAATAATACCATCCTATGCGGTTCTTGATTTCTGTGTGGAGACTATGAAAAATGCTATTAGTACCTTATTATTGTAATAGGAACTGTACTGGATCACTGGCTTTGGTCCACCAACTTATTTCACATAGTTCATCAGAGATTAATAACTTTCAGTGTCAGGCAAGGTCTGTACTGGTGATCTACTGCTAAATACTCCATGCCCTGTTATCAATTTCCTGAACCACCCAGCCCTGCTATTTCACTAATAGTCACTGTACGCATGAGAAATGTAGAGCTATTCCTCTGAATCTGAAATTCTCATTCCACATATTTTCATACTGGGGGGTGAGTGTGTGAAGGGGATTGGTAGGGATCATATGAGATCCCATGAATTTCCCAACACATTGCCAATATGGGGAGCAATGGAGCCAACTCAGGATCTGAAGTTAGTCCCTGTGTGGCACAAACTGCTGACTCAACCTAGTTAAAAATTATTTCTCAAACAAAGTTATAAAATTGTCCATTCTACTAGCTATTTACTTGTTATGCTGGAGAATTCTTAATGCAATAGGAAAGTGATTATAAAGCCTAGTAATAAAATATTTGAATACAGAATGTACAACTTTATTCTTAGCAAAACTTAATGGCCCAAATTCAATACTGACCTAACTCCACTTAAGCTGAAGACATGCCTGGTTTTAATTTGATTTAATGGCTTTTGTATTGTACTAGTGACTTTGTCATACCAATGAATTAATTTAATGTATTGTATTTTAAGCAGAAAACATCTGCCCCTACCGTCACTATTGTCACTTATTCTCTCTGCTGTTCATGCTAAAGCCATTCACATCACATTGTTTTTTAAAGTGGTTTTCATGTGTGCATATAGCACAGGTAGCGTAAGTGCCTGGTGATTTAGAAAAGTGCCTTTGTTTGTTGAACTACGAATTTGTGATAGACAGTCAACTCTGGTCAGAGTGCATTTTGGAAAAAGAATGTTCAAGGATCACACTTTTGTGTTAATGAAATTGGAAAATCCAGAGAAATGGACCATAACTTTATAATGAACAGGGCTAGTTTATAAAGAATTAATGATCACATGCTCAACTTGTCCCATTTCAAACAGTGATACATTATGAGAGCAATTTGCATTCAATTAATTTGCTAATTAAGAAATGGCTGTTGCTAAGGAGTGAAACTCTTGCTTAATTACCTAATAAACAAGCACAAAACATTTCAAGTGAATTACACTTAGTAAAGAATCCTTTTTTTGTGACAAGAACTGCTTAAAGCATAAAGACTTTATCTCGTGTTCAGCAGGAAAAACAGACAACTGTGTGGTTCATTCTTGTTTTCCTTGTTTATAGTTACGCAGATTTTCAAATGGGCATAGGCAAATGGGTGCGGTCACTTTTCTATATGGCCTGCATAGGAATGCAAGTCCCCCAGAATGCTTAGACAAGCTTGAATTTGATTTGCAGATCCAGTCTTGATTTGCATACATACATCAAGGAATTTCCACACCTAAGGTGCATACATATAAAAAATGCATATGCAGTTCTTTGTGACAATATATGACAGTATGTTAATTGGTTCAATTTCTCCTCTGTGTTTTTTATGCCAGACTATATTCAGGGAAGACATCTCTGCTCCAAATCTTAACGTGTATATATGCACACCATCAATTTTGTAGTCAAAAGGGAGGAGTGTAATAGTATGGAGAGTGGATTTATAGATAACAAGAGCTATTACTATGGGAGAAATCCTGACCCCATTTAAGTCAAGGGCAAAAATCACAGTTATTTCAGTAAAGGCTTGATTTCACTCTATAGGTTTTGTTTGGTTTTGTTGTTGTTGCAAAACAGACAAAGACATACTCATTAGAATGATCCTTCCTGGTGGACCAGTGATTTGTCAAATCTGTTCCTGTTTTCATAGGTGACCTTAACATTAACAAGAGAATCCAGTTTCTCCAACTAAATACAACTGAAATCAGTGTTTTCAAAAGTAATAATAAAGCAATGCCTGATTAGGAAGTCCAAACAGTTCAAGTCATAGGTGGCCAACACTCAAAGATACTTCATTCTTGGTTGTCAGATGAGTGTTGTGGGCAAAGTTACAGGAGCTTGCTGAAATGTTAATTTCAAATGGAACCCTTCAACAGAATCCATTTTGTTGGGTATGACTCTTTCCAAAATGGCATTGTAAGATAACTGGAAGCATTTAGAGATTAGTTATGGGATACAAGACATTTGAATCTGCTTTAAGTTAATAGTCACCAAAAAACTTACTCTTGTATGGCCTACTCTGTGTTGGTGGTCTCAAGCCAGATACTCGCAGAGAAGTGTCCACATGACAAAAATCTGTCATTGTAGCTTTTGTTTATTATTTGTAATGTCACCAACATGCTATGAATCAAATAAGCATGTAAGCTGAGCTACCCTTTCACTGCCCAGAACATATTTAACATACATTGAAGAGCATTACTAATGGGAATGCTGTACTTTGTGAATAGAAGACATGATTGTCCAGGACGGTCAGTCTAATGCTATTCACAGGCACTAAGTTTGCTTTGATGCATTAAATGAATAACTTAGCTTCACATCGTTGTGCGTTACCTGTTACCATACAGCTTTATGTAATTTTTATAACTTTTTTGTCTTAAACTTAAAAATAAATATTCTCTCATTAATCTTTGATTGTAAGCTCTTTTAGGTAGGGACCATCTCTGTATATGTATGTAAATGTCCAAGAGCAGTGTTTCTCAAATTGGAGTCTGCTGATCAACTGCTCTCCCTCCCTCCTGACTTCAACTCATCCCCCTTCCTCTATCTCCTGGAGGCTACTGAAGCCAAATCAGGAGATTTTAGGTGCTAAAAGTCTGGCAGCACTGCAGGGCTAAGCCAGGCTCGCTCCCTGCCCTGGCTCTGTGCAGCTCCCAGAAGCAGCTGGGGGTCTCCACACGCTGTCCCAACCCCAAGCGCTGACTTCACAGTCCCCATTGGCCGGGAACTGTGGCCAATGGGAGCTGTGGGGACAGTGTCTGCATGCAGGCACAATGCATGGAGACCCTCTGGCCCCCTGCCTAAGAACGGCTGCAGAGAGATGTGCCTGTCACTTTTGGGAGCCACCCGAGGTAAGAAGTACCTGGCCAGAGCCCACCCCCTTCACCTCCTACTGCACCCCAACCCGCTACCCCAGCCCTGAGCCTGCACTCTTCACCCAAACTCCCTTCCAGAGCCTGCACCCAACCCCCTTCCCCAGCCCAGTGAAAGTGAGTGAGGGTGGGGGAGAGTGAGTGATGGAGGAATGGTGTGAGTGTGGCACAGAAAGAGGTGAGCCAGGGGTAGGGCCTTGGGGAAAGGGGTGAGGTGAGGCCTGGGACTGAGTGGGGGGGCTTGGGGTTCCCCCAACATTTAAATCAAAATGGGAGTCCTCAGGTTGCTAAAGTTTGAGAACTGCTATCCTAGAGCAATGGGGTCCTGGCCTCTAGTTGCCACCACACCATGAAAATTCAGATGGCATTAGGAAGCCAAATTAAATACGTAGAGGGAGGTATGAAGGGAATGCATGCAGTCTATTTCCTGTGCTTTCCAGTTCCTTAAGAAGCTATTGTTAGTGCTCTTCCTAAGTGAAACTGGTCAGTATTTTAATAATGTCTCTTGCTTGGCAGCTTAGCACCATTTCAAAGAACTTTAAAGTTATCCTGCTTGGATTTAATTTAACACAAATATGATTATCAGACACATTATTAAATAGAGTATCTCCTCTTTTTCCCTGCTTTTCTTTGGGATGGCAGAAAAGAGAGAAAGTGACCTAAAATAACAATAAGTTTGAGTGAAGATTCTTGTGATACATTATTTCTAGACTGAATTGCTCTTCCCTCCTTTTCCAGTGAATTCATTGCTTTAGAGAAGTGTTGAAATGACAAGTTTGAGACTAAAGTATTCTTTGTTCACAGAAGAGGTGAAGAATGACCAATGGCACAGCAAGTTTCTCCACACTGCCAAAGGGTCTCAACACCAATCTGTAGGGACTGTAGCTAGGGGTGAAATGGTTACTGTAGTTCAATCTCCATATCTATTCAGTCATTGGCTTTTTTTCTTAAAATATGCCAATTGGGATAGTGGGTTTTGTGATATGGAAGCTTGTCCACTGAGTTTAAGCCAGCTCTTTTCAGTAAGGCCAAAAGATAGCCACCAGACATTTTCACTCACAATTGACCTGATATGGTTTTGAACTGAACACTATATGTACTATATGTGAAATCCATTTTGAACCCAATTTTTGAACTTGGATATCTAAATTCATAGGCACTTCAATACCTACTTTAAGCATATAAGACATATTTAGGTTCCTAGCCAAGTAAATATTCCACTAGATTCCAATAAAGTTTTTCAGTTCTCTTATATTGGTTTCTGCTGATTTCGGAAAGTTTTTGATGTAATTTGGGGGACCAGTAGTGCTATTAATACCTAGACAAACAGATCCATTGCTCTGTTCCAAAAATTAATTGACTGAGTAGAACCAACTCAGAACCAATGGAAACTTTGAAGGAATTTTCACTGAGGTACGTATCATAGATATTTACATGCTTAATGGATTTGCCCAACTTTAGGATCAGTAGTTTGAAAATTTGACCTTGAATCATGTTCCCAATCCCCTGAAAACACCGCTATTTATAACTACCTTCCTTCTGTCTTTTCACTCACAAGCAGAGCAGGGCGAATAATTGATTTGTTGGTTTGGCCAGCAAACCAAAAATACAGAACAAACATACAGTCCCAAAAGTGTTCTGAATTTGTCAGCAAAGTCTGGTCAGCCTCCAAAAGGTAAGTGTGTGTGTGTGTGTGTGTGCATGTGTATGCATGTCCTAAAGCCTTTAGTCCAGTGGTTAAGACACTCCCTTGAGATTTGGGAGATTCAAGTCTGAACCCCCACTCATGACCATGAACTTGAGCTCAGATCTAACCACTACACCAGGAGTGAGAAAACTTTTTGGACTGAGGGCCACATCTAGATATAGAAATTGTATGATACACCATGAATGCTCACAAAATTGGAGGTTGGGGTGCAGGAGAGGATGAGCGCTCCAGCTGGAGGTGCGGGCTCTGGGGTTGGGCCAGGGCTGAGGGGTTTGGAGTGTGTTGAGTGGGGGTGGAGCAGAGGGGTTCAGAGTATTGTAGGGGGCTCTGAACTGAGACAAGAGGCTAAGGTGTGGGAAGGGGTAAGGGTTCTGGGCTGGGGGTGTGGGTTCCAGGGTGGGGCCAGAAATGAGGGGTTCAGGGCATGGGAGGGGGCTCCGGGCTGGGGCAGGTGGTTTGGGTGTGGGGGACAGAGCTCCAGACTGGGGCAGAGGAGCTCAGAGGGCAGAGGGGGCTCTGGGCTGGAGCAAGGAGTTGGAGTGTGTGTAGGGCTGAGGGCTTTGGCTGAGGGTGCAAGCTCTAGGATGGAACCGGGGATGAGGAGTTTGGGGTGCAGAAGGATGCTCCAGGATGAGTCCAAGGGGTTTGGAGGGCAGCAGTGGGATCAGGGCTGGGGCAGTTGGTTGGGGCACAGGAAGCGGTCAGGGGTGCAGGTTCCAGGCAGCGTTTACCTGAAGCAGTTCCCAGAAGCAGCAGCATGTTTCCTCTCCAGCTCCTAAGAGGAGGTGCAGCCAGGCAGCTCTGCATGTTGCCCTGTCTGCAGGCACTGCCCCCGCAGCTCTCAGAAGCAGCGGCATGTCCTGTCTCTGGCTTCTATGTGGCGGCGTGGCACCAGCCAGGCAGCTCTGCATGCTGCCCAAACCACAGGTGCCACTCCTGCAGGTCCCATTGGCCACAGTTCCTGGCCAATTGGAGCTACTGGGGTGGTGTCAGCATATGGAGCCCCTGGCTGCTCCTACTGTAGGAGCAGGGTGGAGGGGACATGCCACTGCTTCTGAGAGTCACACAGAACCATGACACACATGGAGCAGGGCAAGCCCCCAACTTGCTTCTCAGCGGGAGCTTGAAGGCCAGGTTGAAAGGCCTCATGAGCTGGACGTGGCCCAAAGGCCAGAGTTTGCCCACCCCTGCCTTGGACTATAGACTATTCTGGAGTGGTTTACTTTCAGTCTGTCCTGTTGAAGCTCTTCCACTTTGCAAAAATTCTTAAATATTCCTTGAAGCAGGGTCTTGAACTCAGGTCTTCTACCTGCCAGGTGAGTGCCCTCATTATTCCCCTGGGAGATAGGAGATGTCAATTCAAATCCCACAGCTGAATCAGGAATGGAGAAGATATGAATCCATATTTCCTACCTCCCAGTTCCTTAATCACTTCGCTAAAGAGTTATCCTCTTTCTCTCTTTGGCTCAATATATATTTCAGTGTTTATACAAATTAAAACATCTTCAACGGGAGTGTTTGAAATCACATACACTTTTCTAAATGTGGCCCTAAAAAACGTTTTTCTAGCAGAAATGAATTGGGTCAAATTTGCAAATAGATTTGGAACAACTGAAACTGCAGTTTCTGATGAATAAAACTATTCTCCTGAAGAGTTCTCCCAGCTCTACTTGGAAGTCATAATATAAATGACTAAAACTTCTCTCCCTGGAGTATGTCTCTGCTTCAGTGAACATAACTTCCTTAATTAAGCTATATAAAATATGTACAGCCAGTCTTATTAACACAAGCCACCATAAAATGCATACTTAGAGAAAAATGATTATATGGGCAATTAATATTTAGTTTTCTGTTCAATGTTAATGCTTTCACAGACAGTTAAAAAGAAGTATGGATTAAGTTCTCCCAGAAGATTATAAACGTAATGCACTTTTTGTAAAATAAAATATAGCATTGTTTTGAGAGCACCAAGAGTAGTAGTTGTCTTCCATTCATTAGTTTTGCACTTCTATCGATTATTTCCACTAAAAACACTGCATCAAGCATTTCCTTCTCAACTGCAAGGGCAGCAAGGATTTAATTTATTTGGCACTATTGTGCCTCTTAGCTATGTAGGCAAATGCTAACACTGTCCTAGCTTTAGTTTAAAAAAGCCATATAGTGTATTTTTTAGTACCAGAGAATAAAATAGCAGAGAATATGAATAAACCAGTAAACCTACACACTGACATCAATACCTACTTTATCTCTTAATTAGCCTTAGTGAAGATCTCTGCACTTTACATTCCAAAATGTAGTGTGTTGCCAAGATGGGGAAGATCCCAACAGTCCCAAGAGTGACAGACTGACACTATCTCTTCCCTTTTGGTAACCAAATGATCAGTATATTGTCTTTTTTTGGATTGCAGGGGGCACCAACTGTTATTATGAACTTGTTTTCAAACCAGCACAGTTTCAGCAGAAAAGACTTCATCAACAAGTTGCTACTATGTCAGAACATAATTCCGCTTTCCAGAGTGATACTAAACCACACATTGTGCAAGCCAGGTGAAGATGCCCTCTATGAAACGTATTAGCTTACATACTCAGGGTATTATCTAATGCCGTTTGAATTCAATGGAAAGACTTCCATTGACTTCCATGGGCATTTGGTCTGGCCACTCAACCTCAGTATAAGTCCCATTTTACAGTCAAAACCTGACGTCCTTACTCACTTTTTTAATTAGTTGTTACCTCTATATTGAATTATTAGTTATTTTTATTTCTTATATATTTTATTTTGTGCTGACAGTATGCTCAGTGTTGTAGAAAACGCAGGGCAAACCACCATCCCTGTCCTATGGACCCTGTCCATCTACACAAGTTCTTGTACTGATGCCCGCAATATGTAGGTTTACCATAAGGCTGGACAGACAAATCAGTTCAGACACAAAATGTCGACAGAAGAAACTTGTGATATTACAGTGCAACTCTCCACCTCCCACTTGTGTCATGACTAGATGTGGAATGGTCACAAAGGAACAAGAAAGGCTGTTCCCATCTTTGATCCTGCGCCTTCCCATTATAGCTGGATTACTGGAAAATTTGTCTTTGCTTTCCATAATATTCATGGGAATTTATAAGGCAAGGTATTATAGGCAAAGGTCAATCTTGGTTGGGGTTCCCCCCCCCCTTTTTCTTTTCTTAATGAAAATAATTAATAAGAAAACGACAGACCTTTGGCATCCATTTCTCAAAGGGAGGAATGTTTTTCAGTCACACACACTAGAGGACTTCAGAAACAGCATTTTTTAAAATATTTCATGAAAAATATATTATCAGTTTCATTCCAGGGCTTTTTTTATCACAGTATTTTGCTTTTCATGAAACTTTCTAGAATGGTAGTTTTTTTTTGTTTGTTTTTTTTTCCAAATTATTAAACTTCATAATATGTCACATCTAATATCAAAATTTTCATGTGCATATACCACATGCTGATTTTAAAATCCTGTACCTGCCTCCCCATTAAGGGGAGAAGTGGGCCCTAGTGATTTTACATGGTAGCATAATGTTGTCAAAGTCTATAGTCTTTCACTGGCACAGGAAAAATGGTGAAGTGAAAAGGAACATTATTTTTTTTTAAATCAGAACTGCCAGCAAGCAAAGAAGGTTAAGTGAAATATATATGTATATATTATCTCAAACACACACACTATGTCATTACAATGGCAGATTTGAATGACTTTTCTGGGGATAGGACTTTGAACTACAGCTTTCACATTGTTACCAAATCATTATTGATTACACCTGGTAAAACCACCAATTGTCAGACAAATGAATCAACTCAGATGGATTCAATGCCAACTAAGATTGCATTTCATTCATCAAACTCATGTTGGTTCTTCAGTGATGGATGATAAATGAAAGCACATGAACTATCAAGAGCAACAAAGAAATTGTGAGCTATTTCAATGCATTTACAAGGAATGTAAGGAAATTGCTCTTGTGCATACTATGAAAACATGAAAACTGTGAGCCACAGTTAATAAATATATTTTGGCATATAAAAAACTAAACCACTAGTCATTGATTATACTTCTCACTGAAGTCCTGTCATACAACTGTACAATTTGCCCATCACTTTTAAACCAAGTAGGAGACACACTCCATCCCCCTCAGCAATGACCTCTGTTTGAATTCAGATACTGTGCAGTAAATACAGTGCATATCGCTCAGTAAGGATAACGTACAAGGATAAGATAAGCTATGCTGGTAGCATGGGGAAAAAAAGAGGATGCCACTGAAAGTGGGGAGACAGTAGTTATAGCATGCCAATCAAGATGTTTTAGAAGAGATTTTTTTCTAAAAAAAAAAGGAGGGAAACAAAAGCTGGTCTGTTAAGACATCATCATTCTGGGCTAGATAGTTGGCCCTGATATGATACCTGTGAGTCACAAAGGAACCATAAAGTCACCTTAATCAGGTAACTGGGGATTTGCTTACTATGGAATGGAAAATATAGATATCTTTATATTTCATGCAAATCATGTCAGCTGGTCTTGGGTAAATCTAAACCATGGCCAGCTAGTATGTATTTAAATACCACTTTTCTCTGTCTGCAGTAGAAACTCAATCATGTGTAATATTATCCTACATTTAAAATGATTAACACATTTTCTAACATAATTCATTTTTTCAAGGTAGACATGGCTTTACTGTGACAGTCTGTCTCTCTGTGTTCACTCTTTTTACAAGACTATGATACATTTTGTACAAAGTATGCCTTATGAGGTATCATTTGAAAATTCATAATTTGCTGATCATTTTTGTCCTGGTAAAATACTTGTGGCAACATAGTATGTAAAGTTATAAGATTCTACTGTATAACATTACTGAGACATGTTCCAAGTTTAGAAAAGCAGACACAAACTAGTTCTGAAGGACAAAAGGCAAACACTCCTCACAGCCATGTTCCAATAAAATCACATGGTTAAGTGGCCATTCTTTGGCAGAAATAAGGGTATGAGCGAGAACTCTACATTTTTACAAGGAGGAGGGAAGAAAAATTATTCTCCTTAACCTCTGAAGATAGGACAAGAAGCAAGGGGCTTAAATTGCAGCAAGAGGAGATTTAGGTAGGACACTAGGAATAACTTCCTAACTGTCAGGGTGGTTAAGCACTGGAATAAATTGCCCAGAGACATTGTGTAATCTCCATCTTTGGAGATCTTTAAGAGCAGGTTAGACAGACACCTGTCAGGGCATGTCTAGATAGTACTTCATTCTGCCATAAGTGCATGGGGCTGGACTAGATGGCCTCTTGAGGTCCCTTCCAGTCCTATGATTCTAAGATTTTGGCAAAGAATCAGCTGGAGGGTCCCATTCTCACAAATCTTCTGTCTCCTGAATCTCAGCCGGAAGTGATTTTCAAAGAAAAGGAGAACTATAAGAAAGGGAAACACATCCCCCCAAATACATCTCTATGTCTCTTTGCCCACGGCATAAACAACACCTGAAGGACAAAGAAATTAATAGTGAATTGGGGAGGATTCTTGGCTGAAAGGATTCCAGCCAGTAAGACTGTGGTGGGAGAAGATGTGGTGGGAGAAACCTTTGCTTTGAATTCATTTAGCTTGTTAACTTAGATATTAATTGTGTTTTACTTTTTATTTTCTTAAAACCAATACTGACTTTTATGCCTCATTACCTATAATCACTTAACATCTATCTTTCTGTAGTTAATACAATTATTTGATAGTTTTATCAAAACCAGTGTGTGTTCGGATTTGTGTGTTTGGAAAACTTCATTTGGGATAACAAGATGTGTGCATATAACTTTCTATTAATGAAATGACAGACTTTATATGAGCTTGTATTGTCCAGGAGTGGCAGGGCAGTACAAGGTGCACATTTCTTGGGGAAAGCCTGGGACTGGGAATTTGCTGGTGTTGCCCTGCAGTGTAATTCCTGGGTGGCTGGCTATTGCACTCATACAGTATAGCTGGGAGTTATAGCTGGAGACTGTGTGGGGGCAGACCAGGAGTGGTTCCTCTCACAGCAAAGCAGTGTAAAAGGCATCTCAGGTTGGAGAATTGAGAGGACACAGTTGTCCATCAGTCCAGATTGTACCCTGGGTAATGTCACACCTACATTGTGCTCATTTTTACAAAGACTATGTTCCTCTGTCATTATCAGCAACACAATTTTCACTTTAGGAGCATTAAAACTTACAAGTCCCAATTTTGGATTTGTTAGAAGCTCCATCTTTCAATAAGAGAACCAGTGGCATAGAGTGCTCCTTTTTCACTGCGTGATCGCTCAGCTGCATTTTGAGAATTTGGGAAGGTTTACAATTCACAATTCCTTAAGAGCATTTCCAAAGTTGCCATGACTGAGTCTTTAGAGCTTTTTTCCCCTGCTTGCTTTTCAGTTTAGACCTCTAGAAAACATCCAGTAAATATTTTTGTTTACAAAAAAAAACAAAAAACTTTTCCCTGATCTTGAAAACTTTAAATCCCCTGCTCACAGACTCAAGACAGATCTGGTTGAACCACTGAGTTTTCTCAATTTTGCTACAGGCTTTAGGCTACAGTATGCTACTAAAATTATAGCTGATATAAAATAAACCGTAAAAAAAGTTCTAATTTTTCTCTTACTGTATTTTGCTTGTATGATGGTGTTAACATAATGCAATCAGACAAAAAACATGTTATCATACACCTCATGGACATGGAATGCTTATGCTGAGCTTATCAAAGTAGTATCTTTGTGCTTTACAGAATGAAATATACACATTCTAATAATTGTTTTATCTCTCCCAGAATGCAGCAAGAGTTTATTATTGAAGGAAAGTTAAGCTGAAGTAATGAGAGTTACATAATCACTAAAGAGGTGAAGTTCATGATCTTTCTGGTATCTTTAGGGTGCAGATCAAGAGTGGCTTAGAGAGCATTCAGGCAACTTAGCTGGATGTGTCCGTGCATATTGCTGGCTAAGTGATGACAGTCCCTGGAGGGGTTTGCTGCTTGTCACTAGCATATCATTGTAAGACACAGCCCAAGCCGGAGAATTAAGGGGGCACAGCAGTCTCACAGTTCCAGGTTGTACCCTGGGGGTTTGTCACACCATGTAAATTGCTAATCCTTTTGGAATCCCTCAATTATATCCGCTGGCATTGAGTCTGACAGGATAATTATGCAATGTGTCAAAAATCTCTTTCTATCATTTTAAATTTGCTACCTTTCAAGGTAATTGGCTGTCCTTTTGTTCTTATACGACCAGAAAGGATAAACAAGAATGCCTGATCTTCCTTCTTTATGCCATTCATTATTTTGCATAATTCCATCCTCAAAGTCAGTTATGGTCGACCTAACGTGTAGTCTCTATTCCACATGCAATAATAAACAACTTGCCTCAAATGTATGTACACAGAGAGAGAGAGAGAGAGATGATAGTGATCCTTATATTTAGATTGATTAACACTTTCCAGCATAAAGGATTTTTACTACCTTTCACTGAAAAGCTCTCACTCTCACACTGTTTGCAGAAGATCTTTGATAGTCAGCATGGGGCAAGCACTTGAGCTAGATAAATGCCTTTTCTTTCTTCCATGAAATTTTCTCTCAGCAAAGTCTCAGTGGAAACTGCTAAAAATCATCAACTCCTTCTCTCACTTACATTCCTCAGGAAAATGTTGTCAACCTCTCAAAACAAGAACAGATACATGAACATTCTAAGACCAGGCTGACACCACTGCCAAAGCAGTAGCAACACTGCCGCTACCGTACTGGGAACAGCTGGGGACCCGTTGGGGAGGGTGTGGTAGAGAGGAAAAGAAGCAGTCTGGGCTCCTCCGCCAACATATCTGGACACAGCACATAATCTCAGAGGTCTGTTTCCTTCACTGGAGGCACCCCATGGGGCAGGAACTTGGCCAACAGTACCATCCCCAGACTCCTGTTAATATGCATTATGAACACACACCGTTTTTTTTCCAAAGGAGTCCTACCTGTTTTAGTGTACAGGTTGGATGCACAAGGGAGCAGAATTTTTTTTTGCATGAGCAGCCATAAATCTAGCATTTCCCAAGTGCTTGATATACATCCTAAATAATCGTCTTTTAATGTCATTTTTAGTATATAATTTCTACATATGTACCCCATAAACAAGAAGCACCCTGACAGTTTCCATCTAATAAAATCTGCAGTAGAATATTAGTAACTAACACAAGCATTAAGTGTTTGTGATTAGTGCTAGTTTCTAAGGAATTCTGGAGGAAATATTAAAACAGTACAAAAAGTAGTTAGAAGCCTAACTGCCATTTGTTTCTTCCAAAGTCCCCCCTCTATCACTGCAGCTATTTCTCATAAAACTTCAAACAGGAAAATAATGAAGCTCTTAAAGAACGTGTGTGTGTATTTGTATGTGTGGTTATATATATACATACACACACACACACACACACACACAAACACTAATTATATCATAGCAATAAAAACCTTGTAAAACAACATGACTGTCCTGAGGAATTAGCGACCATCTGGAGATAATTAACTCTCAGACAATTATGCCCAAGAAATGTCCCACACCTCATTATAGGTAATGCACAACTAGGAACCTGTCACATTTCTTGTGTTATATAAAACATATTCAACTTAATACTTTGTTCCATTTCATTGGAGAATGTTTTCTAATTTGTTCAGAACAGAGCTGCAATATTTGAATCAGTTTACTCATATCCCATAAACATTTCACAACTGACTAAACTTCCCAGCTAGTCATATTCAAATTAGCTGGCAGTATATTTGCCAATTGCTTTCCTTCTGGATAAATATAGCATTCAGTTACGAGATTTGTCAGAGGAACAGGTATGTCAGTAACCTGAAAACCATAGGAGACTGAATGACCAAAAAAAAAAAAAAAAAATTAACCTTTCCCAATCTCCATTTGGTGTGCTTGCTAGATGTAAGGCACTTGAATAACTCAACAGTGTTTAATTAGACAAGCTGTTGGGAATGTAAATTCCAAAGCCTATTAAAATTAGCATCTCAAGGAAGCTTGAAGCTAAAACTTGCCTTGCTTGAAATCTCTCTCATAACAGAGTGTGTGGGATGAAATATATTAATTCTGCTCTTGTTTATTGTTTTGATAAATAGCACGAATGTGCAGTCATTGATCTGATTTTCTCTTCCCTTCTTTTCTGAACTAACTAAAATAAAATTGAAATGCAAAGGTTTCATGCTCAGACGGATGCCTTCCAGGGTGCTGTCAGAGACATACAGATTACACACTGGGTTGCAGCAGGTAACTAGCAAAACATTTTTTTAATTATAATTTTTTTCAAATCCAGACAAATGAGACTATAGCTGCATAGTGCTGTATACCCCCTCCACATTCTCTTGATATATGCATGTTAGCCAGTAATGTAGAATCCCAGAGCAAAAACCACTCCCATCCCAGTTGCCTGTGTTAGCTTATTATAGCTTTTTAAAAATGTAGTCACGGTAAATTCCGAACTAGTTTACATTTGGATCTCCCATTGGAGGCATTTAGCGATTCATCCCACTTCTTTATCAAAATGCCGCTGTGTTTCTAAAAAACAAACAAACAAAAAACACAGCAGAAGTTATCCTACTGAGGTCAGAAACATCACAGAGGAGAGGGAACAAAAGTCAAAGCAAGGGTTGCAGGTTTCTGGTTTGGGTTTTTTGTTTGTTCATTTCTTTTTGTTTGTTCATATTTCAATCATCTTGTACTGACTAGGATAAGGTGCATTTCCCAGGTCTGTGGAGTGGTAAATGAGAGCACTGTCTTCATAAAACTCAGCCTTTGAAGACTTCAGTGCTGGCTCCATGTATATGAAAAAATACCCAGAGACTGTTGACAATTCATTAAAAAAATTTTTAGTCCACCTGCAGCCAAAAGTAAAGAGATGGAGAATAGAACAAAAAGCCAAGTTGAGAACCTGATGGCAAGGAAAATACTGATATAAGGTAAAATGCACCACTGCGCAGAAGTCAAGAATAAGGCCTATCTGCCATTCAACTCACATTTTAGTGTTAGGTCTAGTCTACACACAGGTTTATAATGATCTAACTATTTCAGTTAGGGGTGAGGTTTTTTAAGCCAAAATTCTTATGCCAATGCTTTATATCTTACTCTCCTTCCAGTATGGGAATAGCTATATTGGTATAACACTTTTATACTGGTATAACTCTGTCTGAATTGAGGTGTTGTACTTAATTAACTTTGCCAATATAAAAAAGTATTAAAACTTGTGTTTAGAATAGATAAAGCTTTATTTTGAAGGCTTAAGTGGTACACAGACTTTGTGCTGGCCTTGTACACAGAGGTGAATATCTCCATTGTGGTTCATTACTGAAATCAATCTACTGCATAGTACTGCTCCAAGTATCAAACAAACATCTGCAAAACTGCCTTTTGTGGCAGCAGAAATTATTACAGACTGCCCTATTTTGTGTGGTGTGGCTTTAGAGCTCTTATTGATAATTACTTGAGCACGTGGTGTTTATTTTTAGTATGCAATGGATACATTTTCAGTACAACACGTTTTGATACAGATGTGTGGGAAAGGACACAGATTATTTGTGGACATATTCCCCCTGGGGCTCACAATCACTGAACAGTACACTGTTAAACTTCTTTGTGTGACAAGTCCACTAAGTAATTATATTTAGGACAGGAGACCTAAACTGAAGGCACTGGAATTGCATTACAGTCCATATTTGACATTTTTGTTTTGTTTTAGCAATCTTAAAGAGTCTTGTCAACACTGAAAGTTATTTGTGCAAGATTTATTCCCTTCTTTTAAATTAGAGCAAGTGTATTGGCCTGAAGGTACCAGCACTTGCATTGAGCTTGGCAAGAGACTGCAGCCCAGCAGCCCTGATAAGATTACAAGGACAACTAGAAGGCCTTTATTAAGGATCTCATAGCCACAAACCAACTTTGTTTTAATCTATTCAGGACTGAAAAGACATCTGGTTGCATGACACAGACTGCAGCTTAGCACCCCAGTTACAAAGATATGAAGCACACTCTGTGAATGCATTCACTGCAGCATTGGCCTGCTAAACCCAGAGTTGTGAGTTCAATCCTTGAGGGGGCTGTTTACGGATCTGAGCCAAAAATCTGTCTGGGGATTAGTCCTGCTTTGAGCAGGGGGTTGGACTAGATGACCTCCTGAGGTCCCTTCCAACCCAGATATGATTCACTATGACATACACAGGGATGAACACATGCCTGAAATCAGATATGAATCCAGATAGAATTTGTTCCTATCTAGTCTAGGATTAGGGGATGCCACTGACCTGCTGGGCAAGTCACTTCACCTCTCTATTTCATTTCCTCATCTGTACAATGAGGATAATGATATTTTCTTACCTTTTTAAAACCGTCTGTGCCATGTAAGAGCTAATTATTATATAGTAAGCTCTTAGTCATAACATGTAGCATAGAAATTAGAATGCTCCTTTGATTACACTACATGCTAAATGAAACAGAGACACAGGAACTATAACACAAATTAAAGGCTGGATTTTGATTCACTCTAAAATAATCATGCACTGCCTTACATGATCACATTGTGGATCTCTGGAGCACAGCTTGAGCATGAGACAGATGTGCGAAAAGCAGGAGCTGCACACTTAGTACTCTTTTATCAACCCCTTTTACATACCAGCCAGCAGATGAGAGTCAGCACAAGGGAGAAAATAAGCCAGAACTTTGTCAGGTCTGCTGTGAGCTACAGCATGGAAAACTGAACTGGAGTGCTGCAGTTACACTCTGAAGTTAGAGTAAAATCACAATCCAGCCCTAAACCTAGGGTCTAATGCTGAGAATGGGCCTGTTTCCAGCACCTTTACTCATCCTACTCATTCTTTATTTCATGAATAATCCTTTTGAAAACAGTGGAACTACCAAAGGACTAAGGTTCTATGTAGTACAGGAGTAGGAGAATCTTACCCATTGTGAGCTGAAATATGATTTTGTCCTCTGGACGGTTACGCTACATCTGTCATCTTACAATATTTGCAGAAAGAGCTGCACCCTATTCTAATTTCTGTGTTTCAACTCTTAACTGCCGTGGTAATTTATATCTCTGCCTCATGGAAGATTTCATTATCCAGAGTGGAGATGTAACTTAAATTCTGTTATTTTGTCAAGATGAGATATTACAGGTTGGCTGAATCCATGGCTACCTGACTAAAGATTTTATATCACTAAATTTTATGCATAAAAACATTTTATGTATTTCACCCTTATCTTTACTTGAGGGTGTCAATTTTCCATGTGGGTTCTACATTGTCTCTGCATGAAAATTGAAAAATAAGTATCTGTGGCACAGTTCTGCACACACTGAATTCAATGAGACTGAAAGTTACACCTCTGACTCTCTGGGATCAAGTCTACAATGAATTAGTTTGTTTACATGAATTCCACTGGTCTTTAATGGAACACAGTACAATGAGAATCTTTGGGTATAAGACATTTCCCTCTATTAACTGAACTAGTTCAGCTGTTCCTTCAACTAATCCAGTAGGTTAAGATCAAGTGTCTAGTTTGAGCACACATGATCTGTACATGCTACACGTGAACAAATCCCTCTGGAGTCTAAGTACGTCACACAGCCACTTTGAATTGGCACTTTGAGGTCAGACTGTATGATCAGAGGTCAGACTAGATGATCATATTGGTCCTTTCTGACCTATGAGTCTGTGATTATTTCAACTACAGTCCTACCAGCATATATCAAATACGGGACTTTTGCAAAATCCCGACATAAACGCCAACTCTGTAGGTGCTGCGGGACTGGAGCACCCACGAAAAAAAAAATTGCGGGTGCTCCACACTCACTGGCAGCCAAGATCCCCCCACCCTCATCCCCTCTTTGCCTCCTCCTCCCCTGATTGCGCCAGCTCCCCACTCCTCCCTCTCTCAGTGCTTCCCACCTGCCACCTAACAGCTGTTTGGTGGCACTTAGGACTTTCTGGGAGGGAAAGGGAGGAGTGAGGATGTGGCGCGCTCAGGAGAGGAGGTGATAAAGAGGCGGGGCAGGAGCAGGGACTTGGGGGAAGGGGTGGAATTGGGGAGGAGTGAGGGTGGTTCAGGGGTGGGTACAGGGGCAGGGGGGGGGAGTTTAAGCACCTATGGGGCAGAGGAGAAGTCGGCACCTGTAGGCTGGGAGTCTCTTCAAACACCAAGCACTTCAATTTCTCATCTATGTTTCATCTTGATCCATCTTCTCAACTATCAGATTGGCTGAAAGTGTAAGGATCTGTGAGATAAGAACCTGGCTCTGTAGAGCCTGGGACAGCTGACAGTCGCATATTACTATTGGGAGGCCATGCAGAGCCCCCATCCGAGAAGCACTGCGTGATTAGTCACCACAGGAAGTATCACCCAAAGAGTCCAATGTGACAGCATCCTGTGGCCTTCTGATTGGCTCATATTTACTATTTAACCCTGGAAGGTGGCCCAGGAAGTTGTCTGGGCAGCCAGGTAGACTTCTAGTTTGCTGTGACGCCAGACTGCACCAAGCCCACTGCTATCCAGTCTCAGACCTCAGCCTGACTCTTGTTTCATAATTCCAGCCTGATAACTATCTCTACTCTTTGGCCTATTGATTCTTTCCTATTGATCCCAGCTCACTGACTACCACATTCATGACTGTCCTTTACTTGTAGACACCAGCCCAGGTCTGGCTGTGTGTTTCCAAAGATTTATTTTATTTTTTCAAAAGTACTTTGAACTTTCTTTGTCTCTTTTCTCTCCTGTAATTTAATGTTCGCTCTGATGTCCTGGAAAGAGTTTCACATTTCGCTCTGCTTCTACCATTATGGGACTGACAGAACATGAGTAACTTGTGTCAAACATCATCTGATCTTTGTTAGCACTGTGCCTGGTTTCTTGTAACAGCTTTTTCTCCTCATCACTGCTTTATGTTTTGGTATCAGTAAACATATGGTACAGATATTTGACGTGTGCAGTGTGTTTGCTCTATTGTGATATGTTCAGCTGCTGAAAGAAACAATGTATTAGGCTGAGGGTTATCTCAATTTTCAGATAATCATTCTCCTGACAGGAATTAAATCTTTTAATTGCTTCCCTCTTCTCCTTCAAAGGTGGAGAGAATTTGTCTGAGACAACAGGAGAAATAACTTTGAGTTATTATTATTAACCTTGCTGACATGCCATGGAAAAGATCCTCTGAAGTAGGGGAACAAATAGTGAATAATCAGGGAAATGGATGAAGTAAATGCACACTGAGACCACAGGGACGTGAGGGATGAATGCCACCTACAGCTACCCAAGGGGGTAAGTTTGAATCAGTCAAGAGACTGCTGAACTGGCAGGTGGGGTATGTCAATGAGCCACTAGAAGAGGTGGGGGAAGGAAAATGTAGGGTTAATAGGGCAGAGACAAGCACAGATTCAATAAAATGGCAGTGAGGTTACAGCCCAGATTGACTGTAGGCCTCTGTTCTTAAGATCAAACAGTGAGAAGAAACATTGGCTGTGCCAGACATGGGCTAGGTCTTATAAATTTGCCTAACCCAGAAATCAAACTGGCAGGCAGAGTCTAATTCATAGGCCCTTGCAAAAAATCCACATGACTGAGAACCAGGAATAAGGATGCTAGGAACTGGAGCAACTCTACTTTGAAAAGTTCTGGCTCCAGGTGCATTGCACATTTTTATAACCTTTGGCGAAATACAGATAGGAGCCATCACTCAAAGAAGAGTGGGTGCTCTCAGTACCTATCCCCTGATACAGGCGTTTTCAACCTTTTTCTTTCTGAGCTCCCCCATCACAGCATGCTATAAAACCTCCTTGGCCCTCCTGTGTCACAACAACTGATTTTCTGCATATAAAAGTCAGGGCCATCATTAGGGGGTACCAAACAGGGCAATTGCTTGGATTCCCATGCCACAGGGGGCCCCATGAAGCTAAGCTGCTCAGGCTTCAGCTTCAACCCTGGGTGGTGGGGCTCAGAGGCCTCAGGCTTCAGCCCCATGAAGTGGGGCTTCGGCTTTCTGCTCTGGTCTCCAGTGAGTCTGATACTGGTCCTGCTTGAACAACCACCTGAAACCTGCTCACAGCCCCCCCCCCCTCCCCCCCGGAGACCCTGGACCCCTGGTTGAGAATTTCTGCCCTGCTAGATACACAGCATTTTCAACATCAGTGACACTGGGTCACTAGTACAGCCTTTTTACCCTTCTAAACTTTCTCTCAAAACACTTACATATAAATATTGTGCAATCCTGACTGCTTTCCCTGGCAGATCTTTTCACAACTCACTGACTGACTACAGTTGCAACTACTGTGTTTGAAAAAACACTCAAGTTTTACTTAACTATGTTAAACATAAAAATATAATTCAGTAACCCTTCTACTTCTTACTCTTAGACCCCACCACCAGAAGGAAACATTGTGATCATCTAGTCTGACCTCCTGAATAACACAGGTCATAGAATTTTCCCATATTCTCTTTGAACTAGAACATATTTTAGAAACAACATTTAGAAACAACATCCAATCTTGATTGAAAAATGATCGGCAATGGAGAACCCACCGCAAACCTTGGTAAATTGTTCCAGTGGTTGATTACCCTCACTGTTACACATTTATGGATTATTTCCAATCTGACTTTGTTCAGCCATTGGAAACCTTTTTCTACCATATTGAAGAGCTATTATGAAACATTTGTTCCGATGTTGCTACTCAGATTGTGAGCATGTCACCCCTTAACCTTCTGTTTGTTAAGCTAAATAATTTGAGCTTCTTGAGTTTATCACTATAAGATACATTTTCTAATCCTTTAATCATACTTGTAGTTCTTCTATAAATCCTCTCTAATTTACCATCATTCTTCTTGATTAACGGACACCAGAACTGGACACAATATTCCAGCAGTGTTTGCACCAGTGTCAAATGCAAAGGTAAAATAACCTTTTTACTCCTACTCAGGATTCCCTTGTTTATTCATCCAACAATCTCTTTAGTCCTACTTGCCACAGCGTTACACTCAGAGTCATGTGCAGCTGCTTATCCACCATGACTTCAGGAGCCAATCCAATCTTAGAGTGACATCTTCTGTCTTGGCTCAAGGAAGAGAACACACTGTCCTGTTGTTCACCTGTCCCTTGCAGAATGTTCTTTCAATTCTTCCTAGTATCTAATCCCCAATAAGGAGAGTCTATCTTTCTTTGCCAATTGGAGATCTTTTTTTTTTGGAGGCAGTGCGGCTGCAGCAAGAAAGTAATCGCCTGCTGATGGACCAGGCTTCTCAAGACCGAGCTATGTTGCGGAAACTGGTAAACCAGGTAAAGACCCTTACAGAGCTGAACCGTGGCCATGATGGGACACGGCTCATACGGGCCAGCCACTGGCTACAGAAAATGGGAGGATGATGTAGAGGCATACCTTCTGGCCTTTGAGAGGACAGCCCTGCAGGAGGCCTGGCCTAGAGATCAGTGGTCTGGCATCCTTGCCCCATTCCTGTGTGGGGAGGCCCAGAAGGCCTACCATGATCTGCCTGAAGAGGCTGCAGCAGACTACCCCCAGCTGAAAGCAGAGATCCTGGCCAGATCTGGGGTAACAACTGCAGTGCGGGCCCAGCGGTATCACGAGTGGAGGTACCAGGAAGACAAAACCCCGCGGTCCCAACTGTATGACCTCATCCATCTTGCACGAAAGTGGTTGCAAACAGAGTCCCGGAGTCCGGAAGAGATACTAGAGGTTCTGGTCATTGACCGATACATGAGGGCACTGCCACCAGATCTCCGCAAATGGGTAGGTCAGAACGATCCATCCACCTATGATGAGATGATCACTCTGGTAGAAAGACGCATGACAGCCAGGGAATAGACCCGACTACCCAAGGAAAGCCCCCTTCTTAGCAAACACCCAACCCCAACCCTGGAAGGTGGGCCTGCCAAACCCCTGGGGAGTGCTAGGTGGAGGAAGAGGGGTGCCAAAAACCAGCGGAGACCCCAGAAGGAAGGGATTGGCCTGAGCAGGGGAAACCTTGAGACTAAACACCCTAACCCACACAATAGGGGAATGATTAGAAACAATTATAGATGTTATGCATGTGGGGAGTGGGGACACATAGCAGCACAGTGTCCCAGCACCTAGGAGCCTATGCAATGCAACTTGGGGGATTGGCAAGTCCCATAGTCCCTTATCCACCTTGTGGGCATCGCATTAGCCCCGCATAACTACACCAGGCCCGTGAAGATAAATGGAGTAGAGACTACAGCGCTTGTGGACTCAGGGAGTGCTATCATCCTTATATCAGGTAAGATGGTAAAAAGTAGACAGCTGCTACAAGCCAAACGCGTAGCAGTGACATATGTGCATGGGGCCGTGAGTCATTACCCCATCATTCCAGTGGAGATAGAGATTCAGGGGAACCCATTGAGGTGACAGTGGGCGTAGTTCCTAAACTCCCATATCCTGTAGTCATTGGGAGGGACTATCCAGGGTTTGATAATTTACTCCCCCAAGAGAGGCTGGAGGGAGATGGGGACCCTGTTGGCAGCGACTCATCATTGGGGGAATGTCAACCCCCAATGTTTTCAGAGTTTTCTCAGGATCTATTCTCACCCCCCCAAAAGGCCCGGAAGACAAAAAAGGAAAGGAAGGCCACGAAGGCTTTGGGAACCCGGATCCTGACCCAGGGCCAGAAGACCGTGCTAGTAGGCAGATGGTCACGAGCAGCCATCAGAGAAACTACCAACACGGAAGGTGAGCTGGAGGCTGGCCCCAGCCATGACGGTAAAACCTGGGCATGATCGAGAGGCATGCTTAGTCACCCAGGAGACCCTTCCCCAGAAGGATAACTTACATGAGCAAGTGAGGATATCACCCGGCTTGACGCCAAATCAAAAGGTTGAGGCAGCCGACATGATTAATTGCAATCGAGATGTGTTCTCTACAAAACCGGGGCGCAGGCCCTGTGGATCACAGCTGTCTATAGTGCCTCTGAACAGCTGCATGACAGCTACAACTCCTGGGCTACTTCCCCATGGCCTCCTCCAAACACTTCTTTATCCTCACCAAAGGACCTTCCTCCTGGTGTCTTGATAACGCTTGTCCTCCTCAATCCTCCAGCAGTACACTCTCTCACTCTCAGGCTTCCTTGCCTTCTTGCTCCCACTCCTCACACACGCTCCTTCTCCTCTGGCCCTCTCTTCGTGACTGGAGTTGAGCTCCTATTTAACCCCAGGTGCCCCTGATTAGCCCTGCCTTGATGGCTGCAGCGTGTTTAATTAAAGTAGCTATCTCTACTGCCTTCTAGAGACCTTAATTGGCTCAGGTGCCTTGATTAACTGGATGCAACTGCATTTGGTACCAGGGTACAGGGATTTTGTTAGCCTGGGCGTAACACTACCTGTTTCTAGTATTATTCTTAGCCATCTGGCCTAGCCCCATCACCATATACCCCCCACTCTCTGCGCAGACACCATAGAGGTTGGGCAACTTGCGCGACGCCAGGCGTGGCGCGTGAAAGACATCAGCGTTGGCCATGGGCATCCAGCCCGGTGGCCAAATGGGAACTGGAAGGGTTGAGGAGACAGAACCACCTGGTGACCCTTGCATTCTTTTCCTTATTTCTCTCTGCATCCACTGAAGGAGTGCATGGTAGTCAGAGAGTAAATGCCTGCTAAGAGTAATAACGCACGTTTCCATGGCCCATTGACAGCAAGGAATTCCTCTCGACTTACTGCATACTTCTGTCTCTTGGAGGCAGGTTTCTGGCCTTAGGTAAGATCGGTGTGTCTTCTTTCCAATCATCTTGACGACAGACCGCCCCCAACCCCAGCCTCGGAAGCATTTGTTTGCAAAATAAATTCCTTGGTAGAAAGTCCGGGGCTTATGAGGATGCGGTCGATTACCAGAGGAGTTACAAGATTCTATGAATGCCACTCCCTGCGTCGGTCCACTTCACCAATGTTGGACCTCGGGCCTTCACCAGTTCGTAGAGACTTCCCTACTGGCGAAGCGGAGATAAAACTCGGTAGTAGCCTACCACCCCAAGAATGCCGGACCTGCTTCTTTCAGGGTCGGCGGGGCCAGTTTGAAATCGCCTCTAGCGCTTATTGTTTGGGCTTCCTATAACCTCCTACATATTATCCAGATACTTAGCATCTTCTAGCCCTAGTGGTGCATTTAGCGGGATTAGCGGTGAGGCCAGGCCGCCTTTAGTGGCGTGTACGCGCCTCAACTTTCGCCAAGTGGTTCGCTCCAGTCCTGGGAGTATGGATGATGCATCATCTAGGTATGCGGCTGCATAACTAGGTGATGGGGATGCGGGACAGCTTTATCCATGAGGAACTGGAGAGTGTGAGCGGGGGGGGGGGGCCCCGCCGCCGGCGCCAGTAGGCCCAAAAAGAAGGGGAGGACGTGTCCGTGCAATAAGCCGCGAGTCCTCGGGTGTGGAGAGAACACTGCGTGTTGGCTGTGAGCTCTTTGCAGGGAATCTGCCGAGAGGACCCCTTTTGCAGATCCGCTGTAGTCAAGAATGCGCGCACTACCCAGATCGGTTCAACCATTCGTCGATGCGTGGTATGGGTACGCATCGAATTGGATACTCATTCATCGGCGAAAATCAGTACAGAATCGCCAGAGCATCAGGTTTAGGCACTAGAACTATGGCCTGCACCAGCTGACGTGTAGGAGGTTCTCAATAACGCCTAATTCTAACATTTTTCTTAACTCAGCCCTGATGCTTTCCTCTCTTTTTGGCCTGCTGGGATTCGGTAGGTCTCAGTCTTACCGTTGGCGCTGGGATCGTGCAAGGTGAGTGTAGTAGGGGGTCTCAGGTCGGCCCACCCCGGTTTGTAGAAGATGCACATGCTGCGATTGGCATCGCAGGCCCTGTGGATCACAGCTGTCTATAGTGCCTCCTGAACAGCTGCATGACAGCTACAACTCCTGGGCTACTTCCCCATGGCCTCCTCCAAAACACTTCTTTATCCTCACCAAAGGACCTTCCTCCTGGTGTCTGATAACGCTTGTCCTCCTCAATCCTCCAGCAGTACACTCTCTCACTCTCAGGCTTCCTTGTCCTTCTTGCTCCCACTCCTCACACACGCTCTTTCTCCTCTGGCTCCTCTCTTCGTTGACTGGAGTTGAGCTCCTATTTAACCCCAGGTGCCCCTGATTAGCCTGCCTTGAATTGGCTGCAGGTTTCTAATTAAAGTATGCTTATCTTCTACTGCCTTCTAAGACCTTATTGGCTCCAGGTGCCTTGATTAACCGGATGGCAACTGCATTGGTACCAGCGGACTAGGGATTTGTGTTAGCCTGGGTAACACTACCTGTTTCTCAGTACTTATTCTGTAGCATCTGGCCTTAGCCCCATCAGCGATATACCCCCACCTTCTGCGTCAACACCATAGACGTTGGGCAACTTGCGCGACGCCAGGCCGTGGCTGCGTGAAAGACGTATCAGCGTTGGCCAATTGGGCATCCAGCCCGGTGGCGCATAATGGGGAACTGGAGTGTTGGAGGGACAAGAAACCACCTGTGACCCTTGCATTCTTTTCCCTTATTTCTCTTGCATCCATGAAGGAGTCATGGTAGTCAGAGAGCTAAATCGCCTGCTAAAGTAATAACGCAGCGTTTCCATGGCCCATTTGACAGCAAGGAATTCCTCTGACTACTGATACTTCTGTCTCTTAGGAGGCAGGTTTCTGCTTAGGTAAGATCGGTGTGGCTTCTTTCCAATCATTGAGACAGACCGCCCCCAACCCCAGCCTCGGAAGCATTTGTTGCAAAATAAATTCCTTGGTGAAAGTCCCGGGCTATGAGGATGCGGTCCATTACAAAGAGCTTAGCAAAGATTCTATGAATGCCACTTCCCTGGTCGTCACTTCACCATTCTGGACCTCGGGCCTGCACCAGTTCCGTTAGAGGACTTCCCTATGGCCGAATCGGATAAAACGTCGGTAGTAGCCTACCACCCCAAAGAATGCACGGACTGCTTCTTTCAGGTCGCGCGGGGCCAGTTTGAATCGCCTGCTAGCGCTATTGTTTGGGCTCACATAACCCCTTCCTACAATTATCCCAGATACTTAAGCATCTTCTAGCCCTAGGGTGCATTAGCGGGATTAGCGGTGAGGCCAGCCGCCTTTAAGTGCGTGATAGCGCCTCAACTTTTCGCCAAGTGGTTTCCTGCAGTCTGGAGTATGGAATGATGCATCATCTAGGTATGCGGCTGCATACACTAGGGTAGTGGGGAGTGCGGACAGCTTTATCCATGAGGAACTGGAGAGTGTGAGCGGGGGGGGGGGGCCCCGCCGCCGGCGCCAGTAGGCCCAAAAAGAAGGGGAGGACGTGTCCGTGCAATAAGCCGCGAGTCCTCGGGTGTGGAGAGAACACTGCGTGTTGGCTGTGAGCTCTTTGCAGGGAATCTGCCGAGAGGACCCCTTTTGCAGATCCGCTGTAGTCAAGAATGCGCGCACTACCCAGATCGGTTCAACCATTCGTCGATGCGTGGTATGGGTACGCATCGAATTGGATACTCATTCATCGGCGAAAATCAGTACAGAATCGCCAGAGCATCAGGTTTAGGCACTAGAACTATGGCCTGCACCAGCTGACGTGTAGGAGGTTCTCAATAACGCCTAATTCTAACATTTTTCTTAACTCAGCCCTGATGCTTTCCTCTCTTTTTGGCCTGCTGGGATTCGGTAGGTCTCAGTCTTACCGTTGGCGCTGGGATCGTGCAAGGTGAGTGTAGTAGGGGGTCTCAGGTCGGCCCACCCCGGTTTGTAGAAGATGCACATGCTGCGATTGGCAT
>NC_133770.1:143410143-143526604 GCF_003597395.2 Chelonoidis abingdonii
AGGGCCCTGAGCTGGAATCCGGAGTAGAGGGCGGGCCCGGGTTCCCCCCAAACCTCCCAACTCCTGATCAGACACAGGAGGAGCTGACCCAGACTGTGGATTCCACAAGAAGGGAAGATCACTGAGGTGAACAAATCCGCCAATAAGCGCAGGACCCACCAAAGTAGAGGAGGAACTTTGTCACAACTTGTATGACCCCTGCCACCTTTATTCGTTGCTCAAAGAAGTAACATTAGTCTTTCGTTTTCATAAGCACTATGTTCTGACAATTTAAACACAAAATATTGAACATGTATGGTTCTGGCTCTCATTTGTTAATAGCATTTGCAGTATGACAGCAGGAGATCCACATAAATTATCTACAGTGAAAGTATACTAATGTGTGGTTATCAAAATATCTTATTTTTATAGTGAAGAAATATGGGAAAGTTGACACGTTGCATTTTAAAATGTGATTGTGCATTTTTCTTCATGGAAGTAGCAGATAGGTAATAGATGGACAAAGGTGTTTCAGGAGAGTCACATGATTTCAAAGGACTCCAGAGGACTTTATCATTCACATAGTAGAAAAGAAGTAAATAGAGAGAAATTCTAGACACTAGTTGCATGCTTCTGAGGGCCTGATCCAGAGCCCATTGAAGTCAGTGGAAATATTCCCATTGACTTCAGTGAGTTTTGGATTAAACCCAAAATATACTTTAGTGTAGAACAGTTTCCCGGTTTTGGTAGCTTCTCACTGATTATTCTGACATAAATACATAATTTGCTTTAATCAGGTTTAAAGCACCCCTTCTGTGTTAATATCTTTGTTTGGCCACATCTTATACAAATTCACAGCTTTGGTCACTTGAAGAAAACAAAACTTTTCATATCCCAAGGCAGAATTATGCATCCCCATTTTGTTACCCCAGAATTTGACATTTGTGCATGTACCCCAGAATTTGACAGTACTGCAGTCAGCCATTTTGTATATTCAGCCACTGCCAGCTCAAAACCAAATACAACATAGCAACGAATAATTGTAGGATTTTGTGAGGCAAGGTCAGACAGCTTCATACTTGCAGTTTGCTAATCAGAATGGGAGGATGAGACAGAAAGTTATGGAAGAGAATAAGTAAATAGCGACCTTGGTTTTAGGTATCCCAACATATTGTTGTTATTGGAAATACTAGAAATATTTTGAGATAATGAGTAGTATGTTGAAATTAGGGAAATTGGTGACCCAGTAGAGGATACTATGCCCACCCATTAGTAGTCACTATAGATTATGTGCTTTGTTAGTGTTAGGTATACAAGATTAGGTGAAATAATTTGTTTTGGAGAAGTCTGAGGGAACTTTTCTTCAAGAAAGAAGCTGACATCTAAACTCTCCATCAGATGGATGGAAAGATGCCCTTGGAAACCTGGCTAGTGTTCACTCAAAACCATCTCAGACTGTGGATAACTAGCTGGGATGTCCTAAATTTGTTGTGTATTTGTGTGTGTGTTTAAAGTCTAATTAATAGTAGTTTTAGATAAGAGCATGCTTTCTTGTATTGATCATCCTATTGATTATTCCTGAGACCTCCTGGAAAGAAACATTTAAGTTATCACTGCTATGGGTTCTGAAAACACCGGATAACAATTTATTCATGGCAGAATGTTGTTCCACCTGTCAGAGTCCTACCGTCTACTGAGGGAGTGCAAGCTTTAGGCAGTCAAAGATCTTCGCCTCTGAAAAATTTCAGGTTGGCAGATGGAGGCCATTCAGGACAGTTGAAGATGACATATTGTATGGATGCAATATTTTCAAAACCAGTAATCTGTTCGTTTGCTATAATCAATCATACTTATAACCAGCTTGTCTTTCTTTAACACACTTCCCCTTTGTATGCTACCTGTTACCATTTAAAATCTCTATTGCTGTACCTGAGTAACTAGCCAGTGGATTCCTCCAACACCCAAACCCAGATGTGATCATATGTCCTTTCAAAGATATTCCTAGTGGGAGAGGTTATATAAATATTACTTGATACATTTTATACCAATATTTTATTAATATTGAACCAAATCATGATGTTCTTACTCAACATTTGCCAGTCCTTTACTAAGCCAAACTTCAATTGCTTAAACAGAAGTTGTGTTTGAGTAGGACTGATTAAAAACTGAGTAAAGATCTCTGGATTTGGTACAATAAAATTAACATAGCAGTGTTGGTGACATAAGTTTTTTAGGATTCACTTTAATAGACTTTTAAATATTTTAAAGACCAATCATAAAGTCACCAGAGTAGTAAGACTAATACAGAATTGCTAAAACATTTGCCAGATTAGTGACAAAGCCTTTGCTTTAAAAGTAGAGATGCATGCAAGCATCTAATTGCCAATACCACAAAGTTTGAAGTTGTTTGGATCGATGATTCTGGGTCTATAAAAAGAAGGTGACATTTGTGATATTTGGAACAAGATACTAGTATGGATTTCAAACACCTTTTGAATCTCCTGGTGTTAAATTCAGGGTTATGTTTCCAGCCCATCTGTACACTTCAACACCTAATATAGTAGTGCCCTTGGGCAGCTGAGAAGAATGACTTTTATAGTGCTATGTACTTACCAATGCTAGTGTAATTGTGACTATTTGCATGCAAAATGGACTTACTATGCTATTCATAGAATTCTTCTGACTTTACGAGGACATGGAACGCTATGTGATTCCATTCTGCTAACATTATGGTAACCATTGATTGTTTTTAATGGCAAGCAATGTAACTACGTTTGCTAATATTACTATCTCTATTTGAAGATGTTTCATAGTATCAAGAACTTATTTGACAAGTTATGTCTGATCGTCTTTCTCATGAAGGATATAAGGTGCAAGAAGACATAAAGGTGGTGCAAGAACTACTAAGTTTGGAAATTATAATAGCCCTCACATACTAAAAGGGTATATAAAGAGGGATTATTGTTTCTGGCATGTGGGGTATTGGTCTGAGTAATGGGGTGGATTATTTTTTAAAGGAAAATTTAGGCTGAATATCAGGAAGAACTTCCTCGTGGAGAGACAATTGATGTCTATTATCTAGAGCTGATAAGCACTTCCTGGCATTGTAGGGAAAGCATAGCTACACTGCCCTAGTGGAGTTCTGGTAGAGTTCTATCTACTTTAGCATGGTATAGCATATTTCTTTCTCTGTTTCCAGCTAGCTGTGCTGGCCAGGAGTTGGAGGAGGGAAGGGAAAAGAAGAAAAGTTGCCATGGCCCCTCTTCCTTCCTGTTCTTCCTGTCCCTTTTGGGAGTAGCTTATTCTCCGAGAGGAACTAGGAGGAAGAAGTCCGTGCACTCGAGGTTGTGCCCAGTCACTGCAGTCAGAGTGCAATAAGGGAGAAGGCTTTTTGCACTTCCGCTCTTTATGTGTTTCTGCGTCGGGGCCCTCAGACACAGATAGTGTGCTTGGTCCTTTACAAGACACGATGCAGATGCTTGCTGTATAAAAGGTAGATTTATGAGACTATGTAAGAGTTTCCCCAGGGAAATGCTGAGACCCACATCGCTTGCTATTTTCAAACTAATCTGGATGATACAATATACAAAGAATTGGAGGAAACAATCCTGGATTTGTAGGGGGACAGACTAAGGGTATGTGTACACTACAAAATTAGGTCGAACTATAGAAGTTGATTTTTAGGAAGTGATTTTATACAGTCGATTGTGTGTGTCCCCACTAAGTGCATTAAGTCTGTGGAGTGTGTCCACAGTACCATGGCTAGCGTCGACTTTCGGAGCGTTGCACTGTGGGTAGCTGTGGGTAGCTATCCCACAGTTCCCACAGTCTTCGCTGCCCATTGGAATTCTGGGTTGAGCTCCCAATGCCTGATGGGGTAAAAACATTGTCACGGGTGGTTTTGGGTACATGTCATCAGTCACCCCTCCCTTCATGAAAGCAATGGCAGACAATCGTTTCATGCCTTTTTTCCGTGCAGACAACATACTGCTTTCAGCAGACAGTACAGTAGGACTGCTAACCTTCGTCATCCAACCAGTGCTTCTTCTGCAACTCTGTTCTCCTGCTTGTGTACTGATAGCAAATTTCTCCATGTTGTCTGTCATGGGCTCCCAGGAACGTGTGTTCTTCCTCAGGAAATGTGTGCAGTGCTAACCGTCATCCTCCACTGCTTCCGCTGCAACTCTGCTCTCCTGTTCTCCTAGTGCCATGGATCCACCTTGCAGGTCCTCTCATCGTTTGGTATAAATATTTATTCTTGTGGCATCCATCATAATCCACTGCTTCTGCTGCAACTCTGCTCTCCTGCTGTCCTACAGATGCCATACCGTGGCAAGCATGGAGCCCGCTCAGCTAACCGCTGCTGTTGTGGGCATTGTAAACACCTCACGCATTATCTTGCAGTGTATGCAGAACCAGAACCTGCAAAAGAAGGTGAAGAGGTGATGACAGTGTGATCACGATAGTGATGAGGACATGGACAAAGACTTCTCTCAAGCACAGGCCCTGGCAACTTGGACATCATGGTGGTGATGGAGCAGGTTCATGCCATGGAATGCTGATCCTGGGCCTGGGAAACAAGCAAAGACCGGTGGGATTGCATAGTGTTGCAGGTCTCGGATGATTCTCAGTGGCTGTGAAACTTTTGCATGCGTAAGGGGACTTTCATGGAACTTTGTGACTTGCTTTCCCCGCCCTGAAGTGCAAGAATACCAAGAGGAGAGCAGCCTTCACAGTTGAGAAGTGAGTGCTGATAGCTCTGGAAGCTTGCAATGCCAGACAGCTACCGGTCAGTCGGGAATCAAGTTATAATGTCTAAATCTATTGTGGGGGCTGCTATGATCCAAATAGCCAATGCAATCACTGAGCTGCTGCTATGAAGGGTAGTGACTCTGGGAAATGTGCAGCTCATAGTGGATAGCTTTGCTGCAATGGGATTCCCTAACTGTGGTAGGGCGATAGACAGAACACATATCCCTATCTTGGGACCAGACTACCTTGGCAGCCAGTACATAAACTGCAAGGGGTACTTTTCCATGGTGCCGCAAGTACTGGTGGATCACAAGGGACATTTCACCTACATCAACGTGGGATGGCTAGGAAATGTACATGATGTTTGCATCTTCAGGAATTCTGCTCTTTTTGAACAGCTACAGGAAGGGACTTACTTCTCAAAACAGAAAATAACTGTTGGGGATGTTGAAATGCCTGTAGTTATCCTTGGGGACCCAGCCTACCCCTTAATGCCATGGCTCACGAAGCCATACACAGGAACCCTGGACAGTAGTAAGGCTGAGCAAGTGCATAATGGTGTAGAATGTGCATTTGGACATTTAAAAGTTCGCTGGCACTGTTTGCTGACTCAATTAGACCTCAGCACAACCAATATTCCAGCTGTTATTGCCGCTTGCTGTGTGGTCCACAATATCTGTGAGAGTAAGGGGGAGATGTTTATGGTGGGATGGGAAGTTGAGGCAAATTGTCTGGATACTGATTATGCACAGCCAGACGCCAGGGTGATTAGAAGAGCGCAGCAGGGCATGCTGCAAATCACAGAAACTTTGAAAACCAGTTTCATGATTGGCAAGGCTACGGTGTGAAAGTTCTGTTTGGTTCTCCTTGATGAAAACCCGCCCCCTTGGTTCATTCTACTTCCTTGTAAGCCAACCGCCCTCTCCTTACCCCCTTTGATCACCATTTGCAGAGGCAATAAAGTCATTGTTGTTTCAAATTAATGCATTCTTTATTAATTCATCACACAGATGGGGGATAACTGTCAAGGTAGCCTGGGAAGGGTGGGGAAGGAGGGAAGCACTGGGTGGGGTGATGGATGAGGGAGGGAGGGAAGGACAAGGCCACACTGCACTTCAAAACTTATTAAATGCCAGCCTTCTGTTGCTTGGGCAGTCCTCTGGGGTGGAGTGGTTGGATTCCTGGAGCCCCCCCACCACGTTCTTGGACATCTGGATGAGGAGGCTATGGAACTTGACGAGGAAGGCAGGCAGTTACAAAGGGGTAGCAGTGGCAATTTGTGCTCCTGCTGCCTTTTCTGCAGCTCCACCAGATGCCGGAGCATATCAGTTTGATCCTCCAGTAGCCTCAGCATTGCATCCTGCCTCTTCTCATTGTGCTGCCGCCACCTCTCATCTTGCTCCCACCACCTCTCATGTCGCTCGTCTCTCCTGTCCTCGTGTTCATTTTCTGCTTCCTGGACTCTGACATTTTTGGCCTCCACGCATTCTGCTGAGCTCTTTCAGTGCAGGAGGACTGCATGAGCTCAGAGAACATTTCATCATGAGTGTGTTTTTTTTGCCTTCTTATCTGCACTAGCCTCTGGGACGGAAATGATGGGGGAGCGTTGAAACATTTGCAGCTGTGGAAGAAAAAAAGGGAGAGTAGTATTTAAAAAGACACATTTTAGAGATCAATGGGTAGACTCTTTCACGGTGAACCAAACTGTTAACATTACATATCACATGTGCTTTCAGTATGTCGGGGAAAAGACCACCACCCAGTTGATTTTAGGTCAGACAAGCCAAGACACCTTTATTGTTATAACAAGGGTTACAAGTATGCATACAGGGAGAGTCAGCGGGTCCCCATGCAAGGGGTAGGCTGCTCTGTCCCTTACAAATTTCACCAAGCTTATCAAGGTTAAAACCGCAAAACGTCATATTGATTACAAAAGTTATTTGCCTTTTTTTGGTAAGTTAATATTGCAGATCAGCAGGTTATTTCCAGTAAGTCCAGTTTGGGGTATTTCCAGTTATTGTTAATTATACTGACTGTTCTATGACCCCTTGATTGCAAGTACATATTGCAAAAGCCAAGACCATATAGAATATTGCAAATCAGCAAGCTATTTTAACAGATATCATGTGCTTGAGCAGTGTTGGGCTGGTTATCTTGCGACTCCCCCCTTGTGATTTACCTTAAGCAAGCGAATATTACTATATATATTTGATTATAGCTGAGCTGGCCTCTAAGGGACCCCTCGTCCCCCTTCCAGTTCCTCTTTTGTCAGTTTCATACCCCGTTTCTTCATATCTAGTTTTTCCACACCCTGCATCCTATATGCTGATATCCACACCCGGCATCCTATATGCTGATAAACAAGTTTCTTTTGAGCAGTTAGAATTTTAGCTTTTATTTTGCATTGGTTAGATAAAGCCTGAGGCCTACATACATGGGCCTGTAAAATAATTACAAAGCTTGTTTAATGAGAACCTATAACGGGGGTGGGGGGGAGAGTTATATTTCTTATCAAGTACAAGGTTGCATTTTGCCTCTTATATTGAGAGCCTGCCAGTTTGGTGTGAGAGATCACACATGTAGGGCTGGGCAACAGAATTCAACTTGCATGCAGCCATGGTAAACCAGTCTTTCAGCTTCTTTAACCTTCATAACATGTGGGAATGGTTTCAAACAGCAGCTCCCTCCTTTACCATCCGAAGCACCTGTTGGGTTGGCCATTTAAAAGGAGGGGCTGTACTGGCTGCGAATGCATCCCAAGTCTTCAGGGCAAATTTATCATTAAACACACTTGCTTTTAAACCATGCATTATATTTACAAAGGTACACTCACCAGAGGTGCTTTCTCCTGCTTCATGATCCGTGAGCCCACCTTGGGAGGGTTGGGAGGGTATCGGCTCCAGGGTGATAAACAGTTCCTGGCTGTCGGGGAGAATGGTTTCTCCACTTGTGTGCTGTGCGCTATCCTCATCATCCTCCACCTTCTCATCTTACTCATCCCCAAAATCCTCATCCCTGTTGCATGAGACTCCGCCCTTGCAGGTTTCCACAGAGAGGGGTGGGGTAGTGGTAGGGGGCCCCTCTAGAAATGCATGCAGCTCATCATAGAAACGGCATGTCTGGGACTCTGACCCAGAGTGTCCGTTTGCCTCTTTGGTTTTTTGGTAGGCTTGCCTGAGCTCCTTAATTTTCACGCAGTGTTGCTGCGGGTTCCTGTTGTATAGAATCATAGAATATCAGGGTTGGAAGGGACCTCAGGAGATCATCTAGTCCAACCCCCTGATCAAAGCAGGACCAATCTGCAGACAGATTTTTTGCCTCAGATCCCTAAATGGCCCCCTCAAGAATGGGTTTAGCAGGCCAATGCTCAAATCATTGAGCTATCTCTCCCCCACCCCATTGCTGTCCATCATGCCCTTGGAGATTTTTTCAAATATTTTGGGATTTCATCTTTTGGAACGGAGTTCTGATAGCATGGATTCATCTCCCCAAAGAGCGATCAGATCCAGTACCTCCCATTCGGTCCATGCTGGAGCACTTTTATGATTCTGGGACCTGTGCTGATGAGCTCACCATGCTGGCCAAACAGGAAATGACATTCAAAAGTTCCCAGGGCTTTTTCTCTCTACCTAGTGCATCTGAGTTGAGAGTGCTGTTCAGAGCAGTCACAATGGAGCACTCTGGGATAGCTCCCGGAGGCCAATACTGTTGAATTGTGTCCACACTACCCCAAATTTGACCTGGTGATGTCAATTTCAGCGCTAATCCCCTCGTCGGGGAGGAATACAGAAATGGCTTTTAAGAGCCGGTTAAGTCGACAAAAATGGCTTCGTTGTGTGGATGGGTGCAGGGTTAAATCAATCTAACGCTGCTAAATTCGACCTAAACTCGTAGGGTAGACCAGGGCTGAGTGATCTTATAGGTCTATTCCAGTGGTTCTCAAACTTTTATTTTCACGGACCGCTTGAAAATTGCTGAGGGTCTCGGTGGACTCCTTAATGATCTTTCCAAATGTTTGTACCATTAGCTAACTATTGTAAAGCACTTTGGATAAAAGCACTATACAAAAAAACTTAATAATAATGTTTTTTTTGTTCTGCAGATAAAATGACACAACTCATATGTTAATATCAGTAATCTTACCTTTCTAATGCGACTTTTCTAAGTCTTACCTTTCGAACCTGCCACGGCAGCCCCGGGACTGGGAAGGAGGGGGCTCTCTCCCTCTCTCCCCCACTGCAGCAGCCCCTGAGATGGGGTTGGGAAGGAAGGGGGTCTCTTCCCCACCACAGCAGCCACAGAGCTGAGGCTGGGAAGGAGGGACATATCTCCCTGCAGCCACAGCCCTGGAGCTGAGGGAAAGTTGCTTCTTTCTCTGGCCACTGCAGCCCCACATATCCCAAATTCACCCCACTCCCTCTTCCCATCCTCCTCCCCCCTCCCACCTGACCCTATTCCCCCCAAGGCCACCATCTCACCTTATATGTGCGTCTTCTCCAGGGTCCAGGCACCTAATTAGTGGCTCCACTAATTAGGAGGGTGGCCCTTCATTCTCTTGTGTACAGCCGCCCAGGCACACACCTTAGAGGGAACTATCTGTGGACCACCTGAATGGATCTCACGGACCCCATCTTTAACTTCCCTAGTTCAATGACAACATAAAGCAGAGTAGAACAGAAACCTATGTATCCTCTCAGACAAAAGGAAATTAATATTTTACTTCCTACTGCTAGAGATATAAATAAAGAGTAATTGAGGGATAGTTAAAAAGAAACTCTGCTTCAGCAGATCAGAATTAATAGTTTATTACCTCTTCAGTTGTAATAACCATTGAAGAAGTTAACCAAGTTACTGAGCAGCAGAAAAATTGAATGTCTGACTGCAATAGACAGCAAAGGTGGAAGATTAATTATCTCCTTTAAAACACTTTGATATCATTATTGCAGCAAATTATGATTGAACTCACATTTACTTGCATATATCAGCACTGTATAGTCAGACTTCTCAGCTTTCTTATTGAAAGAATGTTGATTTTGACACATTCTAAACTTTTTCCAGTCTAGAGAGGGAATGTCTTTAAAAATGTGAACTTTACGTTTTAAAAGGCTTCAGCATTAAGTTAAGGGAATAGATTCTACTTTTAGAAGGGGGTATAATAGGGATCCACCCTATTAGAAATTGGCCGTAAGATTCAGATAGTATTTTCAAGTCTCCAGACATAGTCCAAAGACCAACGTAATTCAATAGCTTGATGGCAAAATGACTGGCAATTGCTTGACGCCAGCCTCTAGTTTACAACCAATTAAATGGGTCATAGTGAAAGGTGAACTGTCAAGCTGGAAGGAGATTACTAACAGAGTTTCTCAGGGATTGGTCTTGGGACCATTCTTATTTAACATTTTTATTAATGTCCTTGGCACAAGCAGTAGGAGTGTGCTGATAAAATGTATGGATGACACCAAGTTGAAAGATATTACCAATTCAGGGGAGAACTGGAAAATCATTCAAGAAAATGTGGAAGATCTTGAAAACTGGAGTAATAGAAATAGGATAAAATTAAATAGTGCAAAGTGCAAGATCATGCACTTTAGGGGCTAACTAATTTATTTGCTATAAATTGGGGACTTGTTTCAAGTAATAGAGGAGAAAGACCTGGGTGTCTTGGCTGATCACACAATGAGTATGAAAAAGGCTAATGAAATTCTAGGATGGACCAGGCAAGGTATTTCCAGTAAAAATAGGGAAGCGTTCATACCATTATTTAAGGCACTGGTGAGACTTCATCTGGAAAACTGTGCAATTCTGTTCTCTCATGTTTAAGAAAGATGAATTCAAACTGGAACAGGTGCAGAGAAGGGCTACCATGATGATCAGAGCAATGGAAAACCTACCTTAGGAGAGGAGACTCAAAGAGCTTGGCTTGTTTAGACAAAGGCTGAGGGAAGATAGGATTGCTCTCTTAAATACATTAGAGGAATAAATACCTGGAAGGGAGAGAAGTTATTTAAGTTAAGTGCTAATGTTGACACAAGAATAAATGGCTATAAACTGACCAGCAACAAGTTTAGGCTTGAAATTAGGTGAAGGTTTCTAACCATCAGAGGAGTGAAGTTCTGGAACAGCCTTCAAGGGGAGAAAAAAACTGAACTGGCTTCAAGATTTAGCTTGATAAGTTTATGGAAGGGATGGTATGATGAGACTGGCTACAATGGCATGTGGCTGATGTGCAACTGCTAGTAGAAACTATCCCCAATGGTTGCTGTTGGGACACTCGATGGGGAGGGCTCTGAGTTACTACAGAGAATTCTTTCCCAGGTGTCTCGCTGTTGGGTTTTGACAAAATGCTCAGGGTCCAACTAATTGCCAGATTTGGGGCTGGGATGGAATTTTCCCCGGGTCCAAATTGGAAGACGTCCTAGGTTTTTTTCATCTTCCTCTGTAGCATGGGGCCCAGGTCACTTGCAGGTTTAAATTAGAGAGAATGATGAATTCTCTGTAACTTGAAGTCTTTAAATCATGATTTGAGGACTTCAGTAACACAGCCAGAGGTTATGGGTCTGCAAGAGGGGTGGGTGAGGTTATGTAGCCTGCAATGTGCAGGAAGTCAGACTAGATGATCACGATGGTCCCTCTTAGCCTTAAATGAATCTAAATGATATATTTGCCATAAATGCACATTCCATTTCTCTAGAAAATATTTCAGTTAATGTGACGGCTCAGTCAATGTCTGATTTTCCCTGTTCCATGCTCCTGTACTGATTCCAGCCCTTATGTATAAAAATACTGCTTTTAAAATGCATATTTCTATAGGGGTTTTAAAATTTGCCTCCCATAGGTACTTTATTTTTTTATAGAAAATACAGAAAGACTATAATTGTAGAGATGTAGCAGTTTACTAGAAATTAAAATATGTGCATAAAACAAAATATAATCTCTTTTATAATGCCAGATGTTCAAAATGGCCTGTAAAGTTGCACCTGGTTTCTCTGTTCTCATACTTTTGTGTGCCCAAATACTTATGAGTGCACACTTACACATGCAAATCAGGTAGGTAGGTATCAAATAAGTTATTTTCATGTAAATGAGTTTGCACAGGCAAATGCCATGTTTGTGTTTGTCGAGAAAACAACCTTGCATAGTGACCTGGGTGTATAAAATTCATAGTCAGGGTTTAGCAGTGTGTTGCATGCCCTTTGAAAATGTATTGAATTTTAATGTAAGAGACCAGTCCTACAAGTTTGTGTCACACAAACTATGCAAAGAGCTTTCAGGATTGGGCACCTTCTCAACAGAAGATTGAGAAGAATTATATAATACATATAATCACCTAAAGGCAATACTAAAATAAATTTTAATAACTCTAGGGCCAAATTCTATTGCTGAATGCATTGATTTTCACTGCAATAAATAGGGCCGCATGGGTGTACCTGTGGTCACATTTTGCTGTAAGCAAGTGAGGGACTTTCCTTTAGTATGAAAGTAGAGAACTTCTAACAGAACAAGCACTGTATGAAGTTCTCAGTCAGCAGCATGCAAAAAGACTTGGGTGAACAGAGAGTGTCTTATAACTGTAAGATGTAAGAGATCTGGCAGGTCTGTAAGGAATAAGCAGATAAGTAAGTTGGGGGAGGAAAACTATGCGTTTATAAGGAAAGGTCCCAATATGAAATGTTGAAATGAATTTTATATGTTGAAAATTGGTAGTAACAGAGCATCGAAGAAGAAAGATATGATTAAAAATTTAGTCCCAGTCAAGTCCGTCTAACTCATCTTAGTTCCACCGTAGAGAATCCAGGGCATTTGCAGGAAGGTTGGCATGCAGAAAATCAAGCCTGCTAATGATGAATGCATATATATGTTTTGTGACTTGGCTTCACTGAATGGAATGCTGTATCTTGAAAATATTTTAAGTATGATTAAAACCTGACTGAGTGATGGCATCAATATGTCAAGCAGAAGAAAGTTCCATTACTCTAGAGAAAGTCAGCAAGGGCTGTTAGGCACATTCTGTCAAGCAAAGAAGCAGGCCATGATGGATTCACCACAAACTTTTTCAAGGAGTCTAATGTAGATCTTATAACCAACAGTGACTGAAGCTTTTAATTCCCTCTGGTCAGCTGAATCCCTGTGCTTGCACTGTCTGAGGTAATACATTTTAAAAAATGGGGCTATTGGGTACAACTACTTAATTTCTTTTATATATTATGATGCCTAAGTATTGTCTAAAATTCTCTAGATGGGAATTTCAGACATTATCCCACAGTTTACAGCTGCAGACCAAACTGGTCTCGTAAAGGGAAGAATATCAAAATTTGTCATATAAGTGTGAACTTGGGTGCCTTTCACTGCCAAGTGGCAGAGGGCCCACCATACTTTAACTCAGATCAGGCCAGACGCATTTATTACCTCCCACCCACAACGCGTTGTTGACATATGTATCTAAAAGGTGACATATTATATATGTAAGCTGGAAATATTTCTTAAAATGTGTTTGAGAGGCATGACATAAACCCAGCATTCCCCAGACAATGGAATGAATGTTTACCTGTCTGACTGGTTTGATTACTGGCAGAGAACACTGAAAGTACATTTATATATGCAGTAAAGAAAGCCATCAAACTAACAAGCAGCAGCTTAGTGGGCACACTGGGGGACAGAGTCTGGACCACAGGAATCCCTCCTGGCTCTTGAGGCAGAGACAATGGTCTCTGGGTAATATAAAGGAAGCAAAGGGCATTTTAGTTGTCCATCACTTAGTGAACAAAGGGAACAAAGCGCTTTGATTCTGTGAACATTAGCTCCTTTGGCCCGGAAGGCTGGAGATGCTGGTAACTTGATGTAAGAAAACTGCTTAGGCAAATAATGTAATTTGCTAAGGTCAAATTTTAGAAACTCAGAACATGTTTTATTTTATTTTATTTATTTATTTATTTTGTAACCATACTTGTCTCTTTTTCTTTTGCTTAGGATCACTTAAATCGCTGTTCTTTGTTAATAAACATATTCTTGTGTTATTACAAAACCATATTAGTGCTGTGTAGTAAAGTGAACTGTGAGTCTTCAGCTAACCTAAGAGGCTGGTGTGTGCTCTTTGGAGGCATTGAACCTAACAATTTCTGTGAGCATCCAGTGAGAGGTACTGGACACTGCAGGGAGATGTTGCTGGTGAACTTCAGAACTGGGGTTCATGGATTGTTACCTGCAAGCCAAGGTTTAGACTGGTAGAGTCTTGAAGAATCTGTTGGCAAGGCAAACGGGCTAGTGTGCCAGGGGGCTGACACACATCTTAGCAGCAACAAAGCTCTTAGTTGCTGAGACAGAGGTATTACACAATGGATCACAGTTCTGGGTGTCCTGCAGAATGTCACAATAAGATCTATCTTTTTTTTTTTTACTATAATCCATACAGCAGAAGTTTACTGCTGCTCTGATTACTGCCACCTCCTCATTCAATATAAAAAAGGCAGCCAACTGCCAACTTCTTTTTCACTGGGGATATAAAAGTTCCAGAACACACTGTATTCAAAGCCAAGGGTGTATGAGTGTGTGTGAATAGTGAAAATCCGCATTGCCATGTGCTGAACACAGCGTATCTCTATGAAGGTAGCGAGGCATGAAGTCTATACCTCTCATGTTTTGCTTTATGCTTATGGGGGATACAAGTAGTGATGCCGTTAGTTAAGGTTGCTCAGCACTTTTGCAATATAAGACCCATTTTTTAGTTGCTTATAACTGAAACAATTTGAACTGAAATTCTCCATGTTGGGAGTCTGACACAGGCTGATTTTGTGTGTGTGGTTGGGAGGGTGGAGGGAAGGGGCAATATCAGCTAAAGCAGTTCAGCCATTTCTGAGAATGAGGTTAGTGCAATGAATGTTTTGGCATCTTCCAAAATAATTCTTACAGAAGTTTCCTTGAGAAGCTCTAGTGCTGCCAAACTTTGGAGTGTGAAAATGAAATTTAACAGGGGGGTTGCCCTTGTTGAAGGGATGTGCCTTTTCCTAGCCATGTAAAAAATTGCCAAAGTTCTAAACTGCTAACAAATCTGTACTGAGTATGTACAGACAGATTTTTTGAGTTTTGCAGCTAAATTCTCCAAAGATTCTGTCTGCACTGAGCATATTCCATTCTGGGGCTTCAGGGACTGAGCAGACCTTTCCCTACAACTGCTGCTATGGTGCCAGGCATTTGAGCTTGGCATGGAGCCTGTCTCTTCTATACTTTTCAATGACTCTCTGGTGACCTCTAGATAATATGATGGAGAAGAAATAAGCAACTGCAAATGCAGAGGGGCAAGGAATGATGTGTGTGTGTGTGGGGGAGGATTGTTGGGGCAGAAGCCAAGAAGTGAAAGGGATGGAGCTGGGTTTCAGGGAGTCAGGGCAGAATGTGTGTGAAGGGGAAAGGTAGAAGCAGGGTAGGGGACAGGGCAGGAGCTAGGAGGATAGCAGAATGTAAGAGGACAGAGCCAGGTGCTGGGGTCCCTGGCATAAAACTAGAAGGAGACATACTCAAGGGGACAGGAGGTGAAAGACTCTGTAACCACTACAAAACACTCCACTCCGCAACTTGGAATTTGAACCTGTTATTCCTTTGTCTGAACATTCCTTTGCTGTCTAGAAAATAGCTGTGAAACCCACTGGCAAAGTTTGTGTCTCATTCCCCATTAGCAATAGTTCAGCACAGAAAAATAATAACCTCCGATTGCTATCAGTTATTCAATAATCTCAATTAGCAGAGGACTGCGCTGTGAATCTAAAGATCCCAACCCGGCTGATGAGCCTTGTGTGGGGTCAATATGTTTCCACATGATGGATTTTTTATTTATCAAAGTAGAAGGTAAAATACTTAAGAAACTACATGAAAAAATAGAACTACTTTAAAATAATCTTAAATTTGCAAGGTCAAGAACTCAGTAGTTAGGAAATGCCAGAATTAAGAGTGCCCAGGCAATTTTAATTTGGCTCTGGTGTGTCTATGCATTACTGTGGCATTTCTGAAAACAGGATCTTATGATGGACAACCTTAACTATATATGGTACTTATATTACCCCCAATTTGGCAGTATCTGAGTGCCTTGCAATCAAAAACATCTCACAGCACCCCTGAGAGGTAGGGAAGTGCTATCATCTCCACTGTATAGATGTCAAACTGAGGCATGGTGAGACGAAGTGCCTTGCTTCAAGTCACATAGGATGTCTATGGCAGAGCAGGAATTTGAACTGGGTCTCCCAAATCTCAAACTAGTTGCCTACTGGACTATCCTTCCTCTTTGCATACTTCACAACATAGTACTAATATAATCTATGAATAAACAAAACACATACATCAGAGATTTGTTCCCTACCTGAACATTACCAACATACTGTAAAGGCTAAGATCCAATATAACATAAATTTGCTTTTGTGTTTGTGAAGAACATAACTCTTGTCCCACTACATAACAAACAAACTAATGCCTTTTAAATTCTAATTTAGCCTGTCTGGAAGTCTTTCCCATCCAAGCCTACTATGTAGTCCTCTTGGATTCAAACTTAAAATATTTATGTAATAACAGAAAAGTTTATATTGATCAAGGTATTCTTACTGTTACCAAAAGAAGGAATGAAATGCATAGTAAAAACAATTTATTTAGAGGAAAAAACCTAAAATATCCTTTATTAGGAACTCCCATAGCGATACTGAAACACTAGAGAGAAAACTTAAAAGGTCACTCACTCTCTCAAAGAGATTAACAGCTCACTCAGTTTTATTATCACTTTAGATCTGTTATAATTGAACTGCATTTATTGTTGCAATGTTAAACCATAATTTTATATTTTAATAGTTTTAATGCACTTCATTGCTGGATATAAAAAGGCCCAATTTTGCTCTCAGCTTCATCCATACACATCCATTGATGACAAGCCATTTATTCTCATTAATCCATGGGCTTGTGGGTGTGTAAGTGGCAGCAGAATTTGGCCCTGTGGGGTGAAAGGGTTAATGTTGGCTGAAAATGCCAATGAACCCACCTCGTTGCATGTAGAGAGTGGATCTGTCCAAATTAATGATGAAACCCACATGGGGAGGAGATGGATGGTGCTGTCACAGAAGTTTAGAGCACAATGGGCTGGGCCACTGAGAGAAGAGAAGGAAAACTGGGGGCTGGCTTGAGTTTGAAGAGTGGCTGGTTGACCTGGAGCTGGTCTGAAGGCTGGTGTCTGGCTAAAGACAGTGAGGCTGGGCTGCAGGAGCAGGCTGAGTGGAGGGCTGTAGCATGCCCTGGCCAGGACCTGAAATGAGGATGAACATTGAAACTGACAATGGAGGTGTTGGGGTGAGGGGAAGAAATTTGTCTTGGACTATTAAGGTGAAACAGCAGGGGATGAGGAATGGTCTCAGATTAGGAAAAAGAAAGAAAAAAGACTAGATATATCAGGATTTGAAGAAGGAGGAGTTCCTGGACATGGAAAACAAAAACAGGATGAAAATCAACATTTTATAATTGTCAAATTAGTTACAGAAGATGTGAAAATAAGAGCTGTTAACCCCCTGAAAATAGTAGGAATGGATAAAGTGAAGTGTTGGTGACATACAATGAACCGAAAGAATGCAGGGTGGAAATCTATGGATACAATGTACACATAAAGAGCAAGCTGAAAGACTTCTTAAAAATGTAACTTTAGGAAAATAGAAGTGCCTTGTCAACTGCCTAAATTCCTGGCGGAGGCAAGAGGGGTTATGTATGGAGTGCTGGTAGGATTGCCTGAGGATGATATTAAAAAGAGTATAAGTGAAAAAGTTATTTTGTTTGTTAAATGGTTACTTAGTTGGGAGAACGAAAAAATAACCATCTATGGCTGCACGAATAACACTTAAAGGTGGGACACTTCTGGATAGGATCCAACTGCAGTATCAATCTTTCTGGGTTACACCATATAATCCTCCCCTCACACCTGCCTTCCTGCCTATAATTATCAAAAGTTTAGACATGTGCCAGCTATTTCTAAGTGAACAATGAGGTGCACTAAATGTGGGGGAAATCACTCACATGAGAACTGTGTAGAAGGAACACAACCTAAATGCAGCAATTGCAGAAGAAAGCATAGTGCAGAATATAATGCAGCAATTGCAGAAGAAAGCATAGTGCAGAATATAAAGTATGTGCGGGTGCAAAACGAGCTGGAGCAATACAAAACCCTAAACTCATTCATAAAGCATCATCCGAGGAGGCTACCAAAAGGTACCCTTTGCAGAAAATAGAAAAAGAAAAATACTCAAGTAAGAGAAAAGATGCACAGGGCAGCCGAACACATTTCTGGTATGAGAATACAAGAAGAATGTGAGAGGATTTATTGCTTGTAGGTAGAGAAAAGTTTATAGCACTCATTATAGACGTAATTAGTTGCACCTTGCAGATGAGAAAAAGAAACTGAAAGGATTACAATTATAGCAAAAGCAGCAGAAAAATATCTAAAGTTAGACAACCTCTCAACAGACTGCTTTCATGCGATTTTAAATGAAGGCAATAATACATCTTAAATAACATGGTTTTAATGATCCTTAGCTGGAATGCACATAGTTTAATAATGTATGGACAGGAATTTTAAAACGCCATCTTTGAAATGGGAAAAAAGTCTGGTGTAATATATGTGCAAGAAAACATGGCTAATAAGCAATCTTGTTTTCAATCTACCAGGATATGATGTACTCTGAAGGGATCAAGAGGGTACTAGAGGAAGAGGGGTCTGTATATTTATAAAAGAGAGACTCAGATACATTGAAATGGATGGGCAGAAACTAAGTTTTGAATATAATGCTATTGAGATTCCCATGCGACACAAAAACAAACGAAACAAAAACCAATATCCACTTGTTAAGAATGTCAAAAATATATATCTATTCATAATTTGTGGAGACTTTACTAGCCATAATGAGCTATGGGGAAATAAGAAAACCAACCTACATGGTAAATGCTTAGAACAATTCACTGATATGCATAACCTGGTAATATTGAATACAGGAGCACCTACTAAATTTAAGTCAGTGGATGGATCCTTTTCTGTTTTAGATTTGGAAATTGCAACAAATAATATAGCTAGTAAATACAGCTGGGAAATTCATAGAGAAAACAAAATGGGAAGTAATCACTTCCTTATGCTTATTGAGTACTAAGTCCACGGACATATCAAAATCAGAACAAGAGTTCCTACCTAAATTTTCAAAAGGCTGATTGTGGTCTTTTCAAGATTAAATATGATGAATACTTGTGCAGTAAAAGTACATGTGACAACCTACAAGAATTCTATAACAATGTGAAGAGAGGAATCACACCAGCAGCTGATCTGGCCATATACAAAACAGGAAATTGCCCCCGATTTAGAAATCTGTTTTCATGATGGAATGAGGATAGCAAATTAGAAATCAAGGAAATAAATAAGACATACAAGGAAACAAAACACACAATGAGTAGTAAAGACTTAGCGAATTATAAAAAATGTAAGGCAGTGGCAGTCAAAATGACAAAATTTAAAAAGGTTGAGAAATTTCTGAGGGAAATGGAACAAGATTCGAAGCTTCAGAAATATATAAGCAAATTCAAAGAATGAATGGAATTCAAAGTAAAAGTAAATGTATACCTGGTCTTATTGTAAACAAAGAAATTGAGGTCTCCAACTTAGGAAAGGCAGACATTTTAGCAAAAGAATTCCGAAAGGTCAGTAGTGATCTGAATCAAAGCAATCAGCTTTATAAGGAAAATGAGGTTATTGAAAAATATTGTGAACTATTAAATGGCTGGAGAGAATATACTGATAATGTATTAAACAAAAAAATGTAGTATGCAGCAGTTTATTGCAACCATTAGAAAAAGGAAAAATACAGCTCTAGGTATAGATAACATAAGTAATTAAATGATTCAACGCTTGTCAGAAGGCAGTCTAAAGTGTCTATTGCAGTTATATAACAATATATGGGGAGGAAAAGGACTGCTGCCAAGAGAATGGAAACAGCATTGATGATACAAACTAGGAAATCAGGAAAGGATATGTACAAGACCTGATGCTTACTGGCCTATTGCCCTCATATCATAGGTGGGAAAATTAATGGAAAAAATTATAAATGTCAGACTAGTGAAATAGTTAGAGGAAAATATTATGACTGATATTATATCTGAGGTATAAAAGTGGCTTCAGAAAAGGAAGATGCACAGTTGACCATATAGTCAGACTTGAAATGGAGGTACAAAAAGATACAAGGACTAAAAACTTTAAAAGAGTCTTCTGGGACATTGAAAAAGAACATTGCATGCTATGGAGGTAAGGCCTCCTATGTACACTAGCCAAAATTGGAATAAAAGGGAGAATGCTTTTTGGTGGCTGCGAGACTTTTTAAGTGACAGAACTACACAAGTGAAAGTGGCAACCGCTTTATCAAAAGCCTATGTGCTGCCAAATAGAATTCAACAAGGGAGTATTATCAGCTCTACTTTGTTTTCCATTATGATAGAAGACCTCCGAGAAAGTGTGCAGATGGGAATAAGTATTTCCCTTTTTGCAGATGACTATGCTAAATGGACTAAGCATAAAATAGTTAAAAATAGCCATAGAAAAGACAAGTGAGTAACTCTAGAGAATTTCCAAGTGGGGAAATGACTGGGGATTAAAATTCTCATTTGCAAAAACTAAGGGAATGCTTTTAACCCAAAAGAAAATTAGGAAAGACTAGAACTTATTTCTTTATAGTGAAAAAATGAGATATTTCAAAATGTTATGTTCATAGGAATAGTGTTTGATAATAAATTAACTTGGAAAGGTCACATAGATAATATCATACAAAATGTAAAAGTAGGATGAACTAACTTAAAAATATAGCTTTAAAAAAATGGTATGTTGATAGGAAGGTACTGATGATGCTGTACAAAACATTGATAAGCCCAGCTTTAGATTATGGATGTCAAGCTTTTGGTTCAGCCTCAGAAAAAACTCTTAGAAATTTGGAACTGCTCCAGGTCCGAGCTCTGTGATTGGCTTGTGCAATGATAACACCAGTGTAATTGCTGCAAAGAATCACTGGAGAAGCACCTATAAATCTAAGGATAACACTATTAGATCTATCCTTCTTGGCAAAGGTAAAAGAGAATCATGAAAATAGAAGCGTACACCAGATTTATGAGGATTGCTGGGAGCTGAGTAGACAAAATTATGTTGATTGCCACAGGCTTCCTCATACTCATACAGGATCAAAAAATGGGTAAAAGAGATATGTTAAAAAAAAGGAATATTGAGATAACTAAAACTTTTTGGTCATGGGAAATCAAATTACAGCTGGACAGCTATTCACCCATTTGTGGATTTGGAATTGCATGGAAAAAACATACAGTATAACCAGTGAAATTTCTGAATTTATTCATGAAAAATGGGGCTAGCTTTATCAAGTCTATACATACAAATGGATCAAAAGATGACAGCATAGGTAGAATGGGAACTGCCTTCTGTGTTCCTAGTCTTGGAATCCAGAAATATAAAAGGCTATCAAATTATGTGACCTTTCTGACGGCTGAACTAATGGGGATAATGTTGGCAGTAAAGTAGATTAGAGCTATGTGACAGCCTGAAGCTGTAATTTTATCTGATTCCTTGTCAGGCATATGACAATCAGAACTCAGAGTTCAGAAAGCAGAATAAGTGAGATAATGTTCCTAAATACGAAAATAATGCAAGCATCTATCTGTGTAACAAGAGCATGGATTCTGGCACATATCAGAATATCTGTAAATGAAATGGCTGACAAGAATTTAAAAGTGTGGTCATGAAGGAGCTTGCCCAGGAATGGCAAGAACAATGGACTAAGGAAACAAAAAGATAAAATTTTAACGATGTATCCTCAAAAATCAAAGATAATATTATACTCCACGGTCATGATAGAAAAGGTGAAGTCGTCATTTTTAGAGTGTTAACAGGCCATTGAACTTTTAATAATGTAAACTTATTTAAAAAAACCATAAAGGTGGTCTATGCAATGTGTGCAAAACCAAAGAAACTCTTGATCATGTTCTATGGCATTGTGGACAATATTCTATGGAAAGAAAAACTGAGCTGGCTTAGTCTGACCTCCTGTATAATGCAGGCTGTAGAACTTCCCCAGAATAATTCCGAGAGTATAAAATTCCAATCTTGATTTAAAAATTATCCATGATCTAGACACCACCATGATCCTTGGTAAATTGTTCCAATGGTTAATTTCTCTCACTGTTAAAAAAACATACACCTTATTTCCTGTCTGATTTTGTCTAGCTTCAATTTCCAGCCATTGCGTCATTTTATTCTTTTTTGCTAGGTTGAAGATTTATGAAGGTTATTCAATATTTATTCCCCATGTAGATCTTTGTATACTGTAACCAAGTCACCTTTTAGCAGTCTCTTTGCCTAGTGAGACAGATTGAGCTCCCTGAGTCTATAAGGCATTTTTTTATAATATTTTAATCATTCTCATGGATCCTTTCTGAATCTTCTTCAATTTATTAACAATATTCTTGAACTGTGGGCACCAGAACTGGATACAATATTCTAGCAATGGTCACAGGAATGCCAAATACAGAGGTAAAATAAAATTATTACTCTTATGAGAGATTCCTCTGTTTATACATCTGAGCAGTGTATTAGTACTTTTGGCCACAGCATTGCATTGGGGGCACATGTTCAGCTGATTATCTACCATGATCCCCAAATCTTTTTCAGAGTCATTGCCTCCCATGATAGAGTCCCCCATCCTGTAAGTACTGTATGACTTATGTTCTTTGTTCCTAGATATATACATTTATATTTAGCCTTATTAAAACATGCATTGTTTACTTGCACCTAACGTATTAAGCAATCCAGATTGCTCTGTATCAATGACCTGTTCTCTTCACTATCTACGACTCCCACAGTTTTTGTGTCATCTGCAAACTTGATCAGTGATCATTTGATGTTCCCTTTCACGTCATTGAAAAAAATGTTAAATAGGGTAGGGCCAAGAACTGATCCCCGGGGGACCTGACTAGAAACACATCTACCTGTTCAGTGATGATTCCCTGCTTGAGTCAAATCTCTTCCAGAAGTCAAAGTATCAACCAAACTTGAAATCTCATAAAAAATCAAGTTAGTTTGACAGATCTATTTTCCATACGGCCATGTTAATTGGCATTAATTATATTACCTTCTTTAATTCTTTATTAATCAAGTCCAATATCAGCTGTAGCATTATCTTTCCTGGGATTGATGTCAGACTCACAGGTTCTCCTATTTACTCTCTATGAATATTAGCACAATATTAACATTCTTCTAGTCTTCTTGAACTTCCCCAGTGTTATAAGACTTATTGAATATCAACATTAAAAATCCAGTGAGCTCCTCAGGCAGCTCTTTTAAAGTTCTTGGATGCAAGTTATCTGGATCTGCTGATTTAAAAATGTCTAATTTAAGTAGATGCTGTCATAAACAGACAGTCCAGGGTTAATTCCTCTTTTACCTGTAAAGAGTTAAGAAGTTCACATAGCCTAGCTGACACCTGACCAAAGGGACCAATGCGGGAACAAGATGTTTTCAAAGAAGGAGGTGGGAAATCAGTCTTTTGTCTGTTCAGAAAAGTTCATGCCAGAGTGAAGGATCCAGTAATCAGCCATCTAACATTTCTTAAAAGTAGTAAGTGTTTAGAGAAGGAATGTATTAGATTATGTTTATTTTCTTTTGTGACTTCGTTCTGCATAGAGGGAAAATCAAATTGGGTTTTTTTGTGTAACTAAGGTTTTTGCACAGAGGAACATCCTCTGTGTTTTGAATCTGTTGTCTGTGAGAATAGATTGGATGCTAATGTCACAGAGGTATTCCTTTCACCCTTTTTCTTTAATAAAAAGACTTTTTTTAAGAACCTGATTGATTTTTCCTCGTTTTAAGATCCAAGGGTTTTTTGGATCTGGGCTCACCAGGAACTGGTGGAAGGTGAATCAGTCTCAATCCTGCCAGGAAAAGGGGGATAAAGATTGGAGAAATATTTGGGGGGAAGACAGAGTTTCCAAATGACTCTCCCATAATCATTTGTTTAAACTATTTGGGAGTGGCAGCTATTAGATCTAAACTGGTAAATAAGCTTCGGGGTTATCTCATGCAGGTCCCCACATCTGTACCCTAACTTTCAGATTGGGGGTGACACCTTGACAGATGCTTTTTTAAATATTCCTGAGCTACTAGTGGAATGGACACAGTGTTATCATGTATGACTACCTCATCTGTTATTTTTTTTTTACCAAATATAGAACAGAAATATTTATTGAACACTTCTACTGTTTCTGCATTATTGTTCATAATTCTACCATTTACATCTAGAAATGGACAAATACTATTGTTAGGATTCTTTTTCTTCCTAATATGTACTTTAAAAAATCCATCTTATTGTTCTTAACTCTCCTGGCCATAGATTTCTCCTTGTGTCTCTTTGCCTCCCTTATCAATTTTCTACAGTTCCTAGTTTCTAATTTACATTTGTGACTATTAACTTTCCTCTTCTTCCTTTTTTATATATTGCTATTTTTTTTAACATCTTCCTTCACTTCCTCTTTATGCCTGGTGGTTTTTTAATCAATATGGCCTTCTTCCTCAATTGTGGGATTGGGCATCTAGTAAAATGTTCGTAAACAATTCCCAATTATCAGTCACATTTTTATGATTAAATTCTTCCTTCCAGCTGATTTGCCACATAATTGTTTTCAGCTTTGTGAAATTGGCCCTTTTAAAGCACTGGGTATATATGTTAGTGGTCTGGACTTTATTCGGTTTGTACATTATAAATATGATCAAGTCTTGATCACTTTTATCTAAGTTATAATCAGTTATTAGTTTTGTGACAAAGTCTAATACCGAATTTCTCCTGTGTAAGATGCAGAACTTTTTGACTCAGGAAATTGCAATCTATAATATTTACAGGGAGACTGACTGATATTCATCCTAAATTTCCCTTTTCTTAAATTTTATCCCAATATTTCTAGTTTTAATCTTTGATAAGCACCAAAGAGGGAGTGGATTTATTAAATGTAGTGCTTATCAAAGGTTATAATTAGGATTAATGGGATAAAATGTAAGAAAAGGGAAATTTAGGATGAATATCAATCAACCTCTTTTAGTGATGTGTGTTTAGAACTGAATGCAATGTTCCAAGTGCATAATTCCAAAGACCTAGAAACAACTGCTTTAAAGGGACACAAATTCTGTTGTAATCCACTCCATGCAGTAGAATTGTGGTACACAATCTAAGACTTAAAGTAAAAAAAAAAAAAATGTTTTTAGCCTTTATATTTGCAAAGAATGTGTAAACAGAATGTCAACTAATGCAGTGCTATCTTCCTCAATCTGCAGACGGCCTGAAACCAAAGCTGAAGTATGAACTGACCCATTCAGCTTCATAGGTTTTTAATAGTACAAATGTTGTTATTGTTACTTTATGTTTTTGAAATTAACTATTTCACTTATGATCATTTTAGCAGAAATATCCAGCTAATGCACTTATCCCACAGACCCAAACCTTTTCCCATCTCTTCATAGATGTCTGAAACTCCAGGTTGCCCCTTTCCAGTTGCCAAAAGCTTTAGCTTTCTCCTGACATCTTCCACAATACAGTACAAAATTCTGCTACATGTTCCAATTGAAAATGTAGGCATAGAATACCATAAATTGAAAATACTACAGAAATAATATGAGATGTTATATTGCTCGTATAATTTAGTAGAAGAAAAAAAAATTAATTCACTTGCAGATGTCACAGAATTTCCAGTCCACAGTAGTGAAGTGCCACAGAATGTAAGTCCATGCTAAAAGGTTCAGGTGGCAGTTATTATACCTAGCGCAGGGATGCACTGAAGAGCCCTCTGCTGCCGAAATGCTGCCGAAGACCCAGACCTCCACCGGGCCAGGGTTTGCGGGGCCTGGGGCAAATTACCCCACTTTCTCCCGTCCCCCAGGCAGCCCTGCATTTCCTGACCTCTCACTTTGCTCATTAATTGCATTAGACACACAGTTTACACTGATCCAACTCTGCATTCACTCCATCAACCACACTGAAGCTAATCCACAATGCAGTTAATCCAGAATTACTGGTATAATTTACAACAAAAAATGCTCTACTCTCCTTGTGTATACCTTCTAAAAGGTCAAGAAAGTTATCCATTTAGTCACAAGTAATGAGGTCATCCCATACATGTGCCAATAAAACCTTTCTGCTTCCACACACCCAATTCTGTATTCTATATATCCATACTGATATATGTATTACAGTAAAACACTCCTAAACTTGAATTTATTATGTAATAATTCATGCCTAAATACTATTGTAGCTGTTGACTTTCAGCCTTGTGCCTAACACACTGTCTGTGAATTATTGCATAGTAACTCCAGGTTTATTGTGATTCATAGCTTAACTACAATAGCATGCACAAGAGAGGGACCCTAACAAGATGTCAGAGTAATATAGTAAATAATTTTACCTTCAGCTATGAATTTAATACAGTCCCATAACATAACCCTCATAACTTCCCATGGGTTCCTGCATATTGGGAATATTACACCACTCTCATCAATGTGCTGTAAAAAAATAAAACCTTCTTATTTATGGCTTGCTGGCCTATTCAGAACCTATCTGTGAATTGAGTGGTCAACAATCAGTACTCATACACAACTGTAAATTTATGTCATGTTTGTTGGTTTATGTGCATTAGAGGCTGTGATGGGGTATACAAACCCCACTGTAGGCCTGAAGGGATTAAAAGGCAATACTGAGCCCTGATAGTCCAGCCCCCCCAGGGTGGCCAAGCATGCTGAGACTGGAGGAGTGGATCAAAAGGAAATTCAGAAGCCCAGGCAAAGGGTGGTGTACAGACTTCAGGCGAAGTAAATCCTTCTTGGGGAAGCTAAGAAGAAAGTTGAGCTAGAATAGGAACCACAGAGAGGGTAAGAGCCTTCTCCAACCAGCATCCCCTTTAAGAACAAGGAGGTCCTGCAGGCCTCTACTCATTTAGATTCTTTTTGTTAAGTGATTGACTGTTTGGACTCTAGAGGTCATGCACCAAAGTGAAGGTAGGTAGGAAGGAGCCTAGAACAGCAGACTTAGACTCTGCAAGGAGGACCCTGCTGACCTTGCTTCCCACAGGACTGTGTGCTGGGACCTCGTCTAGAAGGAGGATCAGGTCCCCCACCACACTCCTATATGTGGGTGAAGGCCAGAAGGTTAGCAGTTTAGATTCAGGAAGCAGGAACTCTACCACCCTGACTGAGAGGCAAAGGGCTCAAAGATCAGCTGTGCTGACTGCTAGGCTGCCCAGCCCTCTGAGCATCCTATCACATATGGTGGTGAATGTGGGCAGCTTAATACCCCAGGCCTGAAAGAAGGCCAAAGGAGCGAGCAAGAGAGGAAAAACAAAAAGCAGAAATGGATTTCAAGAAGTTGCTGAAGTGAGTCCGCAGGAGCAGCAGAAGAACCAATTTGTCCAGCAACTCACTACCAGCAGCAGCAGCAGCAGCAGCAGCAGATGATTAAAGAAAAGGCAGCATAGCAGCAATTCATCCAGGAGATTGCAATGCTCCTATAACTGTCTGGGGCAGCAGTATGTCTCACCATGGGAGAGGGAGGTACTGACTCAATGTCAGCTATCTTGGTGAAAATGACAAACCCTTTCTACCCCCTACTTGATGGGCCTGGCCCAGGCTGTGTACCAGCACAGTGGCTGCCAAGGTTTACATCCAAGTGAAGCAGCCATCCTAGACACCTAACATCTCTCTTAAAACCTACTGGCTGAGGTTCTGACACAAGAAATTCCCACTTGGGGCTCAGTCCCAGGCTGTCATCGAGAATCTGAAAGATCATTGCCAGCAGTGGTTCCAGACAGAGGGCTGCATGGGAGTTCTGCATCGAGGTTCGAGGGCCAGAGAAGGTCATCATAGAGCAGTTCAACAGATTGCCCATGCATCCCCATATCCAACTAAACGGATCCTAGTGAGCTGGGATGCCCAACCCAGTGGGTGGATGGATGTTACAAGAACTCACAAGGAGACCAGAAGCATACCCTCAGCCTGTTAGCAGAGATCTGGACCCAATGGCATGTCTTTACCAGCAGGGGCTATCCCCCTCAGCAGAATTAATGACAAAGCCACATTTTACCATGAAGGCATGCTTCACCTGCCGGCTACAAGGCCATTTCTGGGTGTTGGGGGATCATCATTCATGGACTGTAATTACCAGCAGGTCTGGACAGCAGATAGCCAGGTTTGGAAGAAGGGCCTAGGGAAAATATTTGTCCCCATAAAAGGGGACAGAGTAACCATACAAGGACTGATAGACTGTGTCTGCGGTCAGACCCTGGTCAGGAAATAGCTGATGGGACCAGGAGGGAAGCACAGAGTTTTGATCTACCTCCAGTGTGTCCACAGAGACACGCAATCCCATGCAACAAGTGAGGTGAGGTTGACCATACAAAGCCATACCATGATGGTGCAGGCCAAATTCCTGGCCTATTCGGTCATTCTGAGGTGGGACTGAATGTTTTAGGAAAAGATTGTGCAGAGATGGGGTGGTTGCATCCCTAGCAGAGACAGAGTTGAGGCTGATAGACCCAAGAAGAGAGGAGATGGCTGCTGTGGGCAGGAAATGGCACCACAAGGAGAGTGCCCTAGAGCAGTGCTTCTCAAAACCTGTCCGCCGCTTTTTCAGGGAAAGCCCCTGGCGGTCTGGGCTGGTTTGTTTATCTGCCACATCAACAGGTTCGGCTGATCGCGGCTCCCACTGGGCACGGTTCACCTCTCCAGGCCAATGGGGGCTGCAGGAAGGGTGGCCAGCACATCCCTTGGCCCGCACCGCTTCCCGCAGGCTCCATTGGCCTGGAGAGGTGAACCGTGCCCAGTGGGAGCCGCGATCAGCTGAACCTGTGGACACAGCTGGTAAACAAACCGGCCTGGACGACCAGGGGTTTTCCCTGAACAAGTGGCGGACTGGCTTTGAGAAGCATTGCACTAGAGGAAGACAAAGACCCGGGGGAAGGACTGTCCTTGTGGGTGAATGAACATGCCCCAGGGTCTAACCAGTGCAGTAAGGGCCCATTGCCACTCCTCAAAACAGACCTCCATTCTGGCAAGGCAGACTTTGTAGAAGAACAAAGGGATGACCCAGCCTTTTGTCAGATATAATCTGCAGCTCGCCCACTTGGACTACATGGTGCTAGACCCTCAATAATTTACATAAAGGCCCCATTTTGAGGTGGTTGAGGAAAAGGCATATCAGCCCATGAAGGATTCCAAGACAAGGGAGGTCAGAATGAAACTGCTAGAACCAAGAAAATTATGAAGGGGGAGGTCCTTCCACTGGACCATGCAATACTGTGGAGGGACTATCTAAGGAGAGAAAAACACTTGACATTGTGACTATGTGGTTCTACTGACCAGTCGTCACCTAGAGGAGCGGGACTTTTGTGTGTCATGCTCCAAGTGCCACTGGATGGATCCAAAAAAGGTCCAAAACACCCACCCACCCACCTATCACTGCTCAACATAGGGATGCCATTTGAAAGGATAGGTGTGGACCTGATGGACTAGTTAGAAAAGTCCACAGCTGAGTACAAATGCATACTTGTGATCCTGTAGTATTCCACCCAATAGCCTGTGGCTTTTCCTCTCCAATCTGCTATGGTGGCCATCTTTGCCAGTGAACTTCTGAAGATGTTTTCCCAGGTGGGTATCCCAAAAGAGATGCTAACAGAGCAGGGAACAAACTTCATCTCACAATGAATAAAGGAACTATGTGACCAAGCTATATGACCTGCTAAGGGTCAAGTCCTTGAAAATATTTGTATACTACTTTCAACCCAATGTATTGATGGAGCAGTTTAACAAGATACTGAAGACCATGTTGAAGAAGTTCAGAGCCACTGATCCCTGACACTGGGACTGCCTGCTCCCAACTCGTCTGTTTGCTGTCCATGAGGGGCTCCAGGAATCCACAGACTTCTCTCCATTCGAGTTTTTTTGTATCAGAGACAGCCACAGAGAATTCTGGACCTCCCCCATAAAACACTAGAAGAGTGAGACTCCTGAATGATCAGTGTGGTGCAGCATATTATACAGCTGAGACAGAAGTTGAAGACCCTGGAGGGTGGAAGAAGTTGCCAAGGAAAATCTGCAAAGGGCAAAGCAAAACCAAAAGGGGCCCATCTATGCAAGTTCCACCCAGGAGACTGAGTGTTTCTTCTGCTGTCAACATCAGAATCCAAGCAATTAGCTCGATGGCCATGGCTCTTTGAGTTGGTGAGATGTGTAAAGGCAGTTGACTATGAGATCCAGCAACCATGGAGAAAGAAGCAGACCCAGCTGTATCACATCAGCTTATTAAAGGTGTGGAAAGACCAGTAGGGTCTCTTTGTCACCTCATTCATGCACACACCCCAACCCTGAGCTCAGGTCTCAGGCTTCTATTCCCAAGATCACCACCACCCCTGCCCCTCATGCTATCGAGAGAAATCTGCAACCTGACCAAGAACAGCAAGTTTGTCAGCTGGTTGCTTCATTCCCAGAGATGCTCTCAATGGTGCCCAGGTAAATGAATTTAGTGTTCCACCATATTTACCCTCAACCAGGATGGAAGGTGTACAAGGGCCTATTACCCCTTTTGAAGAATATGTGGGAAACAGTGTGCCAGAAGATCCAGGTCATGTTAAATCTAGAGGAACTGGAAGAGTTTCATAGTGAGTTGTGAAGCCCATCGTGGCTGTGCCCAAACAGGATGGGACAACATGGTTCTGCATCAGTTTCTGTAGGGTGAATGCAATTTCAACATTTAATGCCTACCTCATGCCCAAGCTCAATGAACTACTAGAAAGACTGGAGGCAGCCAAGTATATATCCACTCTCTACTTGACAAAGGGGTATTGGCAGATTGCTTTGATGCCCAAATCTCAAGAGGAGACTGCCTTCTCCACTCCATTCATGTTACATCAGTTTAAGACCACGCCCTGCAGAATCCAGAGGACTGCTACCATCTTTCAGCAGTTTATGAATAGAATGCTGCAACTATATGGGTTAAACACAGCCACCTTCATTGACAGTATCATCATATACAATAAGGCACATTATTGCAATACTACAAGTAGTTAAGGAAGCCAACCAACCCAGCCAAGTGCTCCCTGACCACCCAGAAGGCAGTTATGACCTCTAGTGGATGAAGTCCAAACCCTAGCAAACTGCTCCATATCCTTCATAAAGAAGCAACAACAACATTTCTTGAGATTAGTGGGTGATTCATCCCAAACTTTGCAACCATTACTGCCCTTTAACAGACCTAGTAAAGGATTCTGTGTCCAAAAAAATTAGCTGGACAAAAAGGTGTGATGAGACATTCAGAGCACTGAAAGACACACTTGCCTGAACTTCCTGAACTTTTCAAATCCATTTGTCACACAAAACAACATATACAACAGTGAAATGGACCATTTATGCCCTGAAATATTCCTTATGAGAGGAGCCCATCTGCATAGTAACTGAGAATACAGCACTCTATTGGCTGAACTCCATGAAAAATCACAACCCACTCATCACATGGTGGTATTTCTCAATGCAGCCATATTGCTTCCAGTGCTTTCATGGACATAAAAATGCTGGTTTCTTTTCCTGAGATGGAGGAGACCCCATAACACCAAATCAGCCCCATAACACCATGACTCAGGGGCTGACAGGGAGGGTATGTGATGAGGCATACAGACCCCACATTGAGCTTAAAGGGGTTAAAAGGCAACACTGGGCACAGGTAGCCTTGCCTCCAGGCCTTCCAAGCATGATCCACCTGGAGGAGTGGGTTAAAAGGGAGCTCAGAAGCCCAGGCACAAGTGGTAGATAGGCTACAGGAAAGATGATTCTGTCTGGTTTCCCAGAGAAGGAAGTTGAGCCTGAGAGGTGACTGCAGGTGAGGCAAGGCAGTGTGTTCTCTAGCCTGCACCTGCTTTGAGAACCTTCAGGACCCTGATCATGTGGACTCTTTTTGTTAAGCAATTGACTGTTTGGACTGTAGGAACCATGCCCCAAACTGAAGGAACGTATAAGTAGGAAGCAGCCCAGGGCAGCAGACTAGACTCTCTGCAGGGAGGACCCTGCCAGTGTTGCTGCCCACAGGGCCCTGGGCTGGGACCTGGTGGAGAGGGAGGGCCTGGATTACCTACCATGCCCACGTAAGAGATGAGGCCCATATGTTGATGGAGGCTTGAAGATTAATAGTTTAGAGTCAGAAACCAGGCAGTGCTGTTTCCCTGACAGAGTGACAAGGGGCTGGAAGTCAGATTTGCTAACCACTAGGCCAGGGGTTGGCAACCTTTCAGAAGTGGTGTGCCGAGTCTTTATTTATTCACTCTGATTTAAGGTTTCACGTGCCAGTAACACATTTTAACCTTTTTAGAAGCTCTCTTTCTATAAGTCTATAATATATAACTAAACTATCATTGTGTGTAAAATAAATAAGGTTTTTAAAATGTTTAAGAAGCTTCATTTAAAATTAAATTAAAATGCAGAGCCCCCCAGAGCGGTGGCCAGGACCTGGTCAGTGTGAGTGCCATTGAAAATCAGCTCGTGTGCCACCTTCGGCACACGTGCCATAGGTTTCCTACCCTTGCACTAGGCTATCAGGGCCTATGAGCACCATATCGCAGAGGCAAAGCAGCTTCCTTTCTTTATTAAAAAGCCATATATAGTCTGTATGAACTTTCACTTGAAACACTGAAGTTTGTCCTCACAACAATATTGGAATATACAGAATAGCGTGGAATTTGTATCTCTTTCTTTAGTGACATTTTAAACTGGAATATCTGTAAGAATTCCTTTAGCACTGTGTCTGCCTCTAACTTTGTTTAAACTATTTTCTTGCTCGTGTTTTGCATATGTTAAAAGGCTTTGATTTGTTATGTTTACTCAGTTTCTTTAACTGCCTGCCCTTGCTTTAAAATCTTGCTTTCAATGAGGAGTAACAAGTTATCCCCCAAAACTAGATTTATTTGTGCCTATGAGCATAAAATCACTTAAGCTTTGAGGTAGTAAGGTCCATGGCTAGGACACTGGGATGGGTCTTGGGAGACTTGAAATCTATTCCTGCCTCTGCTACTGACCTCCTGGGTGACCTTTAAAAATAACTTCATCTGTCTATTTTCCTCTCTCACCTTTTTGTTTTTGTTTGGCTAGTCTGTAAGCTTTTTGGGGAAAGGACTGTCTCTTACCATGGAGTTGTATACTATCCACCTGTCACAGGGCACTTCTCTATTTACCCAGTGAGCAGTGCTGCCTAGCCTTTTTTCATAGTATCTCAGTCATAGACACACTCAGACTGTTTCCCTTTCACCACGTATACATTTAATCCTCTGTTTCCAGACAAGACCAGACCTAGCAGAGCGATACAGCAGGAGATTTACTTACACACAGCCTCTTCTCCCCTAACTCCCGATGACTTCCTGTTCCTTCCAAATACATATTCACAAAGTTAGAGGCAATTGTCTCATTAGCCCACCAATTACCCAAGTGTCAGTAATCCCCCCCACAGAAATTGGTCAATTGCTTCCAAGTAACCCTGTAGCCTTCTCTGTGCTTAAACAACCTCAGGGACCAGAGTGCTATGGCTAGCTTTCCGTCACACCAACACAAAGGAGACTGGATCTCAGTGGGAGTGCTAAGTGCTACTAAAATAGAAATACTGATGCTTAATCGTAATCAGTTGATGTGGTATTATTCGAATTCATATGCCTTCCTTTCTACTTTTATCCTAATACTGTGAGACAGTTCTTCTTAGGAAAGTCCACTATGGCCATCAGCATGCAGATGTAATTTGGTTTGTTTCATTGCTTTACTATGATGGGCACAACAGAAAACCCAAGGTAGGGATTCACACACCAAAAACTTACTTAACTGAAGTTTGCATCTTCACTGGCTTCCTAATTCTTTATATGTTTATAAAGTCCTAGATGGCTTTAGGACATGCAAAACCACCTCTCTCTCCTATGAGCTGCAGTGACTGGAGGCAATGGAGTCGTCTCAGTACAAAAGATCTTACTGGCAGGGGACTTTTCCATGGGCCCCTTGACTGTGGGAATTGCTCCCCCTGGTTCAAAATAACCTTTGAGAACACAATGCAAAGACCATTCATTTTTCCATTTGGGAATTTATTTTATTTTGTGGTTGGGGTATATTTTGCTGCTCTAACTTACTAGTTCATTGCTTTAATTTTGTGGCATTTGGGTTTTGTTATGATGATGAGTGACTTATTCTTTTAGGGATTTTTTCTTTTAAGTGATTGAAAGGACCCCTACGACTGTGGATGGGCACTTTTGTTTGAGTTGAATGAAATAATGGATGATGATTGATGATAATGGTGGTTAGATAGACACAAGGCACTACCTGTGAAACACTTTGTGAAAGTAAGGCCGGGTCTACACTAGAAAATTAGGTTGGTATAACTGTGTTGCATAGGACACACTCCTACCACTGTAGATAAAAGGAGAATTTTCCCCTTCACTTATCCACTGCCTTTTGGGGAGGTGGAATACCTATGCCAATGGGAGAACCTATCCTTTCAGCATAGGTAGTGTCTTCACTAAAGTGCTACAATGTTGCAGCTGCAGCGTTTTAAGAGTAGGCACACTTAAGTCTCTTCCAGCTCTGCTCCCGCCACTGTAAATGTTCTTCCCCTCTTTATAATTAATGGTTATGAACAAAGTCAAGTTCCCATGTTGCTTTTGGTTATACATTATTTAGCTGGTAAAATCATGGGATTTTTCCAGATGTGTGCGGGGCATGTTGGTCTTTCAAGTACTGGTGCAAGACGTGCGCAGGCAAGATCTTCTGTAACTCCGCATGGAATTGAATTTATTTTGTAGGTTTTTCTTCCATCTACCCATCATAGGGAATCCAACCTCTACCGTTAAGACTAGCTGTGTAATACAAATGCCCACAAGATTATAGCATTAATTGGCAGCGAAGAGGGTTAGGGTTGGGTGGAGGATATTGCTGTTGCCTTTACAATGAGACTCTAACCTAGTTTCCCTGCCTAAGGGTATGGATCTCTAGGAATGTCTTAACTCTGATTTTTGTTTATTTATTTTTAAAACAAAAAAGTGAAAATGAAGAAAAGCAGGAGTGGAGGTTGCTTAGGAAGGAAAAAGTGCTGCTACAGTGCAGTATACCTGAGCTGGCTTTCTGGAAGCAGAATTACCATTAACTGAGCAATCCTACAATCCAGGATCTTAATTTATCTGTATCTAAAACTACAGAAGCAATTTTATCAAAATGTTGTCTTTCTTTCTTTGATGAGAGCCAGAGGCATTTGTGAGTATGTGAAGACAACGCAAATTTCCCTTCGTTTCTCACTGTGTTTGTGCTTCCAATGTCTGAGCCAATTTTGCTACAATTTCTAAATAAATTAATTTTAGGACTGAGATCAAGCAGGACAATTTTAAATGAAAAAAAATAAATAAAACCTTGAGCAGAGCAAAGAAAAGTGGGATGGCAAAGAGAGTTGGAAGATGGAACTTAATACTAATCTTAAGCAGCAGGAAATCTCTTATCTGTCAAAGACACATCTACTGTGTATAATTTTCAGGATGTGAAACTGATAGAAGTTGATAAAGGAATTATATGTTGAAGTTAACTCATTTCTCTTTACTTTTCAGTTTATCACAGAATATGAGGGTGATTTTTATTGCTGTTGTTGTTTGTTTTTTATGGTCCATTTGATTATTTGTTGGAAGACAGACCTGTAGATGTGTGAGTTTATGCTTATGACAGCTAATAATTCCAAAACGTAGCAAATTATTTAGTATGTATACCTGCACAGATTTTGATTTGCTGGAGATGTTTCATCTCATTCTCCCTCCAGAAACATGTAGTTTAATTGGAGTTGCAATAAATGTTTCAAGGATTATTTTTTTTGGCACATCGTGTGAAATTGACACATGAACTAATGATGAATGTAGAATTGTGACTCATTTTTAAATATATGGAAAGAAAGCAAATTGTACCACTGGTTCTAAAATGGATTACTGTTGTGCTTCAACGTTTTTCAAAACTGATTACATTTTTTGTACAGGGTGTTTTTCATGGTAAAATGTTTTGAATTAGATTGCACTGAAAGCAAAGCTGGGTTCCTCTGTTAAATTAACCATGATCCGTTCAACATGAATATGAACTCTAAATATACAGTAAAAAAGTCTTGCTGTAAATGGAACCAAACATATCTTAGAGAGATGCTATATTGAAAGCTTATTTTTCCCAGCATTTATTTTAAAGTAAATCTTATTCTTCATGTTTTTCAGTAGGCTTCAGTCTCCAAAACAGGGGCATATTCCATTGAAATGAAACTAGTATGTTCTTAAATCTGAGAATTCATTGCTCATCCAAGTGCAAATGGAATATGCCCACACCTAAAACAGACCCTGCAGGACCCCTTACATGGCATGTACGCTCCAGAGGAGTATGTGCCATTTGTAAGTTCTTCTTGTTCAACTACAGTGTCTTGATTTAATAACTTAAAATGATGGGGGATCCTGACATTCCTTGGTAAACTATTTCAGTAGTTAATTTCCATTACTGTTAAAATTGTTTACCTTACTTTCAGCTCAGAATTGGTTTAGTCTCAACTTCCATTCACTGAACCCTGTTATGCCTTTTTGTCTGCTGATAGAGGGTTCTTTAATCTAGCAATCATGTGTAATTTTAGACTGATCAAGTCATCTTTTAACCTTCTCTTTAATAAAATGGATAACTCATTTAAGATTCTCACTGAATGGGGTATGTGTTCCAGACCTTAAATCATACTTTTGGCTCTTCTCTGATTGCTGGGGGTGCAGAGCTTAGTGGTTTAAGCATTGGCCTCTTAAACCCACGGCTGTGAGTTCAGTCTTTGAGGTGGGGGCATTTAGAGATCTGGAGCAAAAATCTCTCTGGGGATTGATTCTGCTTTGAGCAGGGGGCTTGTCTAGATGACCTCCTGAAGTCCCTTCCAACCCTGTATTCCATGATTTAAATACCTTCCCGGGGTGGGAGTGGACAGCACAAGGCAAAGATACAAGATCCCACAATAGTCATGGACAATCTAGTTCTCCTCCCCATATAACTGTGTTTGTAGTTCTCACATTCATTTGATCTGACATATGTGTTCACTTATAATCTTTGCTGAATCCTCAGACATTGTGTAGTGTTTCTCTAAGGAAAAGGATAAATGGACACAAATCAGATATTAGGAATGGCAATATACAAAAACCTGTAGGAGAACACTTCAACCTCCCTGACCACACTATAGCAGACCTTAAGATGGCCATCCTGCAACAAAAAAACTTCAGGACCAGAGAAACTGCTGAGCTTCAGTTCATCTGCAAATTTGACANCTGATTGAACTAACCTCATTATCTCTAGCTTGCTTGCATATATATACCTGCTCCTGGAAATTTCCACTACATGCATCTGACGAAGTGGGTATTCACCCATGAAAGCTCATGCTCCAAAACATCCGTTAGTCTATAAGGTGCCACAGGATTCTTTGCTGCTCCCTCAGACATTGACATTGACTCCATCAGCGTCATCATAACCACCACCAGATTGGTGGTTAGACACATGAATACAGGGGGCCAAAGCAATTCTGGTGTAAGTACATTAACTGAATTTGAATTTCACCAGAGATTAATGTGTTCCAGCACCTGAATCTATACTGTTCATTTTTGGGGGAATCCTGGTTAACCCAAGACTATTAGTCTTATGTTTAGAAGTTTGTGAGTTTAAATCTGTTGGAGTGTGCTGGTGCTGTGGGGGGAAAAAATCAAAATCTTGCTTTATTTCTTATTTGTAAAATATAACTATATTCTCACCATTTCATATTCCTTACTATCCAACACCAACAGGTATCTGGCAAATTCTGCAAAATTATTCCCTGTAAGAAACAATCCAGTGTTCAGCAGAATTCCTTGATTTCACTGGAAGATGTCAGTCTCTTTAGATTCTTCTCTGCAGGGAAAATCACTTTCAAAGCTTTCTATGGTATCTTTTTTGCAACAAGGAAGCTGCTATTAACTCTTCTGCCATTATCAATATTTATAAAATCATGTGAATCAATAACACTCCATGACATGGCTAATTTACACATAAACTTTTGGGCTTGCTCTGTAAAAAATTTTTATCATCCCAGAAGACAGGGACACTAGTATTGGCATGAGTGACCCCACTGGAATGATCTTTTCATCAAGCACTTAAACTTGACATCTCTGTCTTTCCCCTGGGTGTGATGTGGGTAAAAACAACTCTTACTTCTTATTTCCTCTAAATAAAACAAAAATTATATCTATTGTCCAGAAAAGAATTTATCATGTTACGAATGAGCTAGATTATATGAAGCAAACATTTGCCATGTAAAGAGATCTATATAAGACATCTTAGAAAATATTCCACTGGCCAAGTTTAATCTAGACAGAGATAGAACTAATCTGACACTCTCCCCTTCTTCTCCCATATCGTTTCCTTGTTCGTTCCCAGTAGGAGAATGAAGAAGCTAGCTAAAACCATGTTAGGCCTGCAGGAGGAGAAGACAGGAAAGTACTCAGGGGCCAGGCTTCCCTGTGTAGACGAAATGGCTCCTATATCGGAAATTCCTCAGTACCAGGAAATGCTGCCCATTAGGTACTGTTTGCATGGATTTTGGGTGTGATGTTGTAAGCTTGTGAAAAGACACATGCAGCTCATTTTCTCCTGTTTGACAAAATCCATGCAGCCATTTTTGAGATGTGCACAAACTTGCACAAATAAACCAAAAAAATAGTCATCTCTGGGCTGAGCCTATGCACATGAAATCTCATCTCCAAAGGAGACCTTCTGAAACTATCAGTGGATGAAAAGAGGAGGCTATAACAAAATATTTATTTTAACTGTCTCAATAGCTTTCTGTGTGCTGTATGAAATAAACATATAGGATAGTCATACCTCATAGAAGCTCTTAACAGGATAGCAACCTTGTATCAACTCAAAAATTTAAAGAAATTAGTAGAACTGGCCAGAGAAATTATGACAGAACTGAATTCTGTTAGGATATGTGCTTTTATCAAAATCAAAACACTTCATGAAATCAGGTTGATTGCACTGGATTTTCATTTCAGTCAGAGGGGAGCATTGAACTTAGGGCTCCTACATCCTAGGTGAGTGATCTAACCTAAAAGTTATGAGTGGGGATGGCATCACCACCTGGCCAGAGTTTGAATGGGATTAGAGCCAGCAGTCAACTTCTGAGCACACGTACCAGATTGGGGCCTGTACATGGCATAGGCAGGCAAATGCTTGTTTTCTCCTGGTTTGTGTATTGTTCTAGAGCTTAGGTGGGAGATAGGTATCTGAACACCTACAGTAAGGCAGAAGTTCACGTGCCCAGAAGCAGAAATATAAGTGCCAAAGGAACTTTATCCCCCGCCCAAAAAAGTAGGTGCTGAGTGACTTTAGGTGCCTATAGGATTTGGATAGAGTTCATGAAATGCAAAGGTCCCTAAGCACCTTTGTAATAACAAGGCATCCAGTGGCACCTTAAAGACTAACAGATTTATTTGGGCATAAGCTTTCGAGGGTAAAAATCCCACTTTCTCAGATTCATGGAGTTTTACCCATGAAAGCTTATGCCCAAATAAATCTGATAGTCTCCAAGATTTTGCCGGACTCCTTGTTGTTTTTGGGGTTACAGACTAACACAGCTACCCCTTTGATACTAAGCATCTTTGTGCATCTGGCTCTAATCTCTTTCTCAACTCCCTACCTGAACAATTGGGCTAACACTGCTTTTATCCCTTCCTTTTTCTCTCTTCTAGTTGGATTATAAACTCTTTATATTAGATGCTGTACAAATGCACAGTAAGAGCCAGCCTTGGCCCCAATGTATCCCCAATTTCAATTGCTCCTTTAGACATTATTGTGATATACATAAGATTTGAGATTTCACCAAGAACTTGAACTCCTGAGATTAAAGTGTTAACACATGCTGTCCCTCATTCTATTTTCTAATGATCAAGAACTTTCTCCCACTGAAGTACAGAAAAGGAATTTTGCAACAATGGATCCTGCTCATCAGCTCAAATATAGATACATATTACCTCATCCTATTATAAAGATATACGAAGTAAAATAGCTACAATAGCTTTTTTGAAATCTGATTTCATTCTTGTCTCTTATTTACCAATAACACTTTGAAAGTGTTTTAGCAGAATGTAACAAATGGCTTCTTAATTAATAGCCTGTGACAAAGAAGAGGGCTGTTAGAGCAATAACAAGCCCATCATTTAACTATGCTAACAACCATTTTCTAGAGAGTTATTGATCTTATAAACCATATTTAAGTTAATGGATTATGAGCGTAATAATATATATAAAAAATTAGAAGCTAAAATATAGACTGAATGATAAGTGGTCATGGTATAAACTAATCACTCCCTGTTGGATAACAAATTCTTGCTTTACTATTTTACAGTTTAAATACATGATCATAAATCATATCAATTTTGATTGTTATGTCAGTTGAAAAATTATTGTACAACAAAGCCATTTGATTGATAGAAGTAGAATTCCACAAATAAACGTGTCACATCAACAGTATTATTGTGAATGTGTAAAGTGATAGATGATAGTGTGACATAGGTGTCTTATTTACTTTATTTGTATAAAAATCTCAACAGAATGCCAAGAATTCAATAGACACTAGAGTGCAATTTTAAATATAGCCAATGCAACCCAATCACAAGATTCTACTACATATCAATATTTCAATTTCAGGCAAACTGGATTTTTTTAAGAGAAAAAAGTTCCAACGAATACAAGATGTAATTCAGGGTTTTTCAAACAAGTCGCCGCTTGTGTAGGGAAAGCCCCTGGCAGGCCGGGCCAGTGCGTCTACCAATGGGAGCTGCTGTAAGTGGTGCGGGCTGAGGGACTTACTGGCTGCCGCTTCCAGCAGCTCCCATTGGCCCGGAGCAGCGATCCAGAGCAGCCAGTGGGAGCTGTGATCGGCCGGACCTATGGACGGGGCAGGTAAACACACTGGTCCGGCCCGCCAGGGGCTTTCCCTACACAAGCGGTGACCCCTCTTTGAGAAACCCTGCTGTATATAATTTTCACACCTTGCGGTGACAAAGTTAAGAGGACACATGCTCCACTGTAGACTGTGCTAGGTCAATAGAAGAATTCTTCCATCAGCCTAGCTACTGCCTGTTGAGGAGGTGGATCCACTGCAGCACCATAGCTGTACCTCTGTAGCACTTATAGCATAGACATATCCTTATTTTCACTGACTAATACTGTGCTCCATGAGCAGCCTCAATGAAGACAATGTGAATAATTGTGGAGTATGATACTACAGACCTTAAGTAAGGTTGGCAGAATTTGGCACTGAGGCCTCAGTCCTGCTCCCTCTTATGTTAAAGGTGCATGAGAATTTGCTTCAATAGGTACAAAATTAGGATGCTGGTGAATAGGAAGAATGTGAGGGATAAATGTAGAAGCTCTTACCTATAAAAGCAGAAGAACATGTGAGTGCCTGATGAGCATGCAGGTAAAGTAGCTGCACCTAGGCAGCAATGGCAGGATGCATCCAAAATTTACAGCCTCCTTTTAAAAACAAAGGGTTTAAGTATTTCCTTTACTTTATGCCTTTCCTAAGCAGAGTAGTAGGATGCTATTTTTATGACCTATATACAGGGTAGACAGATGATTTCTAAAAGGCATAATACACTCAGGCAAGAGGAGGGACCTTTGCCATTAGATAGACTTTCCAACTTCCTCGGATCCCTTTTCATTGCTGTGGTTATACATTTAACACATAAATAAACTTGACATGTATTCTCGGTTAGTTAGTCATTGCACTGAGCACATAATAAATGCTATAGAACACAGTCCCTATGTGTCCACAGTCCTTGATCCCAATGTGCGGAACTTTTTATAAACTCCAGCCACTTACTTTGGTTCTAAAGTAAGAACTCCAGAGAATGATAATTACAAACACAGCTTAAAAAAAAAAAAGTTCTGCAAAGCTCATCTCAGTTAAAAGTCACTGATTGGGTTTTTATCCCACACCATCCAAGAAGGTATTAAGGTGGCTCAGAAGAAGCCAATCAGTATTATAGACTGCAGCTGGAGTGAGTCAGGCCTGAGTAATATTCATTAACTGAAGATGAAGGCTGGCTTGTATAAAGCCGGGAAGATGAGAGCTGAAGAAGTTTGCAGGAAGAGGGTCTACAGTCAATCTTTGTGCACAGATCTGGGTAGGAGTAAAAGCCCTGGGATCCTGTCCTTGATGGAAGGGATTTACTCAGAGTAGTTGTGGATAAGGGAGCCTGTGGAAGGTAGAGCATGAAGAAGCAGCAAGGTTTGAAACTGTGTGCCTTGGCTGCTGATTATAAGGTCCCTGCTCTGGAACCCAGAGTAGCATGTGGGCCTGGGTTCCCGTACCAGCCACCAGGGAAGTGGTACAGACCGGGAAGTGGGATGGAGGAGTGACTGGGATGGTGCACAGACAGTTGGTCCAGAGGGACTTTGATACCCTGGAAGGAGAAGATTAAAGGGTGTCCTAGACAAGTGCTCAGTCACAAAGAGAAATCATCCCAAGTCCTGGAGAGTGAGAATGGTTGTAAGACAAGCAAGTGACAGAAGAGGGGACTAGACCAGATAGTATGTGATTCCTGGACCCAATCACAAGCAGATGTGCCAATGCTGAGTGAGAACTTTGTTAGTCACTCTTTGCTGATCTGACATTTACAGTTTGACTCTCACTTATTACTTGGTTTATTTTCTTACTACTTTAGGAGCTCAAACCATGTGCTGACAATATAACTTTTAGCTATATGCAGAATGAACATTTTTAGGATAGAGACAGCTATGTAACTCTTCAAGATATTCCAGTCAAATGGACACCAGGGAAAATAGGTCATTTACTAAGGACATAAAGCTTATATGTAATGTTTATATTTGTACAGCAGATACATTCAAACTCAAAGAAGTCCATAATTCCTCTGTTTCAGTTTTTCAAAAAAACCCTTGACTCTAGAGATTCTTATTAATATACTTCTGTATTTGAACACTACTTTGGATTATTGAAGGTAAAATTATAAATTTGCCCTGAGTTTACTGGTACTTTGGAAAAAGTCACTCTGTATTTTAACTTTAGTACCTATGCAGATGTTAAAATGTCAGTGATGTTTTCACTTAATGCCTATTAAAGATCTGACAGTAAAAAGCACACTGTGGATTTGTAATCCATGTATAAGCCAAATTCTATTACTGAGAGACAATCCTTTTAGGAATATGTTTTAGAAGAAAATCCCTTCTTATTTATGCCTAAATCTTCAGTGCATGGGAGAAGTTAGAACATTTGGATAAAGTATAAATCCATCAAAGCTGTTTTTTCTAAGTTTATCAGTTGTCTTTTAGTAAAAAGAATGTAAAACTTTTTCACTAAAACTTTTCAAAGCTCTTACCTGTCGATTTCACTGCAGGCTAAAACTTGGTATGCAATATATATTTTAAAGTTTCAAGAGTTCGGATACAAAGTTTGCTAGGTTTGGATGTACTTTTTCTCCCAGAAGGAACTACACAAACCTTTAATGGAATGTTCTTGCTTGATATTTAGAAAAATTTAATGGTGTTGCATCCTCTGTAAAGTCAGCAATATATTGATTTGGCTCAGAGTTGATGCTGGGGAATAAACAGGCTTACATCTAAAAATGTCATTAATATTCATAATACAACAGTCCAATGCTTCAGCTGCATTTCTAAAATAATGAAGCATATTGACAGACACGCTGATTAAAACACTTAATCTCACAACGTAATTGTTTTCTTTACCAATCCTCTCCTCCCAATTTAGCAAATCAAGTGCTTAGACAATAGTTACTATAGTTGGTGCTTTAGAACAAAGCTATCCGCTAATGCCATAATACTCGAGGATAATCGTGTCCCTTGTGTATTGTCTATGGATTGTAATAATTTAACTGGTCCTTATCCAGGATTTGACAGGACATTGCAAGATCTGAGGTATCTTCTAACTACCTGTCGCTCAGTCAAGTTTAGACTCTAATGACAGTATTTCTGCCTTTTCACTTTAAAACTTACTAAAATTTTTATTACCTTAGAGTAATAGCTCAGTTACACTTTATAATTTCTCTCTCTTTTTCATTACCTGTTGAGTTTGAATATTATAAGAATCTTATTGTGTTACAAAATGTACATACATTTTGCACTGCAATGTAATTCAACAGTTGGGAGATAAAGGTGCTGATCACCTCATAAAATTTGTTGTCATAAATCCCTGGCTGAGCTAGAGAACTCTGGCAATCCATCCGCTAGTGTAGGTCTCAGTAATACTTGTAAAACACTTCAGAGTTGATTTTTCAAAGGAGCCTTAACCTATATCTACACTGCAGTTGGGAGAGTGCCTCCTGTCCCGACCAGATAGACACACTCACTCAGTTTGGGTACTGTGCTCCAAATAGCAGTGTGGCTGTGACAGCAGGAGCTAGCCACTGAATATGGACCCAGCAGGTTGGGTGGGCTTGTACTCAAGTGACTAGCCTGCACCACCACATCCACACTGCTATTTTTAACACGCTTGCTCAAGCAGAGCTTGTATGGGTCTGTCTATCTGGGCTAGGAGGCATGTTCCCAGCCATAGTATGAACATAATCTCCCTAAGGATAACTTCCTTTGCCATTTCCTGAAAAGCTGCTTTGTAAATCCCAGCCTTCATACCCATGCATGCAAGCATTCCTAACACTTCACAATCCATGTCAGTAACATGATGATTGTACTAACTGAACTTGCAGCAGTTCAGTCATTTCAATACTAGAGAGAACAGGAAGTATACAGGGTTTGAAGCCACACTAGATTATCATCCCAAATAAATCCCACAATGGTCCTGCTTGCTCTGTTGTGACCACTCTAAGAAGGCAAAAATTGCTGGCTTTGGCTCTTATCAACTTATTTCCCCCTGTCTGGGTGGGCCTAGGAGAAGTCAAGGTCTCATCCCTGCCCACCTTCCTCTCCCAGTTTGATGCAGGCAATGTGGAGTGCTGAGAACGAGTCGCACCACCTGAAGAGGGGGTATCATTGGACATGCTTCAGGGAGTGTTGTGAATCACAAGATAGTGTTCTTTCCTCAGCTTCCCCAAGGTAGCATGGACCTACATAGTCCTAATGTGATAGCTACAATCTTGGCCAGTGCTAGAGATTCAACCAGGGACCTCTAGAGCTAGATAAGTGTTTGTATGACTGAACCAAGTTCCTTAACTTAGGGCTGTCATAGACTCAGATCCTCTGCAGATCAGGAACAGAGGAGGCACACAATACACACTGACTTGATTCCATCACAAGAATAAACCCATAAGAAAGTAAGGAAAGGAGATTATCTGTTAATCTACAAGTAAACTATCTGAAAACATTAATGCTGATGCCATTGCAAAATGGGTCCTTCCAGAAGTCTACTGATTTAAAATATTACCTTTGCTTTAGGGTGTTGCCAGGCACAATAATACTTATCATTAGGGACCACTTGAATGAATTAGATGAATACCTCTATGGGCAGGAAATGTGAATCTTTAAACAGTAAAGGAAAGCCCTTCAACACTTTTTCAGCTCTAATGTTTCTTGAGGAGCACATATGTAACATTATGAAATTCCTATGCTTTTTCGATGTTTTACTGTGAATTCAGAGGAAGCCATAGAGTAGAGAAAAAGTCTTGCCGGAGTGATTTTTTTTTAATGACCTGGAGTAATGGCTGAGGTAGAGAGATGATCTTTACCATTCTGAGCAGTCAATTAAGCAACACTGTATGTGCGTGATACTCTTATGGTAGAACTTGAAAGGAAAATACAGTTAGTAGAGATGAGATACTTCAGTAAAATTTGGAGCATCTCCTACTTCAACCACATCATTAATGAAAAGGTCCACAACATCCTCACCCAATGCTGGTCATATGAAGACCTCCTGACGACCATGGAGAAGCACAAACTGAAGTGGTATGACCATGTAACAAGATCATCTGGCCTATCAAAGATCATCCTCCAAGGGACAGTACAGGGGAAGAGAAGAAGAGGTAGAAGAAGAAATGGATTGACAATATAAAAGAATGGACAGGAACAGACTTTGTGGATACTCAAACACTGACACATAATCGTCAGGGGTGGAGACAATTGATTGATTGCTCATCAATGATGGTGCCCCAATGACCAATGCAGTTATGGGAGTGATGATGATGTTCATGATGAAGATGATGACGATGAATATAGACTGAGGTCTTGGCTACAAACCAAAGTTGCACTTATTTAACAAAAATCATTTTAAAAAACAATGTAATTAAACAGTTTGAGACCCTCTATGGATCTTCTTGTATCAGTTAAAAACTGACTTATATAAAATTAACAAATTGACGGATACATGTTAGATAGAAGCCAGGTTTCAATCTGAGTGTCCAAACAGAGTCTTGGGCTGGTCTAACTAAATTTTAAAACACACTTTTCATTAAAGTGTGGTACATGGTGGTCAGTACAAATGATATATAAAGACATATTGAAGTCAAATTTGTTAGCATCTCAGGTTGACTAGCAATTGGGAAGCAATAACCCACAAAAGAGCAAGGTGGCAGCAGACTTTGAAGCAAAGGCACATTAACACCTTCTGTGGGGAAAAACGTGGACAGCGCAACACAACTCACACTGTACCTCAGTGTAAGCAGAGTCTGGATGAGCTTGCTCCTGATATTTAGTGGTGAGCTGTGGAAAAAGATGTAGGTGCTCAGCATGATGAGACTGCTTTCTCAGATGATCACTTGTGGCTGGTCTTGGATCCCCAGTCTCCTTGTTACTGGGGAAGGAGTAATAAGGGTACAACTTACTTGGGGGGGTGGGTCTTTTGCTCATGCTTTGTGTTATGAGCCCTGTTATGAGCAGTGTTTTCCTACATTAATGCTGAGTTAATTCTCTCCTTTTATTAAAAGTGTTTGCTACACTCAGACTCTATGTTTGTGAGAGGGAAAGTATTGCCTCTTAGAGGCATCCAGAGTGTGGTGTATAATTGTCCCAGGTCACTGGGAGGGGGCTTGAGCCAGTTTTGTTTCTTGTATTGTGAAAAGGAACCCCTAGATACTGAACCTGGCCCTTGTTGCTGCTGGCTTCACCTGGCAGAAGGGTTACATCATGATATAAGGCAGCTGGTTCATCACAGACAGATGCTTTGGGCTGACAGGTTGTCCACAACTATTACGCCGGAGCCTGGCTTATTTCTTAAGCCTGGGACATCAGCCTAGTCTGGTCAGGTCCCTTCGCCAGTCCTTCTCAGGCTGGGCCTTGCTGGATGGCCCATCTCATACTAAGTTGCTAATGCTGTACACTGCAGTTGGTCTCAGGTGAAAGAGAAGAAAGAAAGGAGAGAAGTAGAACAGTATGTGTATACGTTTTGTGAGGGTGAGGGGAACTCATGAAGGAAGGGAAGACCACGCAGAATCTGACACATATCATGGGGTCCACGTTAGTGCAGAGGTGGTCGGTCATCCCCACTGGTGTGCTGAGGTCTGGGTTTCATGACATGATCCTTAAAAGGCACAAATGAAGGGCAGGATCTCGGAGTGAAAAAGATGCCTGCTGGCTTTTCCCCTAAAGTCTGCTCCCCACTTGACTCCCCTCCACGCTCCTTTTTAAGGACCCCAAAAGGGGATATGATTGGTAGAATACCACATCCCCTTATTATTCTGTTCACCGGTTAGGCCTAGTTTCTGACACAATTTTGGCCTATTAATTTCAGGTTCCATTCTCCTCTTGTTTTACAGACAACACAGCCTTTGGGCAATAGCAGTAGACCTTTCTGTTTGGACTAATCTAGACAGTCTCCCTTTTGTACCTTTTTCCCTATCAACCTTTATTATTATGGGTGATTGGAACACTTTATAAACTCTCACCGACTTTCCAACAGTTGCACTCACGACTGGGATAGGCCTGTTAGGCCTCAGATGTTGCAATAGCCCAACTGTCCAAGAAGGGACACATTACAACATGCCAAAAGGATAGCATGGCCTGTACAGCCTGGAAAGCTCTAGGAGGGATTGTGGTTAACACAATGCACAATTCCTCCCTGAGCTACCTGGGCTTGATCCCCCTTGCTCGGGACTTTTGTTTAAAGATACAATCTAGTCCTGAGTATCTACTTCCCGAGTTTTGTACATCTAAGGTTATCATTTCATCCTGCATTACATTGTGGGGCAAATCCTGCTTGTTTTACTCATATAGTCTTACAGACTTCACTGGGGCTATTTGTATAAGAAAGGCACACAGCAGTTAGCCCTGTATGCTTTCTGGGCAATATATTTATTCTTGACAAATATAATACTCTTCTATGGGTTATAATAGGTTAAGAAAATCTCCTTCAGAAAATAATGAATTGAGTAGTCTCTAAATGACCCTCCTGGAGCAGCTTGGGAAACTGAATTATCTTTTGTTCACAGGAATGCTAAAAAGAAGGAATTTAGTGAGGTAAAATCATATATAATATATAGTTGCAATATCATCTATTGTGTGGAAGGAGCCATTCAGTTGAGGAGAATTGCACAAAATTGCTGTGGCAAGGACAAGTATGTCAAGGTAATAGGTATTGAAATTTCCCAGGAAACAGATTTAGTTTGATTCATCTTTATATTAGGTTCCCTTTCACATTATGAGAATTGAAGTACGTGTATGGCAAGAGATGAGTGTCCTCTCCAGAAATCAAACAATGACCTATTTCTTCTTTCAGTTACACCTGTGTAAATCAGGAGTGACTCCTATGACAAATGTGGCAATTTCCTGCAATAGCCCAGATAAACCTTATTGAATTAAGTTTAAGTATCTTGGGAGTTCATTGTATTCAAAATGCAAATATTTGTGTATTATTGTGAGATTGGATGTAACATCTCTAGGGGAGAGATCTGACTAATGTAAACCTTGGAAAGTGTTATGAGCTTCAAAGGACTATTTGAAATGATGTGAACTCTTAAAGTTTTTTTGTGGGTTTCCCAGGACATCCCTATGGGGAGTTGTATGCAAATATAACCCTCCTCTCTTGTCCCTCCCCCATATTATGCAAGAGCTCAGCCTTTTGAAGCTTTGACCTGAGGAGGAAAGCTTTGTCTGCTGATCATCAGGTACAGGAAGACAAGCTGCGAAGCCCAGACTGTATAAAGGAATGACTTGCAGATTCATGGGGGTGCTTGGTGTGAGCTAGGCAGTTATGAATTTGTAACCACAGGCAAACCCCTGTGCAAGGACTGTTAACCTGCCAGGGCCCTTGTTGGAATTGGAGTGAACTCAAGTAAGCTTATTAGCACGCATGCAGATTCTTTTATTGACTTTAATATGGCAATGTCTACACTACCCACCATTGGCCATGGCTTGTAGTGTAAGTGTAGCACATGGTGTCCACACTGTGGTGTGTAGCTACACATATCAGTGACAGGCTGTGGCAGACGGGAGAGGCTTCATCAGCTACCTGTTACTGGAGCTTTTCACTGCAGTGAGAAAAGACTGGCAGCGGGAAGGCAGTCGGAAAGGCTCAGCAAGGGCTGACAGCAGAGAGGCAGCAGGATACTACACAGAGGACACCTACCAAATTGGGACCCTCTAGCAAGTTCACATAACACAGGACTCACCTGAGAGGTGGCAGATCCCTGTTCAAATTCCTTCTCTCTCTCACAAGATGGGGGGACCCAAACTGGGAGTCTCCCACATCCCAGGGGAGTACCTTAACTGCTCATCTTAAAGGATGTCCTCCTCCTTCTCCCAGGCCACTTTTTGGAGGGGTTGGGGGGAACACCTGAGGCAGCCAAATGCCTATCTTCCCCTGGTTTACGTATCATTAGCAGATAGCACACATCCCTTTCACCATCATCTCCCAGTGGCAGAACCTCCTGCAACGCCTAGGTCTCTTCAGGGATCCCACCCCATGACAGAACAGGAATTGAATTCAGATCTTCCAAGTCACATGCTCATGCAATAAATATCCGTCCTATTAATGGAGTATATATCCTTTCCCTGATATCATCAAATCTATGTGTAGCTAAAAACATTATATAATCAGGCACTCTATTGATTTTTATTCAGTAACATGGGATGAGACCTCCTTGCAATGGAAGTTGGGGAGTGGTGTAATACTTTGTTCTGAGACAGGACATAGAATTCGAAGTTGATTAGAGTTATTGGTGTCATGAAGAAATCTGGTGGCTGAGATTTTACAGATGCTTAAACATCAGGTACTTTATGTCATTGTAGTGTGATTGTAATAGGAATATATATTATATGAGAAATAAAGGCAACTGTGAAATACGGTTCACTGTATTGTGTATTTGAGATGTTGGCTAAGCTGGTTGGAGCCTGCAATTTCAGCCAAAATATTATTTCTTATGATGCTTATCTTGGTAAATAAGCTGATCTCTGATTAAACCCTGTATATGAGTGACAATGAAATCCACCCTGATTCTGGTTAGCAAAACCAGAGAGTGGCATCTCTGATCTATTCACACAAACTCATAGGAGATCATACTTAGAAGTCAAAGGTCAATCATATGTCAGCAATGTGGCTTTCAGTAACTCCATCCAAAGCCAGATCCACATGCAGAGATCTGCAAAATCAAAAGGGCTAAATGTAACACTGGAGTAAGCTGGCAGATTTCTGACTATTTCAATGGAGTTAAAGCCATTTATTCCATGGCTAAATGTGGCCCAAAAAGAGGGGCATGTAAGGTAAAATGTTCTGCCCTTAGAGCTATCATTATGAATTGTTTTCTTTCTTTTCTTTTTTCAAATAAAGGAACCTTAAGAGTATAGAATAAATGGAGCTGTACAGAGAGTATTACACATACGATTTTACTATCCAGTTTTACCTTTTTGTTGATGCTGTGGGGAGTAGGGTCTCAGAACCCAATCTCCAGCCTAAGCCTGAACATCTACACTGAAATTAAACAGCCCCTTAGCCCAAGCTCCATGAGTGTAAATCAGCTGACATAGGCCAGCAGTGGATGATAATTTCAGATTAGACAACCTCAGATTCCCTTAATATGTAATTTACAACCCCTACCCCCAACATTACCTCTCATAGTGGCACATTGAGCATTAGTGTAAGGGAGTCTACACTTGTCTAATTCATCTGCTGAAAAGTCAAAAAACAGGGAGTATAGTAAGAAAAGCAATGAGGCAGAGGGTACAGTTTGTGCATAAAATTAGGCCGCCCAGTAGATGACATTGATTTTAATCTTTAATTCATAGTTTATATGGACATAGAAATAACTTTCAAATGGAATTACAAAAATAAAATATGTATTATTGTATGTTCCCTTGAAATCAGTTCTTTAAAGAAAACACCTTACACTAGGAACAATAAAAAGTGAAAGTTACACCTGAAATGAGACAGCACAGAAGCTTAATTTGCATCACAAAAGCATGTCTTCGGACAATCGCCTTGGAGATTAAGGGGGGAGCAAAGCTGGACTGAAGAGCAACTCTTCTGGGGATACTCCAGCTAAAGCACTCTTGGAGAAATACACTGTAAAAAAGTACAAGGGAAAAAAAGTCATGTTTAAAAGCAATTCTAACAATCAGGCGAGAAGTAGGATGGCCCAGTGCAAGTCTGAGACTCTAGAGATCCAGGTTTAGTTCCCTGTTCTTCCACTGATACCATGTGTTACCTTGAGCAGGTCATCTCGCTGTGCCTCAATTCTCCACCTGTAAAATATACCACCCTGTGGGTGTTGTGAGGATACATACATTAAAGATTGTCAGGTACTTGGATACTGCAGTGATGAGGAGCAAAAAGTACTTAAGTTAGAATCCTGAACAGGTTTAGGAAAAAGACAACGGATGTTGATAGGAGACAAGCTGTTACTGTGACGAAGGTGGGGAGGCAGATATGTAACACCTTTATGGGGGATATTCAAATTGGGCAGAACAAAATAACCTGAAAAGTGTAATTCCTGGAGGATGACTAGTAACACATGATATCAGGTGACCAATAACACCTACCTGGAGATTTTCAGTTGTCTGTCTCAAAGCTACTGTGTACCAGAGCAATTAGAGAAGAATGTGGTAAGTTACGGAAAGGTGTCTTTCTTCCCCATTGTGGCTTTATCAATGGCGTCTGTCTAAATTAACTTTTGTGCAGCAATTTTACCTCAAAAAATCTAGGACTCAAATGGTTTTATGAATAACAAGATTTATTCAGGATACAAGTGGAGAGGGCAACAGTGTAAGAGAAATGAGATGCATGATACAAATGGGGTCTGATTCTCTTCTGGCTGGCCCATTGTCTAATCATTCACACTTAAGCAAAGTAGCTATAAAACACTACCCTTCTGATCCAGTAGTGGTTTACACTCACTTTCCAGAGCTATGAAAGAATATTCAAGGTGCAAGGAAGGCATGCCGGAAGAAAATGGTACATTATCATGGAGCATTAGAATAAGGCAACAGTAAATACTGAAGGCCAAGTCACTGATTCAGTGCAATTTGGATTGCTTGATAAATTGGGTGCAAGTGGACAGTATGCATTCTAATACAGCTAAATGTAAATTTATATATCTAGCAAGAAAGAATGTAGGCCATACTTACAGGATGGGGGACTCTATCCTGGAAAGCAGTGATTCTGAACAAGATTTTGAGGTTGTAATGGGTAATCAGCTGAACATGAACTTCCAGTGTGCTGTTGTGGCCCAAAGGGCTAATGTAGTCCTTGGATGTATAAACAGTAGACACTATCATAGAAGTAGAGATTTTCTTTTACTTCTGCTATGACCACTGCTAGAATGCCATGTTCAGTTCTGGTGCCCACAATTCAAGAAACATGTTGATAAATTGGAAAGGGTTCAGAGAAGAGCCACAAGAATGATTAAAGGATTAGAAAACTAGCCTTAAAGACCTGAAGAGCTTAATCTGTTTGGCTTAACAAAGAGAACGTTAAAGGGTTATACACTATAATCAAGTAAGTACCTACAGATGTTTAAAAACAGGCTCTTCATCCAGCAGAGAAACACAATGCAATGGCTTGAAGCTGAAGCAAGACAATTGAGATTGAGATTGGAAATGAGGCATATTTTTTTAATGGAGAGATTAATTAAAATTGGAACAATTTACCAAGGGTCATGGTAGAGTCTCTATCACACACAATTTTGCAATTAAAATTGGCTGTATTTCTAAAAGATATGCTCTAGGCATTATTTTGGGGAAGTTCTATGGCCAGTCTTATATAGGAAGTCGGACTAAATAATCACAATGGTCCATTCCTGGTTTTTGATTCATAGAGTAAATTCTAAGAAATGCCCCCCTCTGCAGTCAGGAGGGGCACAGGGAAATCCAGGTTACTGCAAGGAGTGGTAGTAATGTATAAATTACACCCTACTCTAGTTTACACTTTCTTCCTGCTGCTCCACATTTAAATTACATCAGCTTAAACTCCTTACATTAACGTCTACGTCTACACCTAAACTGCTGCAGAGGCACAGCTGTGTCACAGTAGCTAGCACTTCAGTATGGACACTCTCACTGAAGTTAATCCACCTTCCCAAGGGGTAGTAACTAGGTCAATGGAAGAATTCTTTTGTCAGCCTAGAGCTGTCTACACCAAGGATTAGGTTAGCATAGTTACGTCTCTCAAGGGTTTTCACATGCTGATGTCTACCTTGGGAATTTATCAGCCTTATAAGAATGGAGTCTAAAATATATCTCCCATCACCTTTGAATTTGGACCATACATATATGAATATGTAACTGATCTTTGGAGTTTTTAGAGGCTAGTTTTATGGATTGAATTTCTTACCATTATAACATATTTTTAGATTGTGACACATGCAAATTGTACGAACTTTACAAATTCTTACTTCTGACTGAGTAATTGCAAGATATTGTTTTTTGCAGAAAACAATACCATAGCAAAACTACCCTGAAGTGGATCACATTAATGATGTGGCTTTATCAGTTGAGAAACACCCTGTTAATATTGTCATCAAGATACGTATGCTTCCCAGATATCTATAGGCTGATAGCCTTGCTAAAATACATTAGTTTTTCATGAATCTCTGATCAATTTGGATTAGGAGTTTGATTTACCAGCATGAATGCATTTACACTTATTTACTGAGCTCCATAATCCTTGAAACTGAAATGAGTGTTGTAGCCGTCTGCCAGCAGAAACAATTTAAAGCTTCCTATTTAGCAGAACACTTAAATACAAGAAAAGGGTCCCAAGGGTTATACTGTGTTCCACTTCAACAGATATATTCATCTGCAGCCCTGCCCATTAAGAAAACAGAGTCAGGGAGGCTATGATTTATTTTAAAGAATTATACCTTATTGTCAGATTATGATCCCAGTGCTGTGACTGTGTTCTACTTCTCTCTCACAGCAGCTCCAAAATAAAAACACAGAACAACTTTGGTCTGTTTTCCTAGTTTGTTAATGTCTCTCTTCAGAAATTACATGCTGATTTTCACTTTTCTGCATGGAAAAATGTGCCTCAATCATTCAGTGAAATGTAAGCACTGAATTTAAATGTGTATACCTAACAAAAATTGGAACTTTTGGTGCCTTGGACCATTAATTTTATTTTTAACATTTATACTCCAAGTCCTGTATTTTTTTCCCTCCCGCCTTAAAAAACATAACTTTTTGGTGTTTTACTGTCACAGAAATTACTATTTTTTTCTGTAGCATCTGCATGGAACTTTTAGCAAGAAACAGTGTTTGTATGGTATTTAAGTAGTATCCGATGCATTATTTTTTCAAAGGAAGAATTTTTTTTTCTTTAAAAAAAAATGAAAAGCCCAATCTGATGTTAAGATGTCTTTATACTTAAAACTTATAAGGAACAATGTGTATGTCTTCGAAATAATATCTTTTGTAGGTAACTCAATGACAAAACAAAGACATAATAGCAGAAGTTTTGTTGTGGGTATATTATTACATTCCAAAACTTGACCATTATTTCAGTTACGTAACAGGACAAAAGAAGAATCAGGTATTTACAGCATGAAAACAAAACACAGAATGGTTTCCTTGTATCATGATGCAAAGTTCTCCCGCTCTTGCTTTCATGGACTTTCTAGTGAGGTCATTTTGTTGAGGGGATTGAAGTGAATAATTTATCATGGATGGGATCCAAAAGAAGCCACGGGAATTTTTTTTTGAGGGGTTGTTAAAATTGCTGAAATCCTTCTGTTCTAAGAAGTCTTCATCGAAACTAAATTTGCAAGATCAATTTGAGGCTTACACAGGTGTATATGAATTTGTCCCATGGCTTGTTTAGAACATTTGCCAGTTCTAGTGAATTCTTATGTTTGCTTGTGCTCTCTCTCTAAATTATTTGCATTACATTTTCCTAGAGCAATATTTAGGCTATACTGTGTACCTGGATACATGTACTGATACATACATGGAAATGGATTCATGTAGTGTAAGTAACTGTACAGTATGGCGCATGCTATGAAACTAAAGACAGCATAAAGTGTAGCCTAATATGCATACGCTCTAAGTTGATATTTCCTCTGTTGCAATTATAGTCGTACTGTTAATTAAACCTGTAAGCTGCAGGTTCTCAGTACCACGGCTAACAGATAAAAGTGTGATTAGCAGCAAATCAAGGCAAATTGAATTAACTTCTCCTGGGGTAGCACAATGCTCCATGTGCACTGCAGAACCATGAGGTTTTGTGCAGTGCCTGTGGTACAAGACAAGCCGTAAGTGGAATGTGAGGGTGTTTGCCAGATGTCCAAAAGGCCATATGGATGGGGTGGGTGTTTTTGGTTGACTGTTCAAAGAATACTTAAATGGTTAAAGTTGAATGACTGAAATGAAATTCTGGTAAGAATTGTGAAAAATATTCAGTTTAACTCCAAATATGTTAGGTAATATAATCTATTGTAAATTCTTCATGCTATAATCACAATTAATATTGATCCTGTTCTATATATGGTACTCATCTGACTCCTATTTCCACACAGTTATCCAAGCTTCTCACAGTCTTTAATGTATTTATCCTCACAACATCCCAGTTTAGTAGAGAAATACTATCATCTCTATTTTTACAGATGAGGAACTGATGTAGACAGACCTTAAGGCCCGGTTCCTGATAATAGGTGTTTTTTAAGTACCTTACTCCCACTAAAATCAATAAGTGGTAGGCACTTAAATACCTTTGATCTGGGCCTCTGTGACTTGTTCAGTGTCACAGAGAAAGTGAATCATGATATCCCAAGTGCTGGCTAGTACATAACCACCAGACTATCCTTCCTGTTGTTAGCAGCTTATTCCATGAAGGAAAAAAGGACAAATATGTAGTTCCATCAGTGATGGCTTTCAAAAGCATGGCAGGTTTCCTTCAGATTGTTAGCCAGCACAACACCAATATGCATGCTGTTTTTGGTGGTGGGTCTTTCAATGCAGTTTCTCAGATACATGCAGCAGAACATCAGCAGTATCAAAAGTGATTCTACTAATAATGTTAGATTAGTGAACCAGAATAATACAGAGAGCCTCTGAGACTAGAACTAGCAGGAATGGCTGTAGCAACTTGCTTCTTTCATGATCTTTTTTTCCCTTTTTTCATTGTCTGATATTTTTGAGATTGGGCTTTAGTTGCAAACTATTAGCCTTTGGCAGTGAGCTAATCAGAAACATTTCAATAGGACATAGAACAAACCAAACAAGAAAAAGGTGTGACATTAAATAGATGCTTCCATTGGCTTAGTTGTTAAGGTCCAACAGTTTGCTGAGGTTCAGCAGTCATGCTTGTTTGCTGTGAGTTAGCAAGATGCAGTGAAATTAGTGATCACATGCAGAAGATATCTATGCTGCTTTATTCATTCTTATTTATTAACTTGTGGCTAAATTACATTGCTGGCAGTGAAATGAAATTGGTGGCAGACAGCATCTGATGTTCCCAATTGTGCATTATGCCCAGCCCTAGGCTCTACAGAAATTTCAAACAGTAAGATGTTTTCTTTCTCTTCTTTTCTTTCCTATTGATTAACTTGAAGATAAATGACTTTGCAGCCACAGCCTGGAAATGCAGTGCAAATGAAATCAGTGCACCGAGCCTAAGACATTATAGCACTCACAAAAATAAACAACTTTTTTTCTCTTTTCTTATTGACCTTTCCAAGCCCGAGCCAGATTATGAAATCACAAGAGCATGCTGTAAAGGAAATGAAAGTTTCCTTCACACCTAAGTTAACAAAGAGAAAAGCAACAGAGCTTCCCTTGCAGTAGTATAACTGCACTGTAAATAACACAGCATAATATCAAGCACATCCTAAGGAAGGCACAAAAATTACTCTAATTTTGTATGTCTAAAGGGGGAAAAGTATATACACCACAATATTGTAAGATTTTTAAACACATATATACACTTCTCTCATACCAATCTTGGCCATATTCTTTTCTAAGCAACTAGCTAAAATGGCTGTAAGCCAGACAGCCCTTCCTCATAACTAAACCCATGCCAATCTTTTGTATCAAAATTAGATGAAACTTGCAAACCTTTCATTGCACTTGAGCTGAGTTTATGTCTAGTCTTGGCAGGGGTGAAAGTAACTTAAGGGCCTTACCAGTATGCAGAGCAGCGTCCAGAGCAAGGGGCGTGGCTCAACCAGAAGGGGTGGGGCCTTAAGCAGAAGGATCAGGGCCTTTAAATCCCCAGGTACTTTAAACCACTGCCACTACCCCAGGGCTCTGGCAGCAATTTAAAGGGCTCAGGGCTCCAGCTGTGGTAGCCTCTGCCCTGCTGGATGCCTCTGCCCTGCTGATGAATCTGCCCAGGAGCTGAATCTACACTCTGCCACACCCTGCCCCAGGAGGAGATGGACCCAGATGAGGAGTTACTGGGACTACCATCAGCTGTCTACCCAGAGGAGCCCGAGGACTCATGGATACCTGAGGTACCAAAACCTGGAGAGATAGGAAGTAGCCCAGGGGCAGCCGACGACTGGCAAGCTACAGGGCTGACTGCTTCTAGGTTGGCATATTGTGGCTGGATCCCTGCCAACCCAGTGGCAGACCTCTCTGCCACTGCTATGGCCTTGGGCTGGGACGCGGTGTAGTAGGGTGGATCTGCATCCCTGTGTCCCTCCAAACCCTGGGGTGGTGGACTCCTCATCTTAGGATAAGGAGGCCTGTGCCCTCTAAACACCCCTGTCAACACCCTAGACTATGTGCTGGGTGCTCCACCCCTTTTGGAGACCCTGAGACCATGTGGGCGCTCACCCCTACCTGAAACCCAAGACTGTATGGTTTTGCTGGCTGCCTGACCCCCAAGCTTAGGCTAAAACCTGCTCCCTGCTCTGCCCCACCCAAAGAACCAGAGCTTCTCGACTGTGTGTTCGCTGGCTGCCTCGACCTGTTAATTGGTGTCAGCCCCAGCTGAGTGGGCTGAGAGCTAAAAACTACGTTGGCATGCCCCTACACAAGGGTGGGGACAGGAGGCTGGACTATTGTGTGGTTGCTTTTGTTAGACGGACTCCACCGGGGCGGCTCGAGCCCAAAGACTACCACAGCTACAATGAGGCAGAGTGGCCTCCCTCCCCACTGGAGAGTGAGGGACCTCTACAGCTCCCATTAGTATAAATTCATAATCCAGAGATCAAAGCAGGAAAGAGGCAAATTGAAGATGTTTCTAGGGCCTTCTATACTTTCTGCCATATGGTAGGTCTGATCTCAGTACAGTCAATTGAAAAGTATAGGCACAAGATGGAGTCCAGTATCACATGAGCTGGTCACATTGCTTTGTATGCTTTGAGTCATAGCAGGGGCCCATATTTTATCTAGAACATCTGGAAAGTCCATCTGGTGAGGGAAATTTCTTCCATGGCCCATTGTGTTAATTAGTGGGCAATCAATAGTCACCTGAATAGTCGATTCACATTGTGCTGTCTAGACTGGATGTAAACTATCTTGTGGGTGATAACCAGGAGCAACCACATTTGAAATACTGATATACAATTAATATTCATGACTTCAGATAATGATACATGCATACAAATAGGATAATCATATTCAACAAATCATAACTTTTCCATTGACATCTTACATGAGATACTTTGTACAAAGGTCATATTTTAATCATGTAACATCACACCTTGATAAGCTTTACATGGGCATTGTTGTTTTTGTACCTGGTGGAAAAGGAAATAGACACAGGAAGATCTGATTTAAACATAGTTCTATGCTGTAGTAGCTTTTTTCTGGGAGCAAAACAGAAACCAAAATTCAAGTGAGGCTTTTCACTAGGTAAGGGGGAGTACAAAGCACCCCAACATTTAAAGATACAGGACATCGCATTCCTACACCCTATTTTAAAATACTTTCAAAATATTTATGTATTACCATTTTCATGACTAACATAAAACACTATATAATTTAACTACAAATTGCAGGTGACCTGCTACAGACTCTTAAATTGCAAGGGATTATTCTGATCTGGAATAGCAACTCACTAACTAGACAATATATATTCAGGCACACCACTGATTTTCACACTCTCTTGGGATAACATGATGGTGGTGCAGCATTGTTCTGAGCAACAGGAATAGCTGGTGGTAAGGAATAAACTGGATCTGGTACCAAAGTTTATTCCAGCAAGTCATCAAAATTAGATATTGTAATAGGAGGAAGCTCAGTTGGAGGAACAGAAAGTCGTACTGGAACATGCCCAGACCCCAGTATTTGTCAAGGCTGCAGCTGGTCCATATGTTATAAAGTACCATCAGATAGTTTTACCCTGAATAAAACAGGTCCTGTGGATTTTACAAATTTTCCAGGTGCCCATTTCACTCCACAACTGTAAGTGCAAGTCCACATTAAGCCTTCTACTTGAAAATAAACAATGATTAGTCTCATGATGAGTCAATGATGCGTCTCATGTTGTCAATCATGTCGTCAATCAATTTGCATAGCTTGGGATTTGTGAGGCAAGATCAGGATATAGCGGGTACGTACAGATCACTTAAAAAAAAGTTGCAGGTGACTCCTGGGTAGTAGCTTATTGTGTGTTTCTGTAGACAAGCAAGAAATTGTCCAATTTCTGCTAATGACTCAAAATAGACTTATTAGCTTTTTAAGTCATGCCTAAGTCTCTGTACAATGTGTTCTGCTAGTCAATTTGTATTAGGATAGTAGGGAGCATAACGTATGTGCTTAATTTTATTTGAAGCCAGAAACCTCTGAAATTCTTCAGAACAGAATTGAGGTCCAATGTCACTCGCCAACTGTAAAGGTAAACTAAATTGGCTAAACAAGGTCTGAAGATGTCCAGAGGTCTTGGTAGCCATAGTGGAAGGCATTTTGAATGGGCATCAACTATGACCAAAAACATATAACCTTCTAATGGTCTGGCAACATCTGTGCGAATGTGTCCAAGGAGTCTGAGGCCACAACGAAGAATGTATACACGCTGGGCCAGGATCATGCTGAATTTCCTGACACTCAGTACAGCACTTGCCCTTTTTCTCAATGTCTATTTTGATCCCCAGCCACTAGACATGACTCCAGGCTATCTTTCATGTTTACAATGCCAAAATCACCTTAGTGAAGAGCTGCTGAAACCTGAGATTGAAGTGATTTTTGGAATGATCACTCACATTCCTCATAAAATGTAATCTTGATTCACAGATTATTCAGACTGACATGACACAAATTGTATAAATTGGAGATTCTTATGATCCAACACTGTGCCCTGTGAAATCATTCATTTCACAAGAAAAAACACATCATCCTTAGCAATTTATTTGATGTCTGTGCTAGTGATGGGTAACCTATCCATCAAACTGAGATAATACACTTCATGTGAAGATTCTTTGGGTTGCTGGGAGCTTGGACATGGAAGGTGTGACAGCCCATCAACACTGCCATTCTGACTTTTCTTCATGGAATTGAATAGTATAGGAATGAGCTGTAATAGCAATGCCTATCCTTGCATACAAGCAGCAGTTAATGACTGAATTCCATGGTTTGATTCAAAAATTGAAAGCAATGGGTGGTGATCCATCAGCAAGGTAAAATATCTAACATAAAGATAGATATGTAACTTCCAAAATCCAAGGATAATGCCTAAAACTTCCTGCTCTATTTACACATATTTCTTCTCAGGGGTGGTGAGTGTCATACAGTGAAGACAATCGGTTTCTCCAATCCATCAGGAAAAATATGGGGAAGAATTGCACCTACTCCATATGGTGGAGCATCACAAGACAGTTGCAATGGTTAAAGGGTATCAAAGTATGTAAGAACTTTGGCTGATGTCAGCAGTTTCTTTATCTCCTTAAATGTGCACACACATTATTTAGTCCATTTCCACTTTTTTTCTGCTTGTAACATTTGATTTATAGGTGCCAGTACTGTCACCAGATTAGGGTTAAATTTACTGTAGTAGTTAAGCTGTCCTAAAAAAATTAATAGAATTGTGACATATTCTCTAGAGGTGGCACTTGAAGAATCACCTTCAGTCTCTGGCAATTTCCTACAGCCCTGGAGATCAATTACATATCCACGGTGTTCAACTGATGGATTGAAAAACTCAAATTTGTCTCAACGTGCTCTCAGTCTATGGTCTTCCTAAGACTGCAAGACAGCATCCAATTTTTGAAGATGATCTTCTTTATCCTCTCCTCTAACAAGGATGTCATTCAGTCCTGAGCTCCATTCAGTCCTGTCAAAATCTCATCCATAGCTTTCTGGGCAAGGGCAGGTGCCTATGTGATACTGAAAGGCAGCCTGTTGTAGCAAAATAAACCTTTTTGTGTGTTGAATGAGGAAGAATCACACAATTCTCACAGTCTCTGCTTGAAGGAATCCAATTCAGAGTAAATCCAATTTACTGAAATACTGTCCCCACTAAGAATATCAAACAAACCTTGAATATGAGATAGTGGATACTGGTTTGCACATAAAAAAGGATTAAGAGTCACTTTGAAATCTCCACAAATTTGGATGGAGTCATCTTTCTTGATCACTGGTATGGCAGGGGTGGCTCACTCACTATATGAAACTGGTGACAAGACTCCAGTGTTCACTGAACAGTCCAAATCAGCTTCTGCCAGAAGCTTTCAAGCATAAGGCATATTTCTAGGCTTGCAATGTTTTGGCTGGCTGTCAGACTTAACAGGGAGATACACGGATATATTGCTTATCTGTCCAAGTTATTTTTCAAACTCTGGTGTGTCTGTCCAGTATTTCTTGAAAATTTTGAGGTGCCTTTGTGATGCTTTGATTTCAGTCTAATTCACTTTGAGCTTCTCATGACAAGATCGGCCAAAATTATGGTGGATATTTCCCTTCAATCACATGCAAAGGTAAAATGAGTAATTGTCCATCTAGTTTAATTTTAACCTGGAATATCCTTTTTGGCATTATTTTTTTTTTGTCCAGTATAAGTCTACCAAACTGTGGAGGTTTCTTCCAGAGGAACTTGTGACAAAATCTGGCAAATGACCTGGCATGTCTAGCAATCCTTCAGAGCACACGTCTTTTGCACACAATTCTTTACATTACTGTGGTTCTCTATGCCCTCGATTCAGGAGGTAAACTTCTTGGCTCACACTAAGGGCCAAAGAATCCTTCTCTGCAGTTTCCATGGCAATAGCTACTTCAACAGCCTTGTTGAAGACGTTATAACTCTTTTTCCAGGTCTAATCTCTGTGAAGTCCAGACTGGTCAGTTCAGGGCATCACTTAATGCTTATCCGAACAGACAAATTCCTTAGGATAGTAATGAACTTTGCTACTGACTATCCACTGCCTTGATGTCACTGGTGGAACCAATATCGTTCAGCTGTCGTCAATGGAGTAAGAGAGAAATGTTCCCATGTTGTTGCAGTAAAGCGCAGTGCATGTGGCAGTTCCAGGCACATTAGCAACGAGATCATGAAGCAGTCTGTATGCCTTCAGGCCCATCCCCACTGGCAAGGTTGAAACTCTTTGTCCATATAGAATGGAATTGCAAACTACAAATTGCTCATAACATCAAGGTACACCACCCATGATTTGCCATGTTCATGGAATTCCCCAACAAAAAGTATCATTTCACTTCCCTCCTGTTGAACTTTCTGATCTCCTAGATGTCTTCTTTCCCATAAGGAAACTTTCTCCCCCTGGTCTCTCCCTCCTCATTGATTTTCTCTACAATGTTTGTACTCTGCGCTCTATGTGCTTTTCACTGGGGAGAGGGAAATACAGAGCACCCAAACACTTAAAAAGACTGGACATCACATTCATGACAAAGTGGGCTCTTGCTCTCCTCAGTGTAATGACTGTCCACCCACCATTTTTGATTATTAGTAAATTTGATCACTTCTTTAATGACCTGAAAGAAAGATTCTTCAGATATGCAAAGTGAACAACATCTATTTTAAACACTGATCTGATATTCCAGTAGTTCTGTCTCCATCCACCTCAAATTGTTTCCACTCAGAATATCCCCTACTGTCAATCTCTGATACTGGTTTTTTCAGCCACTTATTTACCAGCCCTTTTACTGACCTCCTTGAAGAATCTTTAGTATGATTCCACTTCAATGTGTTCCTAAAATCTGGCTAAAGGATATCCAAAATGGCTGCCTACCATCTGTCCCTCAGAAATATTTTGTAAAGATTGCAAGAATGATCTTTTTTAAAAAAGTTGTTTCAATAAAAGTTATTACCTCACCCACCTTGTCTCTCTAAAAAGATCGATGTAACTTTCCATCTCTCACCACATGGTTTCTGAATAGTATTCTAGTATTTTACACACTACGGAAAGTTAGGTGTGTACATCCCTAATTTCTACACAGTCCTGATTATTTTCTGTCATGTTTGTTGATCCCTTCCTTATTTTTAAAAGACATTCATTAAGGGCCCAAACTCTGGCTCTTTTGTGGGTGCAGAACGGCAGACAGTGTAGGGAGCTTTCCTTACCCTTGCTTCCCCCATGTGAGTGCTAGCAATCACCATCATTCAGTGCCCAGAGAAGCATAAAGATTGCTTTCTGTCTGCACTGTGTAGGGTATAATCAACATACCCTTAATGGATGAGTCTTTGGGCCTACTCCTGTCCACATTTTAGCAGCAAAAGCTGCCGGAGTGTGCGGAGAGGAATATGATCCTTCAGATAATGTACAGTGAGATATCCTGGATCAGATGGACTCACCAGTATCCTGGGCTGGATATCAGTTGATATATTAGAAATGAAGGATTTGTATCCCCTTATCTATTCTCTGAGACATTCAGGACACTTTTCTTTCTTTCTTTCTTTTCTTTTCATTCTTATTGCATTTCATTCTTATTTCTGGTGTTGCAATTTCCACTTATATTCAAAATATCTATTGTATAGTCATCAGAAATATCCATAGCAATTGCTTGAAGTAAATTAGTTATGACTTATATACCTTGGTCTGAAATAGGGTCACTTCCTGTTCTCATCCCTTATAGTGTCCAACTGCAGGGTCTTTGGGAGTGGCCTTAAAGCCTCTTCTTTTCTCCCATGCATCTTGAAGTTTCTCTTTCTCAGAAGCAGCTACAATAGGTAACACTGCTGGGTCAGCACGAGTTCTGGGTCAGCATGAGTTCCCAGGATTGTGTTCCTCTTCTTGCAGAAGCAGCCTGTGCACTGTGACCAATCTGTCGTGATGAACAAAACCTTTTTTTTTTCATTGGCAGAATGATTGCTAATTCCCTGATCTTTGAAGGTTGGTTCTTGGTAGATCACACAATGAAGTTCCCTTTATATCCTCAGTTTAATAAATATCTAATGTGTAGCCTTTTGTTATACCCACATTAATATCAGAATTTTCTCTTCTCTTTTTTTCTATTATGGATAATGCTTTACTTGCACATAACATGTTAATTTTGTATAACTAAACTAACATTCCCTGTTTTGAACTGTTCCTTTTTGAATACTAAACTATATAATGTCAATCACTGCAAAAAGCAGTACAGTAAATTGGCCACTTTTGACTTTCCCACTCTAGTTCCAGTAGTCTCTTCATTTTTTATTAGAGTAATAAATTTAGGTATTTTTCTGCTGACTGCAGGCATGATTTATTTCCTCCTTAAGAAGAACAGAAACAACAGACAAGAGCCATTCCTACATGACTTATAGTGGGCCTAATTTGATGCACAATAAGGTGATGGGTCTTTGGCTGGCTAGTGTCACCATCGGTCTGTTGATCATGCTAATCAAGCATATGAATGTCTCTCTCTCTGTTGCTCTCTCAGATTCAATGTCTCTGCATAATACTGAAGTTTCATAACAACTAAAGCTGGTCAGGAGTGTTTTCTTAAAGTGTTTCATCAGAAAATACCGATTCATTAAAATTGTAACTGTGTGGGGGACAGAGCTGATATCTGACAAATTTCTCAGTTCAAAATATTTTTGGAAAAAAGTTTTTAAAAGGTCAGTCTGATATTTTAACACTTTTTAAATGAAGAATTCCATTTTGGAGTGGGGAACAACTTTTTCAATTCAAAATGAAACTAAATGTAACAAATGAAAAAAAAGGTTACTATTAAAAAGAAACATTTTGATAGGAATTTTTTTTCCATTTGTCACTTTGCAAATATTTTAAGACTGTTTTTTTGTCCCAGTGCAGGATGGAAAACTTTGAAATCTCAAATTTTCTAGGGACAGGACAACTGACCTATCTGCCTTTGCACATAAAGGTATTACTTTATATGTCTTTATAAATATTCTAAGCCATTACTACTTACTAGCTAAAGAATAGCTGTTACTTTTTGAATCACAGACTGAAACCTGAGTGGCTATATGCTTGCTTTAACCTGTAAATAATTCTATTTCTTTTTCCTATTTAATGAACCTTTAGTTAGTTACTTACAGGATTGGCTACAAGCCTTGTTTTTGTGAGCTCTAAGGTATAAACTGACCTTGGCTAACTGACTGGTCTTTTGGGTCTGGGAGCAACCTGAATATTTTGTCATCTTTGGTATAAGTGACCGTTTATCACATAGTCCAGCCTGCCTGAGTGACACGATAGAATCGCGAGTTATAAGACTATTGTAGTGTGTTGGGTGTTCACATTTGTTACTGGATTGGTGAAATATAATTATAGACCATATAGCCAGTTTGTGGTGTCTGCCCTGCTTTTGACAGTCTGCCCTGAGGTTGGTACTCTCGGTTGTGAGCCACTCCAGAAAGTGTGACATCAGGAATGACTTAATTACTTGTTGCTTGAACAGAATTATAAAGTATATAAAGTGATTGCCAGGCCTAAGATTCAAGGCCATAAAAATGTCATTTTTTTTCAAGAATACTCAGCATCTACTATACAGATACATATATACATGTAATGATAGATTTTATGTAATTACAACTATAGTAATGTATACACTGTCATAAAGTAAGTGTTCAACACATAATTTAAACATATTCCCTTCCCTGAATAGTTTTTAATATTAGGGTCCAATTCTGCTCTCAGTTACATTAGTTTATTTCCTGTGTAGACAAACACAAAGATAGACAAACACAAAATAAAATATCAGAAAACTATTGAGGATGAGGGATGGTGCGAGGATTATTGATTAAAAAGGAAGAGGTATGAAGCTTTACTTAGCAAAATGGGATTTAGGAAAGAGATTTGCCATCTAGAACAAGGGTGCGCAAACTTTTTGGGCCAAGGGCAACATCTGAGTGGAGAAATTGTATGCAGGGCCGGGGCAGGGGGTTGGGTGCGGTAGGGGAGGGAGTTCAGGGTCTGGGAGGGCATGCAGTGTGGAAGAAGGGGCTCAAGGCAAGGGATTGGGGCACAGGAGGGGTGCAGGGTTTATGAGGGGGCTCAGGGAAGGGGGTTGAGGTACAGGAGGGGTGTGGAGTGCCAGAGGGGGCTCAGGGAAGGGGGTTGGGGTGCACAGGGGTGCAGGGTGCAGCAGGGAGCTCAGGGCAGGGAGCTGGGGTCCAGGAGGGGTGCACGGTCCAGGCAGTGGGTTTAGGGCAGGGAGTTGGAGGACAGAATGCAGGAGGGGTTCGGACTCAGGGGTGGCAGCGGTGCGCACCAGGGCCAGGGGAGGTCCCTGTACTCCTGCCCTGTTCCTGGCTGTGTGCCGCTCCAGGAAGTGCTGTGGCCCCTGGGGAAGGAGGCGGAGGGCTCTGCATGTGCTGCCTTTGCCACGCCTCCAGGCACCTTCCCCGAAACTCCCATTGGCCACGTTTCCTCATTCCTGGCCAATGGGAGCTGTGGGGGGCAGTGCCTGGAGGCAAGGGCCCAGAGGCAGCAGCACCGTTCGGCCAGCCACTGCTGAGTGTGGTGCGGGGCCTGCGGCCCCATGGGGGGCAATCCTGCAGCCTGGATCCAAAGTCCCGAGGGGCCGGATCCGGTTCGTGGGCCGTAGTTTGCCTACCCTGATATAGGAGATAATAGATGTCCTCTGTCAAATGAGCACAGCCGGTCATAAAAACTTAGAAGGGACCATTGTCCATTGGAGAACATAGTTACATCAATTTTAAATGATTTATGGAATTGTGTATAATTTATCAGAATTTTGGTCTGAAGAAAAAAAGAAGGAAACAAGTGACAATTTCTAAGCATTCCATTTCAACACGTTCAGAATGAAATGTTTTGATTTTTTCCTTTCAAAATGAAATTTTGTTTAGACATTTTAATTTTGGATCTGAATCTGAAGAAGTGGGTTTTTTACGCATGAAAGCTTATGCTCAAATAAATCTGTTAGTCTTTAAGATGCCACCAGATTCCGCATTGTTTTTGTGGATACAGACTAACATGGCTACCCCTCTGATACTTATTTTGCATTATAGATGATAATAAAAGAGTCAAAATTTGAAATTGAACATTTTGATTTTGTCAAAAAATTTCAGTTGACCTGAAACAACTTAGTCCAGAATTATATTTTACAGAGAATTTCATAATTTTCAGGTTTCATTCTAAACCGGAACAAAAACAAATGTCAAAATCTCTAAACCTCCATGAAATAGAATTTCTGTTCTCTGTACAACTCTGATTTATGCATTTAAGGGGAAAAGTAATTGTTTTGCGCATCACTCTTTATGTACTGCCATTTTCCTAAAATGACTTCTTTCCGTCTAAAGCTAATACAGAAAACAACTAAATAATGTGCCAAGAAAATCAGAGTAATATTAACCACTGATAAATTAGAAAACCTGAACCTTTACTATATATAAACCAATGAATGTATATTTTAGCTATGAATTAATAAAATTTTAACAAATAGCAATTGTGTGAGGAAAATATATCTTACTTACACAAAATGGGTAATTGCACACAAGGTATTTTCCGTGTGCATTGCCTGTTTTCTCATGTTTATGTACTTTGTGAGCACAAATTTTGAAAATATATTCCTAGTGTTTTTCAATGCATCAGTTGCATAATCCTGGGGTTGTCCTTTCTCCCCTTGCTCTTTGCATTATTACAATGCAAGTTTATTCTATAGACTACTGTTTATCCCTTTTGGAAATGGCACAGCACAATACCCCCAGAAATTTGGGAAGATTATAAGATTCAGCAAAGAAACAAAACTTCAGTTATTCCTTCAGCAGAACTTTGTAATTAATTGGCTGCCAGCTTTCTCTTGCTATACCACTGGATTTTCTTTATTTTATTTTATTTTATTTTATTTTGTGGAATCAATGCACAGAATTAATAAGAACATCTTTTGTGACAGATTTCAAGGACTCAACCTTTTTTTGTGTGTGTGGTTAAAGTCACAATGCCCCCTTATGAGATGCGGGTACGAATATTTGCAAAACGGATGTTGTGTGTACTATCTGAATGCAGCAACATTTCCCAGTTCCCATATATGTGAATATTTTAATTTCTTTGCTCCAATTTACTCCTAATAAAACTCTCTTAATTTGATTTCTGTTGGTATCCAGTACTAAGTCATATTAAAAATGAGCACCACAACTTAATTAGCTCATTTTAATGACTTCCACATGAATGTCCTTGTTGAAAAATAAAAGCATGGAATCTGAGCAGTTTGACTGGAAGATGCTTTGGAATAACGCTGTTGCTTTAATCCTGCTATATTTGGAATTGTTTGTTAGCAAGAGGACTGAAGCTTGACTGAGAATCTTATTGGTAAATCAGTTCTATATTAGTGCTTCCCGACCCTTCAGGGACCATAGACCTTACATCTCTCCAATAGTATTTTCTTCGGTGTAGAGAACAGAGTGTTGAGCTGAGTTTGTTGGATTAATAATTTTCTGTTGGCATATTTACTCTTTACATGGGAATTTTGGATAGACTTCTTTCTCGTTTTATGACATCAATCAGGGCTGCATGCTACAAGAATTTTCATTCAAGACAATGGGTCAACTCCATCCCTAGTGTAATTTCACTGACTTCAATGGTTTCCCTACAGAGATGAATTTTATTAATTGAGTTTAGGATATCCCATCTCCACATGGATTCTCATTGAGTATTCTTTTGTCCTAAGTGATATTCAAGTTTGCTGTAAAAACTTATAATCAGTTAGAAAGAGGCTCCAGAAGTAGTGTGAAAACTGAAAATAACTTGCGTCTACGTCATCAACAGCAATCTGATGGCAGGATGATTTAAATGCTTATCTGTTAGATTATAAAGGAGCCATTTTTACTAATAATTGAACAGTTTTGATACAAACAATTTATTTTTCCTACTTGGTTGCATTTTAGTTTAGCATATAGAATATATAAACACAAATGGCACCTAGATACCAAGTTGATAATTGCCCTATAAATACCACAGACAGAGTGCAAATGCTTCCTGGCCTCAGTTACCAATTCAAATGATCATTTTCTTAACAGAATTCTAGAAGTGGGGTATTAACATTCGATTAAGTAGGAGTGAATGAACCCTGCCAATTTTGGTTCATGGGGCCTATATAAACCAGATACCACAGAATCAAGTCTCTGGAGTTGACACTGGGCCAGCCCCTGCTGCTCCAGTTAGAGCAGTGTTTCTCATGTGGTAAATTGCAACCCCCAGGATGATCAAGAAAGGCAACCAGGATGGTTACAAGGAACTGAATGCTGTTATAATCAATAGCAAAGTAAATAATACAACTGACATAGGATTATCATTATTATCACTGATACGTTCTTTTACAAGTTGTGGCAAATTGCCGGTACTGTTCTCTGGGTCTCGCGCTTTCTCTTCTCTGGGGTGGGTTCAGGGCGATATTGCTTGCCTCTGAACCAGTTCTTAATCACTCCCCTAGTGTCCTTGGAGGAGGGGAGTGGAGAGGGAGGGACCTGGGCCCGCCCTCTACTCCAGGTCCCAACCCAGGGGCCCTGGGGTTGTGGTGAACCACTTGACTAGCGGTTTCTTCCCCTGGGTTACTTCCCTCTCATACCCGTCAGCTTGTGAAGGGCTTCTCGCCTCTCTTCTATACAAGCCTGGTGCCCCTTACCTAGGGTTTCTGTTGGGCTTCCCAATCCACCGCAGCACTCCTCCAAACCTTCTATTTCTCTCTGGACAAACTCTTCTCTTCTGCAATCTGCACTCTGCTCCAATCCAACCTTTCTCCTTCAACTACCACCCCCTGTCTGACTGAAGCAGGGGTTTATATCCCATGACTGGAGTCAGGTGCTCTAACTGGAGTCAGGTGCTCTAACTGGAGTCAGGTGCTCTAATTGGCCACAGCTGTTCTAGTTAATCTAAAGCAAACCTTCCTCCCTTGGCAGGGAATAAGGCCCCCTGCTAACACTCTTATGCTGCCCTCTGGCCATGCTGTATCACATATCCCCCCCCCCTGCTCAACACCAAGGGGTTGGGCTACTCGGGACGAGAGGCAGTGTTGGCGTGAGAGGCCATCAGCGTTGCCGTGTTGGCTTCCAGCCCTATGCTGGACCCGAAAATGGAAAGGTTGCAAAGAGAGGAACCACCTCGTCACTCTGGCGTTTCTTTCCTTGTTCCTATGCATCCACTGGAGCGGGGCGTGATCAGTCACAAGGGTAAACCGCCGCCCCAGGAGATAGTAGCGGAGAGTCTCCATAGCCCATTTTATCGCCAGACATTCCTTTTCAACAACAGCGTATTTTTGTTCCCTGGGGAGGAGCTTCCGGCTGAGGTACAAGATGGGGTGCTCCTCCTCCCCTACCATCTGGGAAAGGACGGCACCGAGTCCCACCTCCGAGGCGTCCGTCTGCAGGATGAATTCCTTCTCGAAGTCTGGGGCCATGAGTACTGGATGGCAGCATAGGGCTGTCCGCAAATCTGCAAATGCTGCTTCCGCCGCATCTGTCCACTTCACTATCTCGGGGCCCCGAGCTTTTATCAGATCCGTCAATGGCCCCGCTCTTGTGGCAAAATGAGGGATGAATCTCCGATAGTATCCAACTATACCCAAAAATGCTCTGACCTGCTTCTTGCGGATTGGTCGAGGCCAATCTTGTATTGCCTCCACCTTGTTCCATTGGGGCTTCACCACCCCTCTCCCTACGACATGCCCGAGGTATTTGGCCTCAGCTAGTCCTATCACGCATTTCAGAGGATTAGCGGTGAGACCAGCCTTTCGCAAAGCGTCCAGCACTGCTTCCACTTTGTCCAGGTGTGTCTCCCAATCAGGGCTATGTATAACTATGTCGTCTAGATAGGCGGCGGCATAGTTGGCATGGGGTCGTAATAACTTATCCATCAGTCTTTGGAATGTGGCAGGGGCCCCATGGAGTCCGAAAGGGAGGACAGTGTACTGGAACAGGCCATCGGGTGTAGAAAAAGCAGTCTTTTCCCTGGCATCCTTGGCCAGGGGTATTTGCCAATATCCTTTGGTCAGATCTAGGGTGGTTAGGTATTTGGCCTTGCCTAACTGATCAACCAGCTCGTCAATGCGTGGTATCGGGTAGGCATCGAAGTGGGATACTTCATTTAATTTCCGGAAGGCGTTACAAAACCTCAGGGTGCCATCAGGCGTGGGGACTAGTACGATCGGACTGGACCACTGGCTGTGGGATTCTTCAATGACCCCGAGTTCCAGCATCTTTCGCACTTCCATCCTAATTTCTTCCCTTTTAGCTTCCGGTATTCGATATGGTCTTATCGTCACCCTTACTCCGGGGCTGGTGACAATATGATGTTGGACTAGTGCCGTTCGACCTGGTTGGGTACAAAATACGTCCTGGTTCCGGTGGATCATTTCAATGACTTCCATCCGTTGTTCTGGGGTTAAGTCAGGAGATATCTTTACCTGCTCCTGCGGGCCGTCTGCCTGAGGTAGAGCTCCTCGAGTGACCAGACACGTCTCTCTGTCATGCCAGGGCTTCAGTAAGTTGATGTGGTATATTTGCTCTGGCTTCCGGCGGTCTGGTTGTCTAACCTTATAATTCACTTCTCCAATGGCTTCCACTATCTCATATGGTCCGTGCCAACTGGCTAGGAGTTTGCTTTCTGTGGTCGGCACTAACACCATCACCCGTTCCCCCGGCTGAAATCTTCGCATTTTCGCCCGACGGTTGTAGTATGTCCGCTGTGCCTCTTGTGCTTTTTCTAAATGCTCCCGTACTATCGGGGTTACTCGAGTTATCCGCTCTCGCATCTGTGTCACATGCTCAATAATATTCTTTCCTGGGTTGGGTTGTTCCTCCCAATCCTCCTTGGCGATATCCAATATCCCGCGTGGGTGGCGTCCATATAAGAGTTCAAAGGGAGAAAAACCCGTGGACGCCTGGGGAACTTCCCGTATAGCGAACATTAGATACGGCAAAAGAGTGTCCCAGTCCTTTCCATCCTGTGCTACCACCTTCCGGATCATACTTTTGAGGGTTCGATTGAATCTTTCGACTAGTCCGTCTGTTTGTGGATGGTAGACGGAGGTCCGAATGGCTTGTATACGGAGCAGGGCACATAAGTCTTTCATTAGTTTTGACGTAAACGGGGTTCCCTGGTCTGTCAGGATCTCCTTAGGGATGCCCACTCTGGCGAAAACCTGTAGTAGTTCTTTAGCTATTGCCTTAGACGTGGGGTTTCTTAAAGGGATGGCCTCTGGATATCGCGTGGCATAGTCAAGGATGACTAGTACGTTTCGGTGGCCCCGTGCCGACTTTTCTAGTGGGCCCACTATGTCCATAGCTATCCTCTCGAACGGGACATCAATAATAGGTAAAGGTACTAGTGGGGCCCGCAAGTGAGGTCGGGGGCTATGCAGCTGGCATTCAGGGCAGGAGGCACAATAACGCTGGACTTCTGCTCGTATTCCTGGCCAATAAAACCTTCTTAGTATTCTATCCAGCGTCTTGTCTACCCCTAGATGTCCCCCAAATAAATGACTGTGAGCTAACTCTAGTACGGCCCTTATGTGTTTCCGTGGGACTAGGAGTTGCTCTACTTCTTCCCCTCGTATTTGCTCTATTCTGTACAACAGATCACGTTTGAGCACGTAATATGGCCTTGGGCCTTTGACTTTTCCTTCTACAGGCACTCCATTTACTTCCACTACCTCCTCCCTCACGTTTGCATATAATGGATCTTCGGCCTGGTCCTGCCCAAAGGTCTCACGTGCAGTGCTGAACTGACCTAATTCCAGGGGGCCTATTTCAACTCTTCCCCCTGGGGTGCTCCCACTTGGGCCAGGAACCTCCTCTGAGTCCTCCGTGACTCGAACCTTCTCCTTGTCTCCTGGGCGGGTTCGCCTACCCACAAGGGAAGTCTTTTGATTAGCTGCCAGAATCCTGGTCCCTAACTTTTTAGCCGCCCTTCGTTCTCGCCTAGCCCTGCGGGGTTTTCCAGGGGATGAGAACAATTCTGGAGCAAATTCAGCAAACATTGGGGCGAGGCTATCTTTAGTTGCCTCTGTCTCAACCTGGGGGTTGCTACCCTCTCCTGCCTCTATCGGGGTCAGTAAGTTCTCAAACCCAGGGAAGTCTCTCCCAATCAAAACAGGATAAGGGAGCTTGGGGACTACTCCTGCAGAAACTCTGGTGGTATTCCCCTGGATTTCAATCCGTACTGGAATTGTAGGGTAAAAATTCACGGTGCCATGTACGCATGTTACCCCTGTGCTTTTGGCCCGAGTTAGTTGGTCTGTTCCCACCAACTTTCCCGAGACCAACGTGACAGCACTCCCCGAATCTATTAATGCTATGGTTTTTATACCATTCATTTTTACTGGTCTGGTAAATCCATGTGAGGTCAATGTAACCCCTACCAGGTTGATCAGGCCACATTGCTCCCCATAACTCCCCAGATTACACTGCATAGGCACCTCCTTGTTGGGACATTGGGCTGCTATATGCCCAATGTATATATACCCCAGCTATGGGTAAAGGTTAAGAATCACTGAATAGCAGCTGTGACTGTACAGAACCTGCCTCAGACTGATGGATTAGTGTGGTGTATATATAGTTATAACTCTTTGTACTGCACCTCTAAATGCAAAAAATGTGTCTGTTGCTCTGCTTGGTGACAGGGCTGTGAGGAAACTCAGGAAAAAGAGGATTTTACAGAGGAAGATAGAAATTTGTTCTTTCTTTGTTCATTTTTTAATCTAAAATAAGTCCCCTAACTTTAAGTGCATATTTTGTTCTTTGTGCTTTGAAAGCATAATATTTGTGGGTGTGCACTGGTTTTTCACTGATAAAAGGAGAATGCAGACCCCCACCAACTTCCAGTAGGGCCACGTTCATGGAGGAATTTTCAGGTCTCTCTATCTTTGGGTTATCTAGTCCATTGCCAGGTAATGGGAAATTGTTCTGTACCATATATTTTCTGCTGATTTATCCAGTCTAATTTTGAACATCTGAATCACCATTATCACCAGCTACGAGCTATGTTTAGGATTACTCCATTTATATAATTCCATAGCACAAATTATTTTGGTCTATTTTCTCCAGAAAAATAATCCCTATTAGAGGATTTTAAGAAAGTCTCCTAAGAATCTTTCAAGTTTTGTTTTGTAAATGACCCGTGTCTTGAAGCAATGAAGAGAAACTGATGATAATCATCTCCTGCAGGATAGAGAGATAATACTTAGTTTATGATTTGCCCCTAGCCTACGCACGGAGGCATAAGAATAAAAATCAGCATGGTCAATTATAAAATAAAAAACAAAATTAAAATGTTCATTGACAAGTGGTTTGGCTTAAATAATCCAAAAGGAGAAAAGAAACATAGCATTTTGTATTGTCTTTTAAATATATAAAAAAAAACACAGTACTTTAATGTTAAAAAATCCTCTACAACCAAGGAAGCATAAAAAAATCACAACTGATTTTAAAATCATAGCCATGAGTGGTTCTTTTTTACTATGTTGGCAACTCCTGACCTGCCTAATGGAGTTAAGTTCTATACCAATTTCTATGTTATATAAACTTCATGTTAACATTTCCAATGTTTTTATCCATGTCATTTATTCCTATACCCACAAATATTTTAAAAGAATATATCTAGTTCAAACAGATATATATTATTCCATTCCAGTATGCCCAGTTACAAAGATTTTTTATTGACTACAATGGTAAACTCCACTGGCTCTAATAGGATTACTCTGACCCAAAGTACTTGTCTGTATTTTTAAAGATCTTTTAACAATTTATGCCAAGTTTTTTACATCCCAATTATAATGTAAACCAGAAATCAAGTTCGGAGATCTCAGATATACTGTACAATGTTGATGTGAAAAAATTAGAAGTTGTGCTTTGCACAAAAACAACTGATTTCCCATCTGACCAGCTGAATTGCATGTTGTGATCAATATTAGCATCAAGAGATAATACAAGCTTATTTCCCTCTATATTGAGTTTTCAATCAAATTTTCTCTGCATATTAATATTTCCCCCTGGAGTCAAAATGTTGAGGCCTTTCCATAGTGATAAAGATGCTGTCATTTTAGCATTTGTCTAGGACATACAACAAAAAGATACATTTGTTTATTGGATGCTGGATTCCTTTATACAAACATTTTTCTTTCTCTCATCATATTGTATGCCATTGTCAAGTTTGCCTTTGATATCAACACATTGTCTGACATCAGAATTCATTTATAATTAAGTACTAAGTGTATATATGTGTATCTTTCAGTAACATAAATTATACTTTAATTTTATTATGGTACATATAAAACCTGTGAAGAATGTTAATGCATGCAATTTATTTTAATATTGTTTTGACAGTTATTTCTCCGCATTCACATCAGGATTAATGATTTTCATATACCACTTTACTCTGTTTGCCTTTAATACACGCTTTCTTTTAAATAGCAGCAAAACTGGAGAAAGAGAGAAATTCTATTAGCTATGCAGGGAGAGATTGCACAAGAGAGACAGTGAGCAAATAATATTTTCCATACAAGGAATCATATGTATGGGAATAGAATGTACAGGGTAGAATATAATATGATCATAAATGCATTGGTCCAGGTGGTATTTGAGAGTATAACTCCTGGGATAGCCAACCATTCTTAAATTGCACTCAGTCTTCAACCCACTGTACCAAGCTAAATTCTCAACTGGGGTAAATCAAGACAACTACATTCATGGAATTAAAGTATTTCAATTTAAGCTGGGTGAGAATGTGACCTAGTATCTGAGGGGCTGGCGCTTGCATTTAGGAGACTTAAGCAATCGCCTAGGGCACCAGCATTATTAGAGGGCAGCATTTTGCCGGAGGGGGCGGCAGGCGGCTCCGGTGGAGCTGCTGCAGTGGTGCCTGCGGAGGGTCCGTTGGTCCACGGCTCCGGTGGAGCTGCCGCAATCGTGCCTGCAGACGGTCGGCTGTTCGCACGACTGCGGCAGCTCCACCGGAGCCGTGGGAGCAGCCGACCATCCGCAGGCAGGACTGCGGACCCTGTGGACCAGCGCATGGGGCGGCGAAATGGCTGTGCGCCTAAGGCGCTCAAACCCCTAGCACTGGTCCTGAGTATCTGTATGCCCTCTCTACCCAACTTCAACCATCAATAACCAGCCACCACTGTAGCTGCATCCTGCAATCCTCTAGTGTAGAGAATGTTAACAGACAGAATTTGCATTAATGTAGGTAGCCCCAGTTTGAAAGTATGATAAACTTCATGAGTGCATCAGTGATTGGCTAATGAGAGCTTTAGGTGTGGCAAATTGTCAATGTAAACAAGGCCTTAGTGTCTAAAGACTGCATTTTCCCCTTTACATGGTGCAGAGCAGACGGGAGAAGGAGTATACATCAGTGTGGGAGCTGGGGAGAGAAGTGGAGGCCAATAAATGGTTACCATTTTTATCCAACAGATCTCATGAGATGCTAACATTTGGAGTGGAGGATTGTGAATGCCCTGTCCATTTGGCATGGGGTAGAATTGAGTTTGAAAACTCAAAGTGGAGGTAGTTTTGGATCAGGGATTTGGGATTAGGTTAGTTATATTTATTAGATTCAGAAAAGCGGAACCAGCTGCTTTTCTTTAATTTGAAATCCTAGAAACAAAAGGTGATAACTCATGTCAGAGTTCTATTAATCTTAGTGAGGTGAGGGATCTGGCTGGGGGTGTGGGCTCTACGGTGGGGCTTGGAATGATGGGTTTGGGTGCAGGAAGGAGCTCTGGACTGGGGCCGAGGGGTTTGCAGTGTGGGAGCGGGGTCAGGATACTCCTTGATGGTGTGAGGAAGGTGAAAACATTCCATAGGAAGAAAATCCTTCCTAACTCCAAAACAGGCAGTTGTTCAGACCCACAGCATTCACAAAGCTTCGAAACTACCAGCACAGGGAGGTGGGGTGGGGCTTCTGCAGTGGAGCAAAAGATGCTCCAGGTGCTCTGGCTATGGTTTAAATGAATAGAAGGGCAGGATGGTGAGCCATTCAGCTCCCTTCCTCCTATGGCTGGCCAGAGAGAGGCTAATGACTCTGGAGGGGGAAGGGAGCACCCCACCTCACCTCAGCAAATGCTTCCCTCCCATTCTCTGCAGAAGCTGTCCCAGTGACCACTGGTCTGGTCAAATTTCCTACCTATTGAGGCAAGTGGGGGACATTTTTAAATTTCTATGTATATGTTTTTGTTTAGACAAAGGAGATGAGTGTTGCATTGTAATGGTGAAATATTTACCTTCCATTTCATATTGTATGGTATGTCCTTAACATCCATGCTGATTAAGCTTTAACAAAAAAAAAGGCCAAATAAGCTCGTATGTCCATCAGGAATACTGAACATCTGTTCATGTTTGCTAGTAACACTGGGATTAGTGGACATGTCTTTTTATTTCACCCTAAACATATTAAAATGACAGCCTTTAGTAAGAGACCCCTTAGTTGAAGTTATACTGATTAATAAGTATGTAGCCTTTCCATAGTTAAAGTTGCAACCACTTGGCCCTTTCAAACCCTTAAATTCACAAGCAAAGGAATACCATCCTCAAAAAACTGGCAGTTGAAGCCTGTGTGGGCATTAGAATGTTTTTACCATATTTGAAGTAAATCATACAAAAGATTACCAATTTAACAAACAAACATCTAGTTGAAATCCTTCCCCTGTGCTGGGGAGGGAGATAAGGTATTTCAATAGGGAACAGCCACCTCTCTGAGTGCCCTAACTAAGAGAATATAGTGTCATTCTACCTTTTTCTCTTGCCAACATATTATTCAATTAAAATGGAAAAAAAACTTTAATAAGAGAGTGAGAATCAGAATATTCCATAGCCTGGTGGTAAGGGCAGTCACCTGAGATGTGGCTGATCCCTTTTCTCCATGGCAGAAAGGAAAGAGGGAGTTGAACCAGGGTTTTTCCCACATTCTGGGAGAATACTCTATCCACTGTGCTAACGGTTATAAGAGAGATCCTCCCCCCATTTTTTCAGTCCTTGCATGTGACATGGGTGGCCAAATGTTTATCTTCCCCATGTTGATAGATTGTTACCAGACCTAGATGCTTCCCTGTAACATGTAGTGAGGTGCATATCTCTGTGAGGGCAGGGGCTCAGCACACATCCCTCTGGTGAGCATTTGCCATTGACTAGCTTAGGCAGCCTTCCCCAGGGCCACCCAGAGGATTCCGAGGGCCTGGGGTCTTCAGCGGCGGGGGGCCCCCACTTCGGCGGTAATTTGGCGGCGGGCGGCCCTTCCATTCCGGGACCCACTGCCAAAGTGCTCCAGAGACCCGTGGCAGGGACCGCCCTGCCACCGAATTGCCGCCGAAGCAGGACCTGCCGCCGAAGTGCAGCCGGGTCTTCGGTGGTAATTTGGTGGTGGGTCCCAGAATGGAAGGACCCCCCACCGGCGAAGACCAGGAGCGGAGGAAGCTCCAGGGACCCAGGCCCCGCAAGAGTTTTCTGGGGCCCCTGGAGCAAGTGAAGGACCCTGCTCCAGGGGCCCTGAAAAATTCTAGTGGGGGCCCCTGCAGGGCCCTGGGCAAATTGCCCCTCTTGCCTCCCCCTCCGGGTGGCCCTGGCCTTCCCTCTAGTATGCTGGCTTTGTGGATGGCAGTCTAAGGCACCACTCTCTCTCTGTTCCTTCTACAGGAGCCTTGGCAGCTAACTCAGTGTGATGGGATCCCTGGGATACAACCTAGAACTGTGGGACCACTGTGCCCCCTTAACTCTCCAGCCTGGGCTGTCTATCAGAATACTACACCAGTGACTAGCAGCAAACCCCTCCAGTGCTGTGATCACTCAGTCATCAGCATGTGGATACCCACACCCCAGCTATATTGCTCTAGCATAATACATGAATGGTCTCTAAGCCACTCATGTATTATGCAGAGAGAGACACCAGCAAACCACCCCAGTCCTGAGCCTTTCACCCCAGAAATATACTGTCTTACATTGCTCAAGGCTCCCTTGGACAGTGCAAGCTTATTAAATCGTTCGCCACTTCAACAAATTGTAGTGAACATGCAACAGTCCCTTTAACCTGAGCTGAGATTCTCTAAGCACTTCAACCAAAATATAAAACAGATGTATTAACCCCAGAAAGATAGTTTTTAAGTGATTATATGTAGCAGGCATAAAGAACAAAGTTGGTTACACACAAAATAAAAATAAAATTTCAGTCTAGATTCTACAGACTAAGCAAGATTTGAATCAAGTAGTTTCTCACCCTAATAAATGTTACAGGCAGCTCACAGTTCTTAGAACATAGACTGAAATCACTTTCAGCCTGGGACCCATCCATCTCCTTAGTTCAAAGACTTTGTCTTCCAGATGACCTTCCTGGTGTTGAGAGGGGGTGGGGGAGATAGAGAGGCCAACTGGTGATGTCACTGACCCTCATCTGTACTTTCTCTGCAGGTTCTAGAAAGTTCCTTGCTGTGACATGGGTGTTAGGCAGCCCCCACTGCACATGCACCCTCTCCAAGGAGTTTCTGGGCCAGTGTATTCTTCTTAATGGGCCATCAACACGTCTGGCTGGAAGACAAAGACTTTGACTTGTCAGTTTCTCAGTGCAACAGGATAGTAATATTCAATGGATCAAGACTTTTTAAATGATACTTCACAATTTATCCTTTGTACAAAACATATCATAGTCATACAGAATGTCACACTCAGGTTTTATGGACTGCAGTGTTATTCCTGTGATTTCCTAGGTGCCTAAAAGTTAGGCATTGCAGCACTCAGTATCACGTTGCCTAAGTCCCTTTGTGGACCTGGACTTAACTGATATTTTGAACAATACATACTGTGGCAAATTGCCGGTACTGTTCTCTGGGTCTCGCGCTTTTTCTTCTCTGGGGTAGGTTCAGGGCGATATTGCTTGCCTCTGAACCAGTTCTTAATCACTCCCCTAGTGTCCTTGGAGGAGGGGAGTGGAGAGGGAGGGACCTGGGCCCGCCCTCTACTCCAGGTCCCAACCCAGGGGCCCTGGGGTTGTGGTGAACCACTTGACTAGCGCTTTCTTACCCTGGGTTACTTCCCTCTCATACCCGTCAGCTTGTGAAGGGCTTCTCGCCTCTCTTCTATACAAGCCTGGTGCCCCTTACCTAGGGTTTCTGTTGGGCTTCCCAATCCACCGCAGCACTCCTCCAAACCTTCTATTTCTCTCTGGACAAACTCTTCTCTTCTGCAATCTGCACTCTGCTCCAATCCAACCTTTCTCCTTCAACTACCACACCCTGTCTGACTGAAGCAGGGGTTTATATCCCATGACTGGAGTCAGGTGCTCTAACTGGAGTCAGGTGCTCTAATTGGAGTCAGGTGCTCTAATTGGAGTCAGGTGCTCTAATTGGCCACAGCTGTTCTAGTTAATCTAAAGCAAACCTTCCTGCCTTGGCAGGGAATAAGGCCCCCTGCTAACACTCTTATGCTGCCCTCTGGCCATGCTGTATCACAATACATACAATGCCACAAACTTCCTGAGTGACCTTGGGCAAGTCAGTTAATCTCTTTGTGTCCTAGAGCCTTACCTGTAAAATGGGGATGATAGTACTTCACTGCAGTGTTTTGGGAAAATGCATTAAAGGCTATGAAGCACACTGAGATCTGCTGTTGCAATGCTATGAATTAATATAGAAAAAACAGGATAGGCCATTCTTAGTCAATGCCCAGTTTGTTGGTCCTTTAGAATATTCACAGCCCATCTCTTTTGTTGTGAGGTGAGAGGGAGGGAAATAAATTAACACCAACTCAGCCATCAGAGTTCTGCGTCATCTTTGTTTAAATAGAGTGCTTCATTTATAAAATGTACCCCACTGCACAAACAAGTTGACACACACAATTAAATAAATATGGGAAAGATTAAAACAAAGTTAACAAATACAGATACCTTGACCGAGTTTAGATTTCTGCCTTTTGTAAATAATAAGAAAGAGCCTTTACCTCAAGTGTAATATTTGAGTAAGAAATTGACTTTGAGGTCCTTCTACAGATTTACTCTTCCTTTGCTTTTACCATAGCCCTTGACCGAGCCCTTGTCAGCTGATCATTTGTAACATGCTTAATTTTGCCACATCTTTTAAAGAGGCAGTGCAGCTCTAAGGGCAGAGACTCCTCCTCAGTGAGACAAGAGGAAAGGTATGTAATACAGTAACTTGGGATATTTTGACAGTGTTAGTTTTTGCTATCCATTGCTGACCTTTGCACCATCATAATGTTTCTGATCATCTTTCCTTTGTCACTTTGACAAGACAAGTAGGATAGGCATGTTCTGAATGAAGTATTAGAGGGCCAGCCTGAATATGAAGAATTCCAAACCCGCATCCAAAACATCCAATGGACTAGATGAGGTTTTCTGATTATTAAACAGACAGCCTATTTGTTACTGGAGGTTCCTGAAGAGAAGGACTGTGGTAGCTTTTCTGAACAATTTTTTAAAATGCTAATCTTTTTTTCCTGTTTTCATTTTAAGTGCTCAGATGCATATTGCTCCCCTCCCTATATGACACTATGGGGAATTTGAACGGAACTACTATACTTTCTATGTGGTTTACTTACCTAATGCTATCATTACAAACACATTTTTAGTGGGTTATTTCTGTTAGACTCAGCAGGATTTCGTATTAATATTTGATTGATTCTCCACAATTCAGCATCTAGCATTTCTGAAAGCTATTTCCATACCTACTACTAAATTCAGACCATGATAGAGCTATACTGTTTAATGGCTAAATTGTAACTGAAGCAAGTCCTCAGTGAATTATTTATCTGTAGATGACCTGCAGAACAAAAAAAAACAAACAGGCTTCTAAAAAATAAAGGTGCTTTTAGATACTGATGTTACCTGTGATTCCACAAGCAACCAGGCTTCCAAAAACACTCCCAATTTCAAACCTCTTAGAAACAGGGCTGCCTTTACATTAGGACAGACCATTATACTCACCCTTGCTTACTCTCACAATCTTACCCCAAACTATTATCATCAAGACCATTTTGTAAAAGTTTTGAAGCCTACAAAAATCCTTTCCCCTTCTCATATTTCATTTTTGTTTACAAATGCACTTCCTTGTTTCAGTCAAGACCAGACTATCACAAGAAAGGCCTTTCTGCATGTTTTCATTCTCTCCCAAAAGAGAGAGAAGCAGCAAACTCATAAGGGACCCTGTGTTTATGAGTTTTCCACCAAAAATTTCTAGACTTGGATACTTGTGGAAAATGTTTGGTCAAGCAACTTGACAGTTGGATGATTTTCAGAATGAAACTGAACCCCTCAACCCTGGAAGGTATCCCCATTCCTGACATTATACATAGTTACCAACAAAATGTTTCACTCTGTTTAGCCTCTAAGATTTCGCTGTTTTACCTTTAATTTGTGATATTTACTGGATGTACTGTTTTCTTGCTTATAAATGTCCCATCTTTATTTCCTACATAAGTTTGGTTTCTTGCTCAAGACTTGTCTGTTTTATCTTTTTTATCTGATAGCATCTTTGCTTACCCTGCAATGGATCTTTCTCTATCTATTCCTTGTCTTAATTAGACTTTCCCTTTCTTTTTCTTAATATCTTGTGCCCTTTCTATCTATTTTAATTGATTTTTTTTTATTAACCTACACCTCTATTTTTTTTCCTTTCTCCTAACTGTGCTTCCTGGAATAGTTCTTGAGTTAATTCTCTTCAACATTAAAGATATCCTACTCTTTCACTACTGTGTGGCAGTCAGACACCACAGACTTGTATTCTCTACAAAGTCCATCTTTTGAAGACTTGGTAGAAACATGATCAAATTAGTCTACAATTTAAGGCATTAGGATGAGTGTCCAGATACAATGATAGTAATGTAAATAGATGCTGCTGATAAAACAAAATAAGATAAAGCATCAGTCTCTACTGATAACTCAAATATCTACCACTATATTCCCAACTTGTCTCCCCCCATCCTATCCTGCATTTCTGCTTGTATCTCTAATATCTCTTCCTGAATGTCTCACTACCAGCTTGAACTTGACACAGCCAAAATTGAGCAACTTGTCTTGCTTCCCAAACCCAACCCATCCTCCTCTTTCTCCTTCACTGTTGATATCCCCACCTTCCTCTGTTACCCATGTTTATGATCTAGGTTCCATTTTTGTCTCTCTTCTCCTTTAGCCTCATACATCTAGGCTGTGTCCAAATCTTGTAATTTTTTTCTGCCATAGAATCTCTAAAATCCAGTCTTTTATTTCTGTCCACATTACTAAAACTCATGTCTTGGTACTTCACAAGCTATCTTGATCACTATGACCTCTCTGACATCTATCTAACTTCATCTTCCTGACCATGTCACTCTCCATGGTATCCCTCTTTATCATATCCGGTACATGCTTCTGGTTCTTAACTTTAATATTGTTCACAAATTGACTTCTTCTTACACATTTGCTATTTATCTTAGTGTTTCCCCCACAACCCCCATGATGACAGCCTATATTGCCTGCTGCTTTCACAAACACTTTCATGTTTTCTTTCTTGCTATCAACTAACTAGGAAACATTTTCCCCAAATGAGTCCAAAGGCCACACACCCTGTCCTTCAAATCCTTCCTCAAGACTTACTTCTACCATGATGCATACAGGAAACTATCAATTTAAAATTATAGATAGAAGGATAGCAGGGACTTCCGATGATTATCTTTGTTTAATATCATTTTACAATTTATATTAAAAATGTAACCAGTTTGAAAACATCCAGCTATGCATGTTCTCACTACTATTCCCCTTATCCTCCCTCCCTTCTTCTTATTAACTGTTTTCAACACCTATGAAATGTAGTATAATTCAAAAATAATTTGAATTTATCATGTAGTATAACCCACATAATTATCAGAGGGGAAAATGGGACAGATGCTTAGGTTAGGTAATATTTTTAAGAGCACATTATTCTAAAGATCCTCATGAAGATAGTTTGTTCCAATTCTGGCATAAATATGATGTACTCATCCTGTAATAGCTAAGTGCCGATATTATTTAGTAGACATCTTTTAAGACTACTTTTTTAAAACCATTCTTTACTGATTTAAAGCCTAATTCTGCAGGCCAAGACAGATGAAACTCACTGAATTCAATGAATGTTTCTCACCTTGTAAGTAATGCTAGATCCAGAGTCCTTTAGGGAAAACACAAATAGTGTTAGAGAAATAACTTTAAAATACAGTTATCTAGTCCAGCGGTTCTCAAACTGGGGTCTGCGGACCACTGGGGGTCTGCAAGGATACTCTAGGGGGATATGTGAATCATGTTCAGGGCCACCAGCCCTGCTGATCAACTTCTCTCCCTCCCTCTCAGTGCTTCCTGCACACCACAGAACAGCTGTTCAGTAGCATTCAGGAGGTGCTGGGAGGTGAGGTGGGAGAAGCAAGGACAGGGTGCACACAGGCAGAAATAGTTTGGGAAGAAGAGGGCAGGGATGGAGTGAGGACAGGAAGAGTGGGATGGGGTTATGGGAGAAGGAGTAGAATGAGGGTGGGATCTGGGGCTGAGTGGGGGTTGAGCACCCCCAGGGAAAATTAGAAGCTGGCTTGGGGCTCCAAGAAAACATTTAAATCAAAATGGGCGTCCTCAGGTTGCTAAAGTTTGAGAATCACTGATCTATTCTCTCTAATCACTTAGGATCAGATTCCACTTGCTTCATTCATCTTCAGTGGACTCTTATGATGCAGTTAGTCATATTGTGTTCAATGGCACTGTTAATAAAATAAATAAACTCAGTTTTAATAGGGGTAGCAGAATCTAGCCTTCGAATTATATGTAGTCAGTGCATGAGACTTCAGTGAGTTTTAGCCCTATGGGAAACTGGAAAATTCAGGGATAGGAGGGAAGATCCTCTTATGGATTGGTAACTGGTTAAAAGATAGGAAACACAGAGTAGGAATAAATGGTCAGTTTTCAGAATGGAGAGAGGTAAATAGTGATGTCCTCCAAGGATCTGTACCTGACCCAATCCTTTTCAACATATTCATAAATGATCTGGAAAAAGAGGTAAACAGTGAAGTGACAAAATATGCAGATACAAAGCTATTCAAGATAGTTAAGTCCCAGGCAGACTGCGAAGAGCTACGAAATGATCTCTCAAAACTGGGTGACTGGGCAATAAAATGGTAGGTGAAATTCAATGCTGATAAATGCAAACTAATGCACATTGGAAAAGATAATCTCAGCTATACACTTAAAATGACGGGGTCTAAATTAGCTGTTACCACTCAAGAAAGGAATATTGGAGTAATTGTGGATAATTCTCTGAAAACATCCACTCAGTGTGCGCTGGCAGTCAAAGAAGTAAACAGAATGTTGGGAATCATTAAGAAAGTGATAGATAATATCATACTCCCTCTATATCAAGGATCGGAAACTTTTGGCACACAGCCCATCAGGGAAACCTGCTGGTGAGCCGGGATGGTTTGTTTAACTGCAGTGTCCACAGCTTCGGCCAATCGCAGCTCCCACTGGCCACAATTCACCGTTCCAGGCCAATTGGGGCTGCGGGAAGCAGCGGCCAACACATCCGTGGGCCCATGCTGTTTTCCACAGACTCCATTGGACTTAAACAGTGAACTGCGGCCAGTGGGAGCTGTGATCGGCCGAACCTGTGGATGCCGCAGGGAAACAAAGAGTCTCGGTTTGCCAGCGGATTTCCTTGATGGGCCGCATGCCAAAGGTTGCTGATCCCTGCTCTATATGAATCTATGGTACGCCCACATCTTGAATAGTGCATTCAGATGTGGTTTCCCCATCTCAAAAAAGATATATTGGAATTGGAAAAGGTTCAAAAAAGGGCAGCACAAATGAGATGGGGTATGGAATGGCTGCCACATGAGGAGTGATTAATGAGACTGAGACTTTTCAGCTTGAAAAAAAAGACAACTAAGGGGGGATGAGATAGAGGTCTATAAAATCATGACTGATGTGGAGAAAGTAAATAAGGAAATGTTATTTATTCCTTCTCATAACACAGGAACTAGTGGCCAACAAATGAAATTAATAGGCTTAAAACAAACGAAAGGAAGTATTTTTGCACACAACAGGTCAACCTGTGGAACTCCTTGCCAGAGGATGTTGTAAAGGCCAAGACTATAACAGAGTTCAAAAAAGAACTAGATAAATTCATGGAGGATAGGTCCATAAATGGCTATTAGCCAGGATGGGCAGGGATGGCATACCTAGCCTCTGTTTGCCAGAAGCTGGGAATAGGTGACAAGGAATGGATCATTTGATGATTACCTGTTCTGTTCATTCCCTCAGGGGCACCTGGCATTGGCCACTGTCAGAAGACAGGATACTGGACTAGATGGACCTTTGGTCTAACCCAGTATCACCATTCTTATGTTCTTATCTATTATTCCATTATTAAGATCTTTGGCAGTAAAAATTAAGACTGAAACTGCATGATGTTGTTTTTTTCAAATTTCCATTTTAAAATTAATTAACTGATTTATCTGTATATTTTGAGAAAATTAAATATCTGCTGAAAGAGTAAGTCATTTAAATGTTGCAATTATATTAAATATATTGTATTATATTAAATATTGCTGAATTTTTATGTAGAAAAGAGGTTGAATCCTTGATTTAAGGCCAAAACTCTATTCAAATTAAACTATGGAACTATCATCAATGCTTCCTTGAATGTACACATTATAGAAACAAAATTATAGCTCATAAGATTCATAGATTCACAGACTCTAGGACTGAAAGGGACCTCGAGAGGTCATCGAGCCCAGTCCTTGCCCTCATGGCAGGACCAAATACTGTCTAGACTACCCCTGATAGACATTTATCATTTAAGCATGTATAAGAAATAAATCTATTTTCTGATATGTGCAAATGAGTTGGTATCTCTCCAGTATCTGAGGGATTTATCTAGAACACTAAAAATTGTGGCACCCATTTGGTTTGTTCCATTATAATTGATTTTTTTTAAAATGTTTGTTTCAATATTTGTTTCAAAAATGCTGGCCTTTTGATTTCTAGTTGAAATAAAGCAAATAGATTTATTTAACAGCTCTACTACTCTTTCATGAAAGCAAACTAATAAAAAAGATATACCTTCACTCATGAGATAATTTGTGACCAGTATTTACATCCCCTTTGTCGCCTTATGATGTACACCTAGGTCTCATTTGTGAACACCTGCATTTTTGGCACCATTGGCCATTTTGAAATTTTGTTTGTTTGTTTGTAACTTAATTTATCATTACAGAGTTGGAGGGGCATTTAAAATAAATAAGTACATACTGATTGTATGCTTTGAGAGGAGTTTTTTAATGCAGTTAACACAATTCTAAATAAAGTCTAGTAAACAGTTGTATAAACACTTAATGGCAGAGGAATAAAGAAGTATTCATATATGTATAAATCATTTTAGATAATTTTATGCAGTTAGTACACTTTTTAAATAAAGTAATACAATAATTTACAAAATCTTAGTAACAGCAGACTAAAAAGTATTACAATATATATATTAATATCCATTTTTCTCATTTTTAAGAGGAAAAATATTTTAATGCAGTTACTACATTCCTAAGTATGCAGTTAGTAGAATTTGAAATAATTGTACAAAATATTAATGAGAGGAATAAAGGAGAAAATATTATAGATACACATATACAAATGCATTTTTATAAAAAATGCAGTTAATACAATTCTAAATAACGTTGATTAGAAAATTGCACAAAGACCACAAAATGTAAGTGATATAGAGAGAAAATATAACTATTGTATTAGTTACATTTAAAGGGATATAGTTGTTCTATAGCTGCCTTTCTGAGATAACCAAGAAAGTTTTTTTTAAAAAGGAAGGAAAAAAGGCAGAGAAAATCAAAATGATCTCATCCCAGAGACATGTCACCAGCCAAATGGCAGAAACCCCTGGTCTGGGAGTTTGCAACAAACCATGTCTCAGTGGTCAAACCAACCAGAAAGACCTTTTTAACTATGGGACTTCTTGTGGAATCACATGTCTAGAACATTAAATTGCATCTCATTTTCCTGACAGTTCTGTAATGTGGCCAGAGGGGTCTAATTCAAGAATAGGTTTGGGACTCCCTTCCCAATTCCAAAATCTAACATTTTTGTTTATCCCAATCTATATTATTGTCCCCCAACATCCTCTAATCCCTCACCCTGCAGACCCCGGAACACTCCCCACAGCGCATCAACAATTTGCCCCCCTAGCACCTCACTCACTGTCCATAAGACTTTCCTCACCAGCACCCCCTGGCTCAGCACTCCACCCCCAGCCTGGCTAGGATCTCTCCTCTAATCCCAGTTGCCTGCAGCTCCACTCACTCCCATTGCCATCCCACACTCATTTGTATTTTATTTTAAATAGAATTATGAGATTGTCCTTTAATTTTTACAAGATCTGCTAGGAGAATTGACAAATTTTGGTAAGTTACTTCATACTTTACAGATTTTTGCTTTATCTTTGAAATAATTGTTTATAAAGGCATTTCCCTTTTAATTTAGATTAGTATAGTTTAGATTAGTAAAATTAGTATAGTTAGCAAAAATCTAGGATTTTGTTTTAAACTGGTAGACTTGTCTGCTGCATCTTAAAGGAGATCATGTATATTATTTGGCAGGCTCATCAAGATTTACTACTACAACAACTAGAAGAAAGTCCACAATAACCGTCTTTAAAAAGGACCAAGATAATCCCTGACTGCCCATAAATAGAGTTTATAATCCTGATTCTGAACAACCCAGTACTTCCAGGGCATTTCTCACACATGAACCTTAGGAACTCAGATCTGCAGTCCACTTTACAGTATCTAGAGGGTTTAAAGTCTCTAACTCCTCAGCAGTTACAAACTCTGGCCAGAATATCATAGCAAGTGAGCAAAAATCTCCTATTAAAAATCCCTGGGAGGTGGGAGAAGTGAAGCGGCCACGGCATGCTCGGGGTGCTTGTACTCGTACGCAGAGCAGGGGTAAGCTGGGGCGGGGGGGTGCCTCAGGGTGGAGGGGGAGGGTGCAAGGTGGAAGTTTTGCCTAGGGTGCGAAACGTCCTTGCACCGGCCCTGGCTGCACCATACTCTCTCACTGTGCTCTCTGAGTGTCGTGGCTCAGCACGCCTCAGTACTTTCTTCCCTACATGCAGCTCCTCTGGCAGAAGTGTAGTCCAGGGAGCACTGCTGTGTACTGTGCAGCTCTGGCTTCTGGACTGCAGCCCCAGTTCCCACTACTACCCTGGCCACAGCATCCCCTTCTCTCCCCTCCCAGCCTGCAGGTCCGACCTCATGTGCGGTCCTTGTGCATAGTGACAGGTAGGTTTCTGGGACTTCAGGCAGGGAAGGCACATCCCAGCACTTTTTCCCTGGCTACAGCCTTGCAAACCTGCCTGCAGGTGGGGGGTTTCTGTCTCTCTCTCTTTAAAAAAACAAAACAAAACAAAAAAACAAACCAAAAGGTAAGTGAATAAGTGGCATGCCCTTGCCAATATCTTAAATCTTATTAACATGAAAGACAATGGGAAGAGATTGGTTCCTGGCAAAATGTTGCTATTAAATAGAATCTTCTGTAGCTGCATTAATTAATTTCAGTTAGAGAATTTTAGAATGCACTGTTTAGAAATTTAGCCTTTGTGTCACTTTTCTGACTCAGATGATCTTAACAGTGGAATATCTCAGACACATCAAACTTTCTAGATTAAAATTAATTGAAATATTGTGTATAGGCTATACCTGAAGAAATTGTGCTGTAATATAATTATTTATAAATTAGCTTAATCTGATATTTATGATTATATAGGCTACAGTCAGTCTCAGGTGAACAGTTTGGGTAACACTTAAGGGGAGCAGTTATGACCTCAGAAGTTACTCCGCCAATTGCTAACCTTCCTCTACTGCTAATTTATATGCAAAAATTGTATTGATTTGTAATGACTCAGTAGTATGGACATGCATCAGTGATTCTAGCTGGTAGATTACTTGGCTCAGTTGTCACTGCTCTCTGAAGATTCCGTGGCTGGATCAGTGATTTTGAAAGGCTCTCCATGGCACTGCTGCCTTGGCTTCACTGTTCACTGAGGCAGTACTGGTGGGGAATTGAGGCAGAGAATGCCATTAAAGCACAGAGACATTGGGACTCAAGCCCAGATTTTTAAAGCTATTTAGGCATTGCTGGGCTTAGCTTCCCAACACTTACCTGTTTTAGGAGCCTAAATCTTATTTTCAAAAGGGAAATGTCACTCTTAAATGCCTAAATCCCTTAGGCTTTGTGACACTGAGGCTATGTCTACACTACAGCTGGGATCTGAGATCGATCTACTGGTGGTCAATTTAGCAGGTCTGGTGAAGACCCACCAAATCGATGACAGATTGCTCTCCAGTCGACTCCTGTACTTTACCCCCAACGATAAGAGCAAGGCAAGTTGGTGGGAGAGTTTCTCCTGGAGACCTCGTGGTAACTTGATCTAAGGTACATCCATAGGTGGCAGGTTATATATGTTTGTGGTGCTCGAGCACCAGGAATATTCCTGGCTGGAGGTCCTCCTCCAGCAATATTTGGAGCTGGGTCTCTCCCGCGGCCCTGCCTGGATCGGGCCCTGGCCCCCGTGGGTCTCCCCCCTCCTGCCCTGCCACGTCCCTGCCTGGAGCAGGTCCCAGCCCCTGCCTGCCACTCCTCCCCCAGCGTGTCCCCACCGCCCCGCCACGTCCATGCCTGACGGAAAGCGCGGCGCCTCTCCCCTGCCTGCTTGCGCTGCTGGGGTAGAACAGCTCCCGGCAGAACCGCTGTCTGCTGCCCCCCATCACTAATGGCAGGGCAGGCTGCCCTTACCCTGCTCTTCGGCCCTAGCCCTGAACGTCTCCAGTGCCCCAAACCCTCATTCTCAGCCCCAGCCAGAGCCCTCACCCCCCTGCACCCTAATCCTCTGCCCCAGCCCTGAGCCCCCCCTGCATCATGAACCCCTCATCTCCCCGCACCCTAATCCTCTGCCCCAGCCCTGAGCTCCCCTGCAGCATGAACCCCTCATCCTCAGCCCCCCGCACCCTGATCCTCTGCCCCAGCCCTGAGCCCCCTCCTGCATAATGAACCCCTCACCCTCAGCCCCAGCCAGAGCCCTCACCCCCNCACAGGGGTGGGGAGGGATCAGGGTGGGGGTGCAGACAGGAGCTCAAGGTGGAAGTTTTGCCTAGGGCGCGAAACATCCTTGCACCGACCCTGCCGACGTGGCAGGTAAATAAACTGGCCTGGCCCACCAGGGTGCTTATACTGGTGAGCTGCATGCCAGAGGTTGCCGACCCCTGACATAACCCAAGAACTAGTGGTCACCTAATGAAATTAATAAGCAACAGGTTTAAAATAAACAAAAGGAAGTTCTTCTTTACACAATGCACAGTCAGCCTGTGGAACTCGTTGCCAGGGGATTTTTTAAATTTTCTACCCATGTAACGCAGCAAGTTACCCAGGGACCATGTGGTTTGAAGGAATCAAAAGATATTTTCCACATTTTTTAAACACATCAGAGATTCAGACTTACCTCATGCTGAGGGCAGAACACTTTGAGTTAGAGTGCACAATGCCCAGACATAAAGAGGAGTTTCTAAAAGGGTACCAGATCAATCACCAGAATGAATTTGATCTCTAGAAAGAACTGAGCTATTATTGCCAGAAAGATATGGAAACATTGCAAGAGGCTTGTGACTGATTCAGAAGAGCAGTAACGAAAATGACAAAGAAACATTTTAAAAAAAAGTTAAAAGCACTATTTAAAAAAAAAACCAAAAAAAACACTACGGATAATGATGAGATAGTGACTAAATGTATAGACCCCTTTCAGTACATGATATTATCCTCAATGTTCATGGCCAAGTGCTGATTAAATTTTGAAAAAAATAAATCATAATCCAGTTGATGTACGTGACCCATACAGAGACCGTTCATATCCAGCATGCTTTGCATGATGGATAGTTAAGTGGGATCCTACTTTTTGGGTGGTTATGCTATCATTGCTGGTAAGCCTACAGCCACTGAATTTAATGGCTGCTTTTTTCATAGGTGTCCCATCCTCTGCTGTGAGAACAATTACCACACAGTGCTTAATATGATGGATGGACAATTGTGCAATTGAATCCTGATTAAGACTAAATTTCTCTGAAGATGGGGTTATGAGGCAAGCGTGATATGGGAATGGGAATGGAAGGCACTATTAGCTCATGATAGTTGCATGGGTGATTCTTTGGCTCCTAAAGGTGCGCTTTAACAGGGTAGAATGAATGTTGTTTGAAGATCCATTAATATGATTTCACCAGTCTCTACCCTTTTGTTAACAAGACTAAAAGGTACCTGTGGTGCATCCCAGCATTGTGTATGGAAATTTGAGGGATATCAGACAAAGTTAAAATGCATCCTCCAAGAAGCTCCTATTTCAATGTACTACTCTATAGCGTAAATGGTAAATTAGTGTGCCCCCTATGTGCACATTTATTTCTGCACAATTAGCAGGACCCATTCACAGTCAGTCAGGGAGAGGGGGCTTTAACAGGGACTTAGTGCATGCTAGAAGTAGTGCAGGCAGTAGACAAAGGGAATGGGATTACTGAGGTTTATGAACTCTGGTACTTTAACAACTCTTGTGACATTGTTTTCAGACAACATTAACAAGAACCTCAGCTGGGAAAAAGATACCTCAGCGGTCCCTCACTGTAGTACAGATAAGGCAGAAAAAGACAGTACTTTAGAGTACTATGAAAGAGAAGGTGTGTGTTCACATCCAAGCAAAACCCTGCAAATAAACAAAAAGACAAATCTCAAAAGTTTTTTAAAATTCCATGTGGAGAATAGTCACCCCAACATAATTAACACCAGTATAGTGACGGACCCTGACAAACTCTTTGAATGTGATGTTTGTGCCTCATTGCAAAGTATCATTGTGTGAGTTGATTGGTATTGATGATGCAGCCTTAGTGTGCAAAAAAACCTTGCACCCTTACCAGAAACACTCATGTGTTCAAATCACAATTTACCATTTACTTCTGCTATGCCAGTTACAGGAGCAGTGTCTGCACCATGATACTGATTCTGTGATCTTTGTGAGTAAAAGAGGGGGGTAGAACACATCCTTGGTGGGGAGGGGGAGGAGGTTCTTTAGGGGATCTGACCAGCAAGATCCCTCCAGATGAACACATCACAGAGTCTGTGTCCTGTTTATAAGTATTAACATTTTACGATTTTTGTATGTTAAACTCTCAATTCTTTTACATGTTATCCAAAATCGGTGTGTGTGATATAGATAATCAATATGGGCTCCTGTACCTATGAAGTTGAAAGTTCTCTCCTTATCCTGAAATTAGTATGTAACAACACTCTGGAATTTATGTAATTCAGTATTGGACTGTACATAATTATTTCCTGTAAGTCTATGTAAATCGGGATGTCCAGGAAAAAGGACCTCTCCAAACTAATGAAAGATGTCTATGGAAGTATGTTATAACAAACAAAACTGAGTAATTGATAAAGGGTGCTTATGATCCAGTTATGTGCTTTGACTGATAAGAAGTACTTGTTATTGCAGATGTTTTCTGTAATGTATGAAATAATGGCCCATTCAAAGATGTTTTTAACTCATAAGAACTGCTGGTTGCCACAGCTGTCAGTAATAGCGACTAGATTAGAAAACCCCTTTAGCTTATTGATCATGTAATAAAAATACCATAAAAGTAACTGCATAAGTAATTTAGATAAAATGAGAATATCAAAAAGACAATACATCATAACATTAATTGTGGGAAAACACCATTAGCAAATATGGAAGATGTGTGCACCCCAGACACCCCTGAACCATCTCCTAGGACACCCAATCTCCCAGTAGCCTATTTGCTAATTCTACTATCCTGATAGTTTTGGTGTCTCCTGCTGTCTGGAGGGGGTGGGGTAAATTGACCTCTTCTCTCCCCCACTTAGGCCCCCTCAGAGGAAAAGGGGCCAAGTTCCCTGACCACTGCTGAGGTCCGCCCGATAGACACCCATTGCAGCATTGGGTGGATGGGACTCACTTTCAAACTCTGCCTCTGCAACCTCCATGAGGTGCTGGTCACACTCACCTCTGCCTGCTGCTGTACATGGTCCAGGTAAAAGAAGGCTTTTGTTGCACTGGCGTGGACCTAAATAGTCCCCCCCCCCCCTACTTCCAGTCACCTACGGGAGAGGGGGAATCAGTGTCCCCACATTGCCTCAGCCAATCACTCCCTCGCTCTCTAACCCTTATAGGAGCCACACAGTATTTCCTACTAGCCAGACAATGGCCTTTACCACATAATGTGCCATGAGGTGATTATCTACAACCACTGACAGCAATCAGTATATTCTGACCATTGGCCTTGAATCCAGAGCTAACATACAATGTACCGGTGAATTTCTTCAACAGAGTAAAAAATGGTTCACTCCTCTCACAGTGGACTCCCTAATTTCCTTTGAGAATAACGCTGAACAGCTAAAGGCAGAGTAAAAGCTGTATTAGTCACTTTGTAGCATAAAAAGTTGCTTATAATATTTTTTTTCACATCTGAAGACCACAAATAAGCTTCAGTAGCACCGAACATTTTTGAATTAAGATTTTTAAAGCATGCTTTTAGGGGTTTAACTATCTAATTAGTGGTGTGAAATATCTGACAGCAGAGATAAAATTATTTTGAAGGTGACATTTGCTAAGTTGTCAGATGTTATTGAAAGAACTAATTCAATTGCTGTAACTAGTTTTTCAGTGGGAGATTGATTTTTTTTATTACATTGCACAACTGTGAATAACCCCCTCCCACTCCCTTCATCAATTTAATCTCTTAAAATAACATTCCTGGTTACATAAGCAATTTAGTATAGATTCAAAACAATTCAAATTCATTAATGAACAATAAACAGCAATTATGTTAGAGATGTTAGCATTAAAAAAACAGCTTCTCATATTTACTACACTGAAACAAATGCAGAGTTGCTTCTGGAAGGAGCAAGAGTCTTAAATTGAATGATTATGTGTTTTAGTTAAAAATTTAATATTACTGTGAACTTCACTGCTGGATTACTGTGTACATCAAGTTACCACTGAGCATTGCTAAAATAAATGCAGCAATGCTTATGATGATGATTTCTGGCGATTTGAACTTCAGATCTACAAGTAACAATAAATCTCATAATTTTCATTGTCTGTTTCCAAAGTTTTTATGCTTATCTATTGCATTTGCTGAGATCACTTATCTAGTTACCGGAGAAAAATGGAGATAACAATAAGATATAGTATATTCAGATACCAGTTTCTGTGTTTTAGTAATAAAATGCAAGAAAGCCATAGGGGGTTGTAAAAAGAGCTTTGACTTGAAATAACAATGTCATTTCTCCATGCAAGAATTTACTGCTAGAGTATAATGTAATTTGAAGACTCTTTGTCAACAGCAGAGCTAGGCAAAAATTTTCAAATGACACTTTTTGGGGGGGGGGGGCGCGCAAAATACAAATTCGACGACAATGATTTTTTTTTCACAAATGTGTGTCAGTTTCACCAGAGTGTGAAAAAAAAATTCAGAAAAATCTAAATATTTCATTGTGACAATTTTGGAATAACATCTTTTGAATTTTTTTGTTTTGAAATTTCCTTCAATTTTATTTTAAAAAAAATTAAAAGCTCAAAAATGAGCTGTTTTGTTCAACCTGAAATGAAACAGATATAGTACAACTGATGTTTAGAAAATGTTGCAGGCAAATAAAAGCCTTTGTCTTAATCCATCATGTAATAAACGATCAGTAACTGGTTAAACGATAGGAACCAAAGGGTAGATGTAAATAATGAGCTTTCACAGTGGAGAAAGATCAATATAATCTCCCAGGGGTCTGTACTGGAAACAGTACTGTTCAACATATTCATAAATGATCTGGAAAAAGGCATAAGTGAGGTGCTAGTTTGCAGTTAATACAAAGTTATTGAAGATAATTGAGTCCAAAGCTGGCTGTAAAGGGTCTTCCATTTTGTTACTACTCCAGAAAAGAAATCATGGAGTCATCATGAACAAGTTCTCTGAAAACATTTGCTGAATGTTCATTGGTGATCAAAAAAGCTAACAGAATGTTAGGAACCATTAAGAAAGGGATTGATAATAAGACAGAAAATATCATAATGGCCATTATATAAAGCCATGGTATGCCTGTAATGCTGGCAAACCAGGTCAGTTCAGGACCACAGGCCAGTTCACTTATATGTTAGTATAGATCAATAGCAATAGTTAGATGTAATACTGTTTTCAGGCCAATTCACTTGTGTATTGTATTAAAGTGATTGTAAATGTATAAGCATTTAACGTGTTTAACCTTCATAAAACTAATGGAAGGTTACCTGTATTGTTTTCACTTATCTATTCTTGTCATAATGTAATAGCAAACATTACATGGTAAATACCCTTGCAACTAAATTTCCCACAGAAATCTTGTGAATTGCTATTGAAAGATTTAAGGACTTTAGAGTCTTCTGTTAATTTCAAAGCAAGTGGTCATTGTGTGGATTCTCAGTGTATTCCTCACTATCTGTTATCAGAGAAAAAATCCATGTGGATACAGTAACTGTCAGTTTGCTTTCTGTGTAAAGGAGTTATAGATAGGGATTGAAGAAATAATCCATCATCTCTGGATTGTTTGGATTCTACCAGGGCAGAGATCCCCAGAATTATTCTGTGTAGCCCTGGAAAAGACTTTTGGGAACCTGGCAATATATTATCACTGCCACCATTTGGAGGTACAAACTGTGATTTATCTGTTATAATATTTTACCAGATTTAACCTCTGAATAACTTTCTATTATTTTTTCTTAGCTAATAAACCTATAGTGAATTAACTATAGAATTGGCTGCCAGCATTGTCTTTGGTTCGCCAGCTGATCTGGGGTAAGTGTCTAGTCTCTTGGGACTGGGAGCAACCTCATGTGGTGTGATTTTTGGTTTTAATAATCTTTCATCATAAAGTTCAGTTTGTCTGGGTGGCAAGATAGGTTGTAGAGGCTAAGGGGACTGTCTATGATTCTATGGTAAAACAGATATAGTAATCCAGGTGTTCACATTTGATACTGGCTTGGTGAAATCTAATTATTATTATTGTTATTTAACCCTTCATGTAACACAAAAACCAGGAGTCACCCAATTATATTAATTGACAGCAGGTTTAAAACAAACAAAAAGAAGTACTTCTTCACACAACATACAGTCAACCTGTGGAACTCTTTGCCAGTGGATGTTGTGAAGGTCAAAGGCATAACTGGGTTTAAAAAAAAATTAAAGAAGTTCATGGAGGATAGGTCCATCAATGCCTATTAGCCAAGGTGGCTAGGGATGCAAACCTTTGGTCTGGGTGTCTCTAAACCTCTGACTGCCAGAAGCTAGGACTGGACGAAAGGGGATAGACAGAATAGTGGGCTAAATGGATCACTGGACTGATCCAGTATGGCCATTCTTACATTCTTATATATTTTTCTATATATCCCATAATAATCTGCATCCAAAATATTAGTTTATTTTCAGAAAATATTACATTTTAAAAATATTTGAGAGTATTTGGTGCTTTTCTTCCACAGCTTTGTTTTCCATGCAGAGTTAGTTTAGACTCTGAAAACTGTATTCCTACTATAAAAGTATAGACCTAAAGCCATTAATATTATCTGTACTGTAGCTGGACCTAGATCAGGACACCATTGGAGTGGACCCGGTACAGAAAGTCACACTCTGACCTGAAGAGTTTTCAGTCTAGCTTACCATAAGATGCTATGCATGGAGGAGACAAAATGTACGGTGATGCAGAGGTAAGGTAACAGTTAGGAAAATAAGTTATTATAGAATAAACAGAGGTGTCAAGACATCCTGAATGCCCACTAACATCTTTTGAATTCACAGGAAATTTTGGTTAATTAACAAATTAAGGGCAGGACCCAGAGAGAAAAATGTGAGACTGAGATAATGCACTCAAGACAAACATACTGGGGCCTGATTCACTGCTGCTATGTGTAGCCATTTACACTAGTCTAAAGGAAGTGCACTGTGGGTGCAGATCAAAACAGTTGTGCATAACTCCCATAGTGCATTCAATTTACACAGGTGTAAAAATGACTATGTAAGGTGCAGGACTGGAGAGAATCAGGCCACAAAGGAGTTAGAACAACATCTTCCTAATGCTGACAGGCTAAAATTAGAATTGCCGCAGACACCATTAAAAAAAAATCTAAATTCTTACTTAGTGCTTCTTTAGCAGTGTGTGACTTCACAATAGGGTGTAGATTTGGTTTCTATGGAGTATCTGAATACACAGTTTAGTGTTATACATTCAAGTATCAGGGGGTAGCCGTGTTAGTCTGTATCCACAAAAACAAAGAGGAGTCCAGTGACACCTTAAAGACTAATAAATTTATTTGGGCATAAGCTTTTGTGGGTAAAAAATCCACTTCTTCAGATATGTTAGTCCTTAAGGTGCCACCGGACTCGTCATTGTTGTAGTGTTATACATTGTGCATGGAAGAGAAATCAGCCAGCATGCTAATCATTACAGAAGACATATAGCTTTTAATCAGTAGGACCCTTGCATATTAAACTGTTGAAAAAGTATGAATTTCTTTTTTGTTCATTATGGAACATGGCATAATGAAAATGGAAAAATGACTTATGGTACACAAAGGGGAAAAAAGAGCACACAAGTTTATCACACAAATAATACAATAATGTTCTATTCATTGGAAATCCATTTTCTAAAAAGACAACATCTCAATTCATCTTCATGTGGTTGAAGTCATGTATATGGTGGCTTGTAGAGTTTAGAGAGATAGATCCAAGATACAAAATTCATATTCAGAAGCTTGGCTGGGCAGAACAAGCTGGGTGAGGTGACTAAGTGATAGGGGACTATAGGAAGTGGAGAACTGACTGGATCCTTTTAATGCTCATTTCTAGATTTTTCAACATTTGGATTTTTTGAAGCTACAGAATTTTTAGGAAAAACGTTAAACTAGCTCCAATGAAACACAGTTAATATTTTAAGTCCTATATTTTGCCTTGTTTTGGTTGTTTTTTCTTTTTTTTGCTTGAATAAGTGCCAATAGTTCAAATCAAGATGGCATCTGAGGTCTCCATGAAACTAGCTGTTACATATCATAGAAGGTCCCCATATTCCTACAGAGGTTAGCAGTCAGTGTGGCTCACGGTTCCCTCATCATTACTATGAAAGATCTTATGAATTCATTCTTGGTCTGAACCCAGTAGCCATGTCCCCAAAACACCCAACCTTTTATATGTGGAGTCTGGCTTTGGCTCAGGAGCTTTGGAACGCTGCAGCCAGCTAAGACCCATCCCTGCTTGGTAGCCACAGGGAGGTGCCCATGTCATGGGGCAGGGCGCTATAGGGTGTAGGAGATGTATGTAAAATACCTGTCAAGGTCCCATCTCTGTGCCGAGGGCTCAGCGTGGGCTGCCTCTAGTGCCTGGTGAATGAATGGCCTGCGTTAGTGGAGGGGAAGGTGTGAGCCAGTTATCTTCTGCACCTGGGTGTCTGGCTGGTGAGTCTTGCCCACACGCTCAGGGGTTTTCATCTTCCTCTGCAGAATGGGGCATGGGTTGAAGGAAAGACGCGACACCAGGTTGCAGGATAACTGAGGGGGTGAAAAGCTGCTTTTTCGAGCCCACTTCCCTCCTTTATTATCTCCTTTTCTCCCTCCTTACACATGTGCAATTACATGTTTACTACGCTCAGAGGATAAATCTTTCCACTACATATAAGGTTACAAAGCCATATTATGTTACAGTTACATGTTGCTCAATCAGCTAATTATTATGAACTTGGCAGCTCAAGGGCTATAAGGCACATCGCCAATAGACGAGCAAAATAATATTTGATTGATGCTAATAGGTCAAAGGGGAGACAACTTCCCTTTGAGAAAGGAAGGTCGCGTCTCGGTCAAGGAGGATCGGGTGTGCCACGATCCAAGGCCAGAAACGCGATGTTCCAGTCGGGGGGATGTCTGGGTCGGGGGGATGTCTGGGTCCTTTCAACAGCTGAAACAGAGGCTGTAACAATTCCGTGGGCAATTTAAAAAAGGGCCTAATCCAATTTAAATGCCCTATAATGCGTTGCAACTCCACCAACGTCAGGGGTGTGGGGAGTACAACTTCAGGGGCTACCGGAGAGGCATAAGTGGATAGCATCTTATGCCCTAGATATAGAAATGGTGCCGCCCTTTGAACCTTCTCCGGGGCAACTACAAGGCCAAACGAGCGCAGATGTTGTTCTAATGCCTGTAAGACAACATCAATCAAACAACTACCGCAGCCAGCAAAATCGTCCATATTAATGATAAATTCCAAGCTCCGATGTGTCTCGCGAAAATCGCGTAGCAAATCAACAAAGTGTTGAACAGCTTGGGTGATTTAACATGCCTTGGGGCAAAACCTTCACTGATAACCGTTGTGCTGGTCGGCGCATGATAAGACCGGCACAGTGAAAGCAAATTTTTCCCTGTCGGCTTTGCAAGGGAATTGTAAAAAGCAATCCTTAAGATCAATAACAGACATCTGATAAGAATTAGGATTAATATTGGATTTGGAGGCCAAACTGAAGAGCCCATGGCCTGAATGCATTTGTTATTTCCCTTAAATCATCAATAATCTCACCTCCTGATTTTTTTGTATACAAAAACGGTGTATTCCAGGGCTAGTGGATACTCTATATGCCCTGCTGCATAATTAAATCCAACCCAGCGCTGCTGCCGTAGCAGCCTGCAGCGACTCACTGGCTTGCTGCAGCGTGGAGTCGGATTGCAGAGGGAACGCTTCTTTTATCCCTGGTCCGGGGGAAGAGGGCCGTGGGGACCTGGGGGCTGATCCTGCCTCTCTGACCCTTCTCCTTCTCCAGCCAAAGGGTCAACAACAGCCCCCAGTTAACATGGGGTGGATCTGAGCCTATACTCAGCCATCTGACGAAACTCAGCCAGATCACATACTGACCAGGGTTGAGCAACATCTTCAAAGTGATTTCCAATCATATGGTACTGAGGCTAACCCAGGTCCCAAGCCTCAATAATCCTTAACATAAGCTGGCCAATCCAATTCGTTAATAGCCTTACGAATCTCTTCACAACAGAAAAGGGTAATGCAGCCCAGGTGCCAATGACAGTCAGGATAACCCGGCCACGTCCAAGTCCCTGCAACCCAGGTCACAGGGCATACAGCCGTCAGGTCAGCTAATTCTGAGGCTGAATAAATCAGGGGACAACTTAGCTGCAGCCACCATCTTTGAATTGCAGTTTGCTGCGGTGCCTTACAGGAAGAGTCAGTGTCACGGGACTGGCAAAGGTGCGCCTGGGCATTGAGGGCAGGTACAGAAGGGTTACTATAGGCTTAGGAACAGGCGCAGAGGGGAGAATAATAGGCAAGGCTGCTGGAGGACTACATTCAAGCAATGATTGAGCCTCTGGAGGGGCAAAGTGCTCCACCGCAATGCCTGCAGAGATTGCAGGAGCGCAGCACTTCACGGTGCCCTAGTCAGCAGCAACGTATGGCCAATTTTTTCCCAGTCCGATAATCGGAGGATCCCGCCTCCGGATACCAAGGACATTGTTCCCTAATTAGCTAAGCATAGCAGAAAGCTCTTTGCACTGCATTGTGATGAGCCTTGCGAAGCAAATAAGACAAGTCATCTATTAACTGCTTATTGATAGGGAAGCTCCCATACTCACCGAGATCCAAGAGATGGATGAATGACGGGTCTGTAACCCTTGGCCGTGTGTGGTGAGTGAAAGCCTTCAGATCACCATCTAAGCCCCTGATCCAAGTTGCTCGGGCCCAGTTGGCGCAGATGAAGGAAAGACGCGACACCAGGTTGCAGGATAACTGAGGGGTGAAAGCTGCTTTTTCGAGCCCACTCCCTCCTTTATATCTCCTTTTCTCCCTCCTTACACATGCGCAATTACATGTTATCTACGCTCAGAGGATAAATCTTTCCACTACATATAAGGTTACAAAGCCATATTATGTTACAGTTATATGTGTGCTCAATCAGCTAATTATTATGAACTTGGCAGCTCAAGGGCTAATAAGCACATCGCCAATAGACGAGCAAAACATATTTGATTGATGCTAATAGGTCAAAGGGGAGACAACTTCCCTTTGAGAAAGGAAGGTCGCGTCTCGGTCAAGGAGGATCGGTGTGGCCACGATCCAGGCCAGAAACGCGATGTTCCAGTCGGGGGAACGCCTCTGCTTCAAAATGGAAGCTAATATCCCTACAAGGGTCACTTACTGGAAGATCTCTGCACCTTGAAGTCTTTAAACCATGACTTGAGGACTTCAATAGCTCAGACATAGGTAGGAGTTTGATACAGGAGTGGTGAGATTCTGTGGCCTGCATTGTGCTGGAGGTCAGACTAGATGATCAACAATGGTCCCTTCTGACCTAAAGGTATGACTATAGGATGTTGTGACAAAGTTCTCCTTTACCTTGGGGGTCCTACACTGATTGGCGGATTGCTCACCTCAGGATCTTCCCCTCTTGTGGAATCCACAATCTGGTCAACTCCTCTGTGCTGATCAGGAGTTGCAAGGTTGGGGGACCTGGGCCCACCCTACTTACTCCAGTTCTAGCCCAGGGCCCTGTGGATTGCAGCTGTCTGTAGTACCTCCTGTATACAGCTGCATGACAGCTACAACTCCCTGGCTACTCCCATGGCCTCCTCCAAACACCTTCTTTATCCCACTACATGACCTTCCTCCTGGTGTCTGATAATTTGATTGTCTAATAATTCCCTAGTTTCTCCAGTACACACCCTCTCCGTCTCAGCTCCTTTGCTCTTGCTCCCAGCTCCTCACACACCACACTCCTTCCTCTGGCTTCTCCTACCTGACTGGACTGAAGCTCCTTTTTAAACCCAGTGCCCTGATTAGCCTGCTTGATTGGCTGCAGGTGTCTAAACAATGTACTACTCCACTGCCTCGAGAAAGATCTTAATTGGCCCCAGGTGCCTTGATTAACCTGGAGCAACTGCCATTTGGTTACCATGGTACTAGGGATTTGTTTAGCCTGGGGCTAACAAACCTGTTCCTCAGTACTTTACTGTAGCCATCTGGCCTTGCCCCATCACACAGTATAGAGAACAATCCCAGAAGCCTCAGGGAGGCTCTTTGCTCTCTGGCTCACTTGTGCCATGAAATTGCACGATGTGCATATGGGCCTTGAACATCTGTGTGAGATTCTTCGTCCTCTCTCACTACATGTATTTAATTATAACATTAATGTCCATACATTGGGTTGTGATTTCTCTTCTCAGCACTTATGACAGTTGCAGGAAACATTCAGTTAGGCTGCTGAAAGTTGCAACAAAAGCCATTGTGCATATGTTTGTGTTCTTCCAAATGTGTTTTCTAGTCTAGATCTTCCTAATATATTACCTACCGTTGCCAACTCTCACAATTATATTATGATACTTGCAATATTTGGTGTTTTTCTTGAAGTTGAAGCTGCTGAAATTCTCCTATCTGAGAATCTCAGCTTTCATCTGAAAAAATAGTAAGCCACTAGTCCTCAGGGTTGCAGAGGAAAAGCATGAAAACGTGACTTGAGAGTGACCTAAAGGCTTAGATTTTTAAAAATAAAGTCTCATAATTTGGGGGGGTGTAACTCATAATTTTTGATCACTTGGGATTGGAGACACTGTGACTCACTTCTGCAGTTTATATGCTGGGGATGTGATTTGCCCAGTATTGTAGAAGACTCTTATACTACTCTAGGTAAGAAGAACATGAGACTTTGTGATACAATTTGTTTTTAGAAAATAAGAGAGTGAAAAAAATAAGGGAGCAGAGAAATTTGCCAATGTAATCCACTTGTTTACTGATCTGTGGTTTAACAAAAAATCTCTGTTATATTGAATACACAGCAAAGACTTCAGTAGCTTATATGTCATGAAGGTTCATATAAATAAAGCTTGTTTTTCCCCCTTGAGATTTTTAATAATATTGAATTTTTTAGCTAGCTTTTCTTTTACATTGCACCTTCTAGTCCTCAATATTTATGTAAGTGTTAATTATCCTGGTCTCCATACCACAGAAGAAGTCAGTACATACACCTGCATAAACTGGCATTTGGAATCAAGCTGAGTATAATAGTGCCTGCCTCAATTCTTTGAAAGATTCCTATGAAGTATAACCTATATAAAGTAATATTAGGTAAATGTTGGCCGTTAGCTAGTGGAATTTCTCCTTAAGCTCAGTGAAAGGACATTGTCTAGGATGTCCCTTGGTTATAATCTCTTTTCTAATCAGTTATCTTGGTACTCTAAATTGAGTCTGAGAAGCTGTATATTAGCAAGTTATGTGACAGACTCTGGTGCTAATATTTCTGTGGAAAACATTACTTATAAATGTTTAATATGTCTACTCTCTCTGAACTCCTGTATTTCTCTCAAAGTGTCCCCTAAGGTCCTCAGCTCTTTTTTCTCTAAATTACACACACCTCTCTCATTTTCTCTAACAGTGTTCAATTCTGAGAGAATGTTCTCCATTTTCCTAATGTTCTATACTAACACCATATTGTATATTAATTTCATTCAACATAACTACTGTTTTCCCTTCCAGATTTTACATATCTGAATGCCATTTTAACATTTTTTTAAAAAATATGCATTCACTCCAACATTACCAAATTAATTTTGAACATATACCCATGTCCCCGCCCCGCCCCCCCAAAAAATCCGCTATGTTCCCAAAAAGAGTCAAAATGACATGTTTAAGTACTGGCAAACCCCCTTTCTAAGTTTTGGTACTTCAGTCAGGTCTGTACAACAACTCAACCATTTAAAGACTAATCTTTAACCAGGTCTTCTAAACTTGGCCCTCCCCCACTTCATATTTAAAAATCCAGATCAAACTGAACATCCCAATCCTGCACTTAGGGTGACCCGATGTCCCAATTTTATAGGGACAGTCCCAATTTTGGGGTCTTTTTCTTATATAGGTTCCTATTACCCCCCACCTCGTCTCAATTTTTCACATTTGCTGTCTGATCACTCTACGTGCACTGGCCTGCTTCCTGCTTCAAACGAGGGCATTTATGAGCCCTCAACTCCAAAGCCATCAGTCCCATTCAGATACTACACAAGCAAACCATGATCCTTCTCATGAGATCCACTATGGCACAGAAAGTGGGTTGTGATCACAACTTGGGTATGCAAATACCACTCATAAAAACACAAATTCATAGGCTTGATGAAAAGTTTGGGGGAAAAGGGGGGAAAAGTAGGGAAGGACGCAGTCTTCTCCTTCAGAAGTGTAGACTTAAATAAATGGTGAGCTTTTGGGGGGGGTTCTTTGCTTCTTACTTTATGAATTTGTGAACAAGCTCTCCAGGATTTTACAATGCACAAGCAATTTCTTGTCCCTGCTTGCACATCCAAGGAAAATAATAATAAATAAAACTTTACAAGGTGGTACAATAAGTTCTTCCCAAGCTTCTTGTGGTTTTTAATTTGTGGGGATAACTTTTAGACTTTGAAGCCATTGGATAGACTCCAATTTGCTGAATAGGTAATGGGATCATGGTTCACTTTGTTTGTTTCAGAGGATTGCACCTCTGGGAAGTTTGTCCTGGAGGCAGAGTTGGAATTATTTGGCTATTGCTGGTTCTTCCAATTGGTGAAGAAGATAATGCCCTTCCCTGTGAAACTGATATCAACCTACTTTCTGTGCTGTAGCAAAGCTCTTGGGAAGGGGCATAGTTTGCTCGTGCAGTACCTGAATGGGGCTGTTGGCCTCGGAACTGTACAGATGTGTAAAAGCCCCAGATTCAAGCAGAAAACAGACCAATGAAAAGCTTGGATGGTCAGTTTGAGCTGGATTAAGTATCAAGCAGAGGGATAATAGCTCAAGGGAGCTACTACCTTTCCCCCGTGATTACGTGCTGCCAGGATAGGCTGCTTATCTTGTTGGCTGCTGTGGGGTGTTACCACTTGACTAAATATCGGTTTGTGGCTATCCTCATTGTTTCTGGCTATTCACCAATGCATTGTTCCTCAAATGTAAGAATTTGTTTCTCCAAAAGGAGGCACCTTTACTGTTATTAACAACGTGGATGCGCTCCCTCAATATGGAGGCTACCTAATATCAAAGTCTGTTGTTACTTACCCTGGAGACACTCTGGATTTACACCAGTGTAACAGATTAGGATTTGGAATATGTCTCCTTAGATTTAAAAAACAACAAATAGAGGTCCAAATTTTGATCTAATTTCAATTTATTGAACCCCCATGCAGTGCAGGGGGAGTTCATGAATATATATATAAACACAGAATGTGTTTCTTAGGCTATGTCTGGACTACCGGGGAGTAAACAGCAGTGCGCGCCACCAGTTCTGTGCTTTAACTTCCCTGTGTGGATGGTACAAACACAAACTAAAAGGTTCCTAGTTAGCGTTAATGTCGTCCTTTTCAAACGGGATTACATTGATGAGAATTAGGAACCTTTTATTTGCTGCCTGCAAAATTCACATGGGGGAGTTAGAGTGCAGCACTTTGGCATTAGCTGTCATTCACGCCCCGACAGTCTGAACTGTGGAACAGGGTAGATAAGCCCTAAGTGTCAAAGTAATGAAACTTTTCCTAATACCATAGTTTTTTTTTTAGAGTTCAGTAAAATATCAAACTAGGGGATAGAAGTTCAATATTTTGCATCAAAATTTATAAGATCATCGACTCTGCGCTCTCACACAAGTTTGAGAAAAAATTAAAATGAAAAGTCCTGCCCTCCACATAATTTTGGCTGCTGCTGTGAGATCAGCTTTGAGAATTGTAGCCTTCCCAGTATACATTTCATGCACTTCTACAACCCCTCATCATTCGCTTCATGCAAGGCAGGTAATTGCAACTTTTAACAAGGACATTTTTAGAAGAAAATCTTCAAAGTAATTGAAGTAAACTTTCTGGCTTTTGATAAGTAACTTAAGTTTATTCCCTGAAGTTTGTATTATTAATAATTTAAATAATAAAAAATGTCAGTGGCTAACATTCTAACACAGTTAGCCTGTTTTACAGCTGATGCATTGTCAATTTAAGAGAATATATAGGAAAAACTCGATGACATGTTCTAGGATGTGTAATTAGTCCTATATATCTGTGATGGTCTCTACCCCTGTATTCACCTCCTGCTCATTATTGTAATAATATTTGCATGAAGTATGTCTTGTGAGGTATCATATGAAAACTCATTATTTGCTGATCATTATTATTCTGGTAAAATATGTGTGGCACCATTGTATGTAAAGTTATAAGATTCCACTGTACAGTGTTACTAAAACATGTTTCAAGTCTGGAGAATCATCAAACCAGTTCCTCAGACACAAAAGGCAAGCTGATGCCTCAGCCAGCTGTAAACAAGGTGAAATGAGCCATTTCCTGGTAAGTAGCTATTCTTTGGCAGGAAAAGGGTTGGGGAAAAATCTACGTTTTAGCAAAGAAACAACATGGAGTTCCCATCCACACAGTCTTCCTGTCACAATGTTCCCAGCTTCTTCTTAAAGGAGGGAGGGGACTATAAGAAGGAGGGGCAGATACCCCAAGGATTCCTCCCTTTGTCTCTGCCCACAGCATTTACAAATACTTGAAGAACAAAAGAAGCAGCGTTGGACTGGGGCAGGAACTCTGACTAAAAGAAGTTCAGCCAGTGGAACTGCTTAAACGTGGTGAGAGAGACTTTGCTTTGAATTTACCTTAGTTGGTTAAGTTAGGCATAGTTGTGTTTTACCCTTTTTTTTTTTTTTCGGTACCAGTTCTGACTTTTATGCCTCATTGCTTGTGTTTGCTTAAAATCTCTCTTTGTAGTTCAATTTGTTTTATTGCTTCATATAATCCAGTATGTTTAAACTGAAGTGTTGGGGAAACTCCATTTGGGATGTCAAGAGTATGCATATCATTTTTATTAATTACGTGATGAACTTGTATTGTCCAGGAAAAGGCTGGGCAGTACAAAAGATATGTTTCTGGGGGAAAATCTGGGACTGGGAGTGTGTTGGGCTCACCTTTCAATAAAAAGCCAGTATGAGTCTGACAGGCTGCTTTTCAGACAGACATAGCTGAGAGTGACTTACATGCTAGAGGCTGTTCATCAGCAAACAAGGAGTGGTGGCTAGTGCAGCAAAGCAGTGAAAAAGACACCCCAGGTTGGCGGGCAGGAGGACACAACTACTCATTAGTCTGGATATTACCCCGGGTATGTCAAAACATCACAATAAGTAGAGTTCCTCTGAAGGCTCTTTGGTAAGTCCATGTCAACAGTTGGAACTAATCCCACTAAACATTATATTGAAGAGAAGACAACTTGTTTTTTTGGCTGCATAGTAATTATGCACAAGAACAAAAATGCAAGATTTGTCACAGAACTTAGGGAACATTATGATAAAGCTGGCAACAGAATATCTGTTAGAAAGGAAGATAAAGTTGCATGGATATTACATAGAGTTTTTTAAATGATTAATTTATTGCATAATATTGAACATTTCTGTTCTCAGATGATGTACAAAAACAGTTCAATTAACCAACTTATTTCTAAACAATATTCTGTATTAAAAAAGAAGACAATTTTTGTTGGTCTCAGTTTTGTTTTCCATATTTTGTCAATTATCCTGCTTGTGAACAGAGGGGCCAACATCAGAACAAACATCAGTCTGGCACACTGACTGCAACAAAGCACCGTGAGCTGCTTAGTGGACAGCTGTGGAGCTTGCAATGCATTTGTCTCATTAAACATTGTCTTCATTTAAAATTCCATACCTGGTTTGCCAAGCAAGGGTCAGTTGGATTGCTGTCTTTCCATGGACTATTCATAGAGTGTTCTCAAAATTATTCCCAGGTGCTGTTTTTTCACACATGGCCAGGAGGGAGTTCTCACTTGATCCACCTGATCAAAAATCTCTTCCTGGCTCCTGGCAAAGTCTAGCATACTGGAACAGTTCACACACCAGTCATCTGATCTGAGAATCTACGCCAATGGCTAAGTTTCATTCTCACCTGAAAACCACTGAATGTTTGAAACCTGCCTATGCTTTGGGTCTTCTTGCTTTGTCTGAGATGGCCTAGAGCAGCAGTTCTCAAACTTTAGCAAGTCGAGGACCCCCATTTTGATTTAAAATTTTTCATGGACACCCAAGTCCCCTGCTCAGCCCCAGACCCCAGTGGTGTAGCCAGCATGAGATATTTGGGTAGGACCTGACTTCAGGTGGATGACATTTACAGGAGGGCTGGGAGGGCAGGAGGGATGGGGAGACCTCTTCCCCTCACCCCCTGAACTGACCTTGCAGACAGCAATGGATGAGCCCTCTGGCTAGGGGCTCCCCGGGGACCGGGGCACACACCCAGCTCTGGCAGGAGATGCTGCTCTCCAGCATGCATGGCTCCTGGCTCCCTTTCAAGTCTCACCACCTCATGAAAAGCCCGGCTTCCCCAAGTGATGGGTCTGCCTTTTTTGAAGATCTCCTCTACCACCACCGGATACCTGCTTGTTTGCCTTCTTCACAGTGGCAGATTAGCCACTGGGCCAACCCAGGGCCCCGGGAAAGTGGGTGCTCCTGTGCTTCCACCTACTCCACCAGGTGCTCCTGCTGGGGTGCAGGGTCAGGACACGGGTGCTTGTCCTGCTTCACCTGCCTGCCTCCAACAGAAGCGCCGGGGGGAGAACAGAGCAAGCACTGAGACCCAACCCCACTCCCCAGCTGGAGCACCGGCCAGGTGGGCAGAGCGGAACAAGCGCTGGGACCAGAGCAGAGATGACGCTGGGGAGAGTGGGGAGCTGGATGCTAAGTGGGTTAGCCACAGCCCACCCAGGCCCACCTGTGGCTATGGCACTGCCCCATTCCTGCACCACCTCTTCCCACCTCTGCTCCATCTCTGCTCCTCCTCTTGCCCACCTCTTTCCGCCCCCTTCCCCAAGCACACCCCATCCCCGCTCCTCCCTCCCAGCGCCTCCTGCACGCTGCTGAACAGCTGTTCCATGGCGTGCAGGAGGCACTGGGATGGAGGGAGAGAAGTTGATCAGAGGGGCCGGTGGCCCCATCCATGACTCACAGACCCCCTGAAGGGGGAACTCCAGCTTTTGAAATGCTGGCCTAAAGAGAATATTATTTTTGTATGCTGCCATATACCAAAACAACAGACATACTCTACTCTACTACATTTCAGTTTTAAAATTCAGGAATGGGTTTCCTGATATCTGTCTCATCATAAAGATGAGTACGATACAAAAGAATTTTGAGAAGATACAAGTCAGACACCTTGTAAAAAGAAATGAAAGGAATATGAAAACTCCCTGATGGATGAGTAGTGGTTGCAGTTTGGTTTCTTTTGGAGGTGAAGACATTCAAAGGCCCGACCTCCACAGCTGTATTATCCTCCAGAAGCTCTCAGTGTATGGTTGTAATAAAGAAATAGGCTGCTATCAGAGGCCTCCAATTTTTAATCTACTTCCGAAGAGCAGCATATGTACAATGGTGATGAGCAAATGTCAGAGAGCTTAGAGTTCTGTGTCAGTTCTGACTAGCACCCAAAGTGTGTGTGTGTGTTTAAACTTTTCTGAGTTAACCAAATCTCTTGACTCCATAAAACTGGAAAGATCAAGAGAAAAAAAAATTCTCATATTTTTACTGGCACTTCAACTTCTCACTCTTTCTGAAGCCACTGTTATAAAGTAAGAGTTTTGCCATGAACTTCAATGTGGCCAGGATTTCATCCAATATTGTGGTTGATATTGTATATAAGGCAATGAACTGGGACTCTGACGGAAACTTTCCATGTAACCTTGGGCAAGACACTTAGGTCCAGATTTTTATAAGGTATTTAGGCCTTGTTCCACTCAATGTTGCTACACCCCTTTGAGTTAGGCACCCAGGTTTACTGGGAAAGAATCCTAGAGTGTCGCACCACAAAGCCCCACAAGCACTATTGTGTACTTATTGTTTCTACACTCAGTTGTGTTTGTTTGTGCTGTGGTTGTTTGTGCTGTGACACTCTAGGATTCTTTCCCAGTCAATCCTGTCAATTGCAAAAGAACATCTGTCCTTCAGGGGGCGGGGAAGGGGGAAGCGGTTGGTGGACTGTCAGCAATCGAGTGATCTTGCCTGCAAAATGGGTGAGTTCCAGCTTGCGCTGAAGCACAGCTTGATCTTTAACTCATACCACAGCTGTGTGAGCAAACACTGGTTCAAAGCTCAAAGTGCATATGCTTGAGGGTTGTGTGTGTGGATGGTAGGGTGGACTGGGCAAAATATGGGCACGATCACTGGCTAAAACTACAGTGTAGACACACCGTCAGTCATTTTTGAAAAAGAGACATAGACATTACAGCACTGAGTGAAGCAACACTTTTATACCTTAATGTCTATGTATTTCACTTACACAGCTGTAAACTAGAGGTAACATTGCCCTGTCTCTGAGGTGTTTCAAAGAAATTCAGATGGCATTGTGTAAGATCTGAGTTCTGCTTCATTGTTATTAAATTAGTCCACCATGACAGCTATTCACATGTACATAACTAGTAGGTAGAACTTAGAAAGAATGTACTGAGATGAGTGGTGGAAGTCAGATCGAAAGAAGAGAAGCTGCCATTTTGGTAGCAGAAATACTGATGTGATGAGTATGTTGTTTCCATCAGAAAACAGTGCTACCTGGCCTTGTTAAAGAAATTAGTGATGATGAATCAAGGATCAGTTCTGAATACAGTTCTTGAAAGTGGCAATAAGCAGAACTGTATTCATTGTAATGAGTGATTTCTGGCTGAGAAGCAACTTTTCTTACAAAACTGACTTTTTTTTGTCTTATGCAAAAATTACTCTTCACTCAACTGGACATTACATAGAACCATATTTCCATGCCCCAGTTAAGTGTCTCTCTTAGATTGTATAACTAAAAATGCATCAACGAATGATGAATTCAGATTACTAGAAATATTTATTCTCTCATCATAAAATCCTATGTACCTCTGACAATGATTAAGTTATACAAGATCAAGTAGATTACATATCTGACAAAGGAGGTATGGTACAAGAATCACCAGCGTTATACAGTAACAGTAAAACCTAAACACAAACATTTTGGAAAGGACATAAATTTATGCTTTTGGGCTTAAACCATCATCTAGTTATTAGAGGATAGGAGGAAATTTTTCCTGAGGAATGTCTAATAACTATCTGTTGCAGGGTTCTTGCATCTTCCTCTGAAGTGTCTGATCCAATCTAGCAGCTCTTATGTTCCTACAGCTAGTCAAACAAGCACAATACATATATTTTCCTCTCCTTCTGCCTGTAACTTTTTTTTTTTTATTTGGGTCAACAGATTTCAGGTTTGGCTGATCTGCTAAATGATACATGTAAAAAACTTGTGAAGAAAAATGCATGATTTTGTTAATGTCTAATGATAAATTATGTTTATTCTGAGTGCTGAACATCTTTACACTTTAATCAGCATAGTATTAGCTTACAGAAAAAAGTGCAAGTTGCTTACTGATGTAGGTATACTGTGTGCTGGTAATCCACTCCGGATCATTTCTCAAAGCAAACGGTTCAACTTTACCATAATGATATATATCAGATAGCAGAGATTCTATGAAAACAGCATAAACTCTCATGGTAGTGAGTTATGTTTCTCTCAGTCACAAAGTACTGAACTGAATGTTTCCTTTCTAAATAGCTAACTATCAGCTCCTAAACATATTCTCTCATTTAACGTCTAGTGACTCAGAGAATAAATCACTGAATGCTATGTTTTCCTGTGTTGTGCATCTTAGTCATATCAATAATTACCTGAGTTAATTTCAGCTGCTTTATATAAGAAATAGGTCTTACATTGCCTTGTAATCAAACAACTCATTTGCACTGAACTCTTTGTATGAAAAAATAAAACATGAAAACAGACGTCTCCCTGGATCAAATTATTGTAGGATAATTTTAAACATGCATGTTAACTGTGGCTGAGGAGGTTCAGCATCTTGCAGTAGTTGCTGAGTATCAGACTTAAAATCAGTCATACTTTCATTCAAATTGTATGTCATGAAGTCATAGACTTTAAGGTCAGAATGGACCATTATGATCATCTAGTCTGACCTCCTGCACAATGCAGGCCACAGAATCTCACCCCCACCCCCAGCCCCACTCCCCCAACAAACCTCTAACCTATGTCTGAACCACTGAAGTCTTCAAATCATGGTTTAAAGACTTCAAGGTGCAGAGAATCCTTCAGCAAGTAACCCATGCCCGACGCTGCAGAGGAAGGCGAAAACTCCCCAGGGCCTCTGCCAATCTGCCCTGAAGGAAAATTCCTTCCCGACCCCAAGCGCTCTAGTCATCAGACTAGAGCTGCAATTGCTTAGCAACTCTTATCACTGAGATGTTTTATTAATATTACTGAGAGGGAAACAAAGGATGTTTGTGTGTGGAAGTTCTGATTTCCTGAACAGGAATATGAATACCTTCAGGTACAGCTTTCTTATGCCATAACTGAAGAGTAAGTTTTTAACCTCAATGAAACAAAAGCACAATGTACAAAACAAGAGGCATACAGGACCACAGATTAAAGGCAACAAAAGCCAGAATTTGGAATATCAAGTAGGAGGGGGTAGCCGTGTTAGTCTATATCCACAAAAACAACAAGGAGTCCGGTGGCACCTTAAAGATTAACAGATTTATTTGGGCATAAGCTTTCGTGGGTAAAAAACCCACTTCTTCAGATGCATGGAGTGAAAGTTACAGATGCAGACACTATATAATGACACATGAAAAGAAGGGAGTTACCTCACAAGTGGAGAACTGGTGTTGACAGGGCCAAATCAATCAGGGCGGATGTAGTCCACTCCCAAAAATAGATGAGGAGGGGTCAATTCCAGGAGAGGCCTCAATTCCAGGAGATGCAAAGCTGCTGCCTCTCCTGGAATTGACCCCTCCTCATCTATTATTGGGTGTGGGGTTTTTTACCCACAAAAGCTTATGTCCAAATAAATCTGTTAGTCTTTAAGGTGCCACCGGACTCTTTACAGAATTCAGATTGCCCATCTCTGAATTTGTGTCCTACTGAACATTTACTCTTATTAAAATAGAAGTAAGTAAAATACTAAGATGATATATTAAAATATATGAATATGATAGAATACATTCAACGTATTAACCATCCAAATAATTTAGGAGAAATACTATCCTCGTAGACTTTTAGAATACATGTGGTAGTTGAAACAAATTTTTAAAATTCTCATCTGGCTACAGAAGTGAATATAATCATTTCCTAACATGATCATATCTCATAGCCCGTTTGAGTCCCTATATTAATTTCCTCTTCGCCACCACATCATATATAAATTTCTTGTCTTTGCCTTTAAGACCCTTCATGATTTAGCCCCACCTTATATCAGATCTATTCTCTTACTGCTTCACTGACCACTGTCTTTGTTTGACCAATGATACTGGCCTTTGCCACCTAATCGGACACTTCTCCCAAAAGCACTTCTGTTCTTCCCTCTGCTGCTTCTTAAATGTGGATCAAATCCTTTCACTCCCAAATCTGTAAAGCCACTACCTTATCTTCCTCCAAATCCCTCTGTAAGTCTCCTTTCTGCCAAGTGATTTGGTGATAGTTACTAGCTTGCTGACAAGCCACATTGTATGCTGGTAGTCTGTGAAAATGTCCTTATTACTTTTACCTCTCCCTCTCTCTACGTAATCCATATTTTGTTTCCTTACTTTTTTTTTTTTTTTGAGGAGGGGGAATGTGGTTCTATTGTTAAGGTATTGGATTGAACTGAAGATATCTTGGTTGAACTTTCAGCTTTGTCCTAGGTATCCTATAAAACCTTGGGCGAGTTGCTTATCTCTCTCCCTAGTTCATTTCTCTATCTATAGATAGAGATAATACTTATTTTTCTTCATTTTTTTGTTTTTAGATTGTGAGCATTTTGAAACAGTGGCTGTTTCTCTATTTGTAGTAGATAAATACAATTGACAATAATGACTCTTCTACAAGTCACTGTAGACAAACACAGTCATCAACAAAGGTGAAACATCCCTGCCATGTTAATCCTGAATGAGCCTAATCCAAACCCCACAGAAATCAATGGGAGTCTTTCCACTGAGTTGGACTTTGGATTTGGTTAACTCTTAACTGATAGCAGGGCCGGCTCCAGGCACCAACTTAACAAGCAGGTGCTTGTAGGGGGCCACTCCGGACAGGGCCGGCACATCCAGCTATTTGGCGGCAATTTGTTGGAGGGTCCCTCACTCCTGCTCGAGTGAAAGACCTCCTGCTGAATTGCCGCAGATCACGATCGCGGCTTTTTTTTTTTTTTTTTTTTTTGGCTGCTTGGGGCGGCAAAATCCCTGGAACCGGCCCTAACTGAGAGCAACACCAAGTCCTATAAAACGCTAAAGATGAGCGGAAATTCAAAGTTGGTTTGGCCACTGTCATCACCCCAGATTACATTAGAGAGTTCACAATAGCAAACACTACTGAGAAGGTTGACTGAACATTTTCTCTAACACTCCTATTTTCAAAACTTTCGCAAATATTTTGGATTAATATTAACAGTTGTTCTGTATCTAGATGGTGATTTATGTATTTATTTCAGAGAGGGGAAAGGAGAGTTGGAATGGTATAAGAAGATGTTTGAACTAACTCCATTCATTTGTGAATCAGTCGAGCAAACAAACAAACTTCTTGCGGTGTTTGAATGTGCTTGTAATGATTAGAACTGGGAGCACTGGCTGTTGGGAGTCTGAAAGGACAGGAAACAGGAAGGAGGGGGGAGGAGCTGAGGAAGCTGAGTGAGAGATACAGAGGCCATGTCTACACTACCTGATTAATTCGAATTTGTTTAAACCGATTTTATAAAACCGATTTTATAAAATCGATTTAGTGCGTCCACACTAGGATCCTTAAATCGAGTGTGTGCGTCCA